>NC_045765.1:172015289-172359362 GCF_008692025.1 Phocoena sinus | reverse complement strand
TGGGCCACAGCCCTCTAGCAAGCTGTGCCCAGCCCTGTAAACATGAGGGACCGGGATGTGGGCAGAGGCATCTGTCTCAGAGTCCGTCCCAGGCTCTCCAGGCCGCTGTGCTGCGTTCCTCCCTGTGTCTCAGGTACGACCACTCTGGTGATGAGGGCTGGCAGCTCACAGAGACGCTGTGCACAGAGGTTTACATTTTAACCATCCCTCTCCAGACTACTGAGCAAGGCCTTCGGGGAGACGTTGTCACAGTCTTATTACAATTAGCATCATCCATTATTTCATCTCCAGGATGCAAGGGCTGCATCCTGGTGGCCAAAAAGTAGGTTTGGGTCGTCAGGTTCCACATGCCATAGCCACCGTCTCAGGGCTCCCTGAAGGGCCACCCAGTCAGAACAGCAGCCATCAGTCCAACCTAGTTTTAGGTGGTGACCACTTCAAGTGCTTAATTTTGATTGCCCTCTTATTTTTATACATGTTTAGAAATTGTTTTCCAAATGTATTTTTAATTAATCCAAAATGAATCATTTAAAAAACTCTGTAGTAGGAGGGAAGAATCAGTGCGGAAAGGTGATTCATTTCGGCATAAAATCAGTCACTCTGGCTGAAAAGCAAAGATCTGTGACTGACATATAGAGTATCGGGAAAATAATCTCAGAAAGGGTTTTGTCTGCTTCTTGGCTTTGCAGTACCGAAACACAGATTCAGAAATAAAAAATAACTTCATCACATAATGACATGCCTAAAGTATCGCATTTTACTAACCTTTCACATGAGTGATTTATAATAAAGTCGCTATGTGATTATATAGATTTACATGTTACTTGTCAATTAGAAATAGTTTATTTTAAAGGAATATGGATTTGTTTTTCTTATCAGAATCCCAATATACACATTCATGAAATGACTTACAAACTTCATTTTATACTTTTGAATTATCCCAGGCTCTGGAGGCTCCAGGGAGTCACTAAAACTTAGTAATTCTGAGTAGAGTATCCCCGTCTCACACTTAAAAATAGAAGCCATAATACTCTCGAGCTTCTGCCAAATTGCAAATAAGTGAGCAGAGTGAAGAGTGATGTGATGAGAGTCAGACCTGAATATTCTCAAACCCGACAAGTGTCAAAGTGCGATTACACAGCCTTACCCTGGGTCCCGCACCCTCAGCTCTGGCCCAGAGCCCATCTCAGGTAGGCAGGCACCAAAGTCAGGTCCATTTGTGCACCCTGGAGCATCTTTGAGGAAAGCCGGCAGATCCCAGCATTGTAAGTAACTTCATAAATGTGTCTCTTGGGATTCTGATAAGCAGAACAAATGCATACTCCTTTAGGAATACGTTAGGACACATTGTTTTAGTTACTGTGGATAACATTATAATTAATTTGGAAAATACAAAACATATAATAGGCAAGCCGGGGCTTCCCTGGTGGCGCAGTGGTTGAGAGTCCGCCTGCCGACGCAGGGGACGTGGGTTCGTGCCCCGGTCCGGGAAGATCCCACATGCCGCGGAGCGGCTGGGCCCGTGAGCCATGGCCGCTGAGCCTGCGTGTCCGGAGCCTGTGCTCCGCAACGGGAGGGGCCACAGCAGTGAGAGGCCTGCGTACTGCAAAAAAAAAAAAAAAAAGACAAGCCAGAGAATCACAGCCCCCTCCTCTTTCACTCTCAGCCAGAAGAATCCTCACTGCCCACCTGGTCTTCACTAGAGCACTGTGAGGCCTGGGAGCTCCTCGTTCACTGAAGGTTGAGCCCCCAAGTCCAGAAGAATGGCCAGGCTGAAGGGGAGTGGCCCTCACCCCAGTGGCATGTCCTGGCTGCACTAACGTGTTGCTGGGACATCACATAGGAGAGGGTTTATTCCCCATCAGAACAGAAACAGAGCCAAGGTCACGTGTGCCAAGGTCATTCCATCTTGACATAGTGCATAGTGACCACTGACCTGTCTGCACAGGAGAGAAGGGAATTTACCGATGGAAATGAAGGTGGGCGTCTGCAGGCAGGAAACCCCAGAGTCCCATTGCTCTGGGATAGGGGGACCCTCCTACATCCTGGTCACCTCAAGGTCCACAGTGCATCAGGACACCAGGCTCCAGCACTCAGCAGTGGTCCATTTATTGGTTTAAACAAACCAGAGCTTCCAATTCACCGTGCTGGCGACGTAGCCAGAGAATGTGAGGTTTCAGGATAACTGCAAAGAGAGCATAGCACACTGGAGCAACATTTTGGAGGAAAAGCATCCTTCGTATTCTAAAGTAGAGTCACAGAAAAGACGTAGCATCTCGCAGGCACCGGGCATGTGAACAGACCCCCAGTTAGTTATACTTAAACCTGACACGCTGACTACGGTTTCTTTCCCCAACCATTTTGGGACTTCAAGCTCAATGAATTTGAAGGGGTAAATGTACTTGACAAAACAAAGACTTAGCTGGAAACGATTTCCACAATCTCCAGAAATTTCAGGGTGTGTAATATGTATTAAAGCGTGTCAAAAGTTAAGCCCATAAGTCACAGAACCTCTGCTGGATTTGGATTCCAGCTCAGGAATGAGATGATGAAAGCATAAATACGCAGCCAACTGCACTGAGCACCTCGGAGAGCTCCCAAGCTCGCCCTCAGCCAAGTGGCAGGGAACAGCTGGCCAGAATTTCTGAGTGCCTTTAATGAAGAGGATTCTTCGTTGTTCGGATTTGGTGATTTAATGGAATAAGACATATTCCTTAGTGGGTTTCCTGAAAGAAGGTTGTCCTGGAAGACAACTGGATCTATGAATCCATCCTGGGGCCTGACAGGGCAAGGGCAGGGGTGGGGAGACCACACTTGGAAATCAAGCTTTTGGTCACATGGTTCTTGTCAGTGTGCTTTTTGTCTTTCCATACATTTCAAGAATCTTTCTTAGACCCAGCTAAGAAGTCTGGGCTACCTTATGTGTTGGGATTTGATTTCCTTCCTCAGAATACAGCACCAAGGCTTTGTAAAACAGACTCTGTGTGGGTCCGGGGATGCGTCACGGCCGGTGGAATTATGGAGTGAAACTACGCTGCACTCAGGGCAGAAGCGGGGAGACTGAGGAGACTCCAGAAACCAGGACGCCTCCAAGGGCACTGCGGACACATTCCCAGGCCTTGGAAAGTTTCTCTCCACGATGGAAGAAGCTGTGATCATCACCAGTCATCACTAGCAGCTCATGGCTGAAGTCTGTACCTACGAAGTGTTTACTGAAACTAGGAACAGTCCCCGTGGTCCCCGCGTTCCCACTTAATTAGCTTCTGTCTCACTCACCTTTTAGGGTTATTTATTGTCTTTCTTGACAGACAGAAATGGAGGCCTGGGGTGGTGGGTGGTGGAGTGTCCGGCTGGACTGCCTCACCCCACACTAGGAATTACACAGGGCCAGCTCCGTGCTGGTTCACTGACCCTGAAGCCAGGCACCCTGGCTTTGTTGCGCAAAGCCCCATAGGAATGAAGGGTCCCAAGTAGAACACAATTGAAATCCTGGTCACCTATCAGAAAAGCATGAGTCATCACTTACTTGCCCAAGCAGCGGCCTTCAGACCGTTGACCGAAATCCTCAGAAAGAGATATGTTGTGTTATCTACACAGACACACACACACACACACACACACACACACACACACACACACACACACACCTGAAATGCAAGTTCACAAAACACTCCTTATATTCCCGGTGTGATACTTTCTCTTCTATCCTATTTCATTTAAGGAAAACTGGACACACAGTGGATAGAAACCCACAGTTTGAAAATAAGCCTGAATTACTTAGACCGTCTTGCATATTCATGGCTGCATCCCTACAGATCCACGGCCGCAAGCATCTATCCACTAGGCTGTTTCCACATAGGGTGAGACACTTATGTTTCTGTAGCCACAAGACGTGTATTCAAGAGACACTGAGCTAGATTCTCAGTGTGGTTTTCTAACCACCACTGCTGTCTGAGCCCTTGTGTAGCTGAATCTATGGCTTGAGCTTTTATCCAAGGTAGTTTAAACAACTTCATGAAACAGATGGGTGTTATCAGCAAACTTCATAGGGGATGTCCTTTGTTTAAGGAGCTCTTACTAACTCCAAGAAGATCACATGTCAATCCAGAGAATCTTGGGATTATAGACTCTTAGGTCTAGAAGAAATCCAATCGGTCCTGCTTCCCGATTCTTGTTTTATTAATTAAAAGGAAAGCGTCTGTGGACTAAATTGTCCCACCCAGCATCTGGTACACAACGGCAGGGCAGTTATACGAATTGAATTAATGAACATGCCAACGTGGCAAGGCCAAGGCTGAACAACAGGCACCAGGCTGGGGATGCAGACTTGGTATCCACGGTGGTGTGCGTGGGAAGTTCTGGGTTTGCACCACAGTGTCCGTGGTCCGAGCTCACCTTCACACCGGGAGAGGAGCCGCTTGCCCACAGCCAAAGGCACTCCCAGCAGAGTGAGCTGAATTATGGCTACTCTGTACCACCTGCACATTCCCGTGTGGCCTCCCACACCTCTGAGTTGAGAGATAAGATGGGTTCCTGGCTCCGCAAAAGGCTTCATCTCTCCTAAGCTCGTCTAGAAGGCAAGCCCACAACCCTAGCCTCAGGAGCTCCATGTTTTGGTGAGGTTGGAAAACATGGGGTGGGGGGAAACGTGGAACAGGAAGTTTTGTTTAATCTATATTCACACCCCTGAGATGGCATTCCCAAGGGAAGTTAAAATAAGACTTTGAAATGGAAATTGCTTAAGAAGGGCCACGCAAATGATAGGGAGGGACAGGAACCCACAGAGCCCTTCTGCCTCCTCACCCCTGGATGTGGCTGGAAAGGTTTTTCATTTGTGAAATCCAAGGTCATTTTAGTCACTAGTGAAGTGCTTGTGAGGAATTATTAATAGAAATTGTGAACAATACCACTCAGATAGAATCCTGATCTATCTGCCTGTGACAAGCAGAGTGTTAGGGGTTCTGAGAGCTTTGGATAACAACAGCTGGTTCTTCTCATAAAAACGGGGCACCTGTCAGCTTTTCCAATGAAGAACTTCCGTGCGAAGCATACTAAACTCTCCTCATCCGGCTGCCAGCGCCCTGCCATCGGGCAAAGGTATTTTTAAATGTCTTCCAATATATTTTATTACCTGCAAGGGCAGCAGAAATAGTTTGTCGATGTGTGACACCCTCCTTTCCCAGCACGACCCGAAGCGAGCCAGCAGCTTAGAGATGGCAAGCCATCACCCTAATCACTTTTGACTTTTTTCTTCAAAACCACATCATGAAAATGCTGCACTATGAAAAAAGGGGATTGTTCGCAAGGAAAAAAATAAAAGCCGGGGTTTCCGTTCAGAGTGCACAGAGTCTCCTGCCGCTCCCTGTGCCACCCTGGGCCGTGGTCAGGGTGACACTTGCACCGTTAAGGGTGATGGGCTTCTCCCCAGTCCTGGGACAACCAGGTGACCTCAGAAAAGGCACATGGTCTCTGGGACGCTGCCCCAGGTGATGTTGATCCGCCTTCCTGCCCCCGCCCCCCCGCCAGCTGTTGGTGCATTGATGAATTAATATTTGTAAAGAACTGAGAGCTATTTGCAGAGGGTGTCAGGGGTCAGGAATCACACACCTCCTCTCAGAGTGAAAACGCACGAGGAAGAGACGTGCGAATACGAATCAGGCTAAATGCCCAGTTGTAAGTTACGAGTCTGCCCTAATTCTTAGTTTCCCGAGAGCCCGCGACTCCGTGAATTCAGATGTCCTCCCTAAAATAGGAACACAGAAGCTCCCGGGCCCACTTTCGATCTAGACAAACAATTAGCCAGGACATTCTTCTGATTTACCAACAAAGGTCCTAAATCAGCGAAGCTCCCCCTGGCTTTCTTTTCAACGTTATAAAGTCTCTGTCAGTTTCCCCCCTTCCATTGGAAGGTTACATCACTTTCTTTCTCTTCTCTATTTCCTTTTAGGTTCGGAATCACATTCATGGACAGTAGACACAACGCCTATTTGCCGTCTATAAGGTTTAGGAACCTTTCTGAGTTATCCCTCCAACAAAGAATTCTATGATTGGCACAGCAGTTAATAATATTCAATGAATTGAATAATACATTACATAATCCTAAACAGTATCAGAAAATCTTCTGATTGTCTGGTGTTTCACGTGGGCTCCATTTTACTTATTTTTGTTTTTGTCATTGAAGTGTAGTTGATTTACCATTTTGCGTTAATTTCTGCTTATAGCAAAGTGAGTCAGGTATGTATATATATATATATATATATATATATGTATATGTATATACACACACACACATTCTTTTTTTTATTCACATGGGCTCCATTTTAAACACAGCCTTTTCATGAGAAAATAATCTTGAATCTGTTACCACAATGTACACTTTGCAGCTAAGGAATTCTAGAATGAAAACAGACATTCCTTCCAGATAACACATTAATGACTATGTCATCTGTATTCTTTCAATTTTGTAGAATTGCAGGGCTGCCTGATCCGGGAAGGCCCCGAGTCCCAGTGCCTCTGTGTGGATATGGCTTTAGGGATGGTTTCCTACGACCTGCTCCTGGCACGGGTGAGACGGAGAAGGCCAGGGAGTTGAGGGAGGCCACGTCTGACCCCTCCCTCGACGACCCCTTCCCACGCCTTCTCAGATCACGAGATGCTCGATAAAGGCACATTTAAAATGTGGCTTTCAAACTGTTCCCTCTTACAATGATTCCTTGGGACACAGGAGTCAGACAAAGGGCCAAGATTGGAGCCAACAGCAGGTAAGGGAGAGTTTCTCCCGGGGCACCCCCTGCCCCCAACAGGGAAGAGACGTTGCATCCCTGACACCCCCAGGGGCACTGTCAGGGGGACCAGGTGGTGCCCCGAGGGGCGGGGACGAAGACAGCCCCCATGGAGAGGCCTGGGAGCAGGATGCCCAGGTCACACAGCCGGAGGGGGACCCAGGTCACCAGGAAGCTGTGCTGGGGGAAGACAACCTCAGGCCCCAGTCCCAACCTTCGCCCATCATTCCCCAGAAGCACATCGCTTGTTGAGCCCCCAGTGGTGTCTTTTACCCGTCATCCTGAACTTGAAATATTTACTTGTGCTCAGAATCTGGAGATGCGTGTCCACTGAAACTAGGCACGTGGACCCCTCTCACTCAGCTCCCGATGTATCTGAAAGAGACAGAGTAACACAAGGAAAGAGTGAACTCCACTCGGGCCTGTCTTTCCCCAGGCAGCTGGTGCAAAGACAAACAGTGCCGAGTTGCTGACGGGTGATGAGTGGCAGTCCCCAAATATTCCTGAAATACTTGGTCAACTGGATACACCTTGCTTAAGGGCTGTTACTCCCCAGGATGTAAGGTAGACATACCTCCTGCTCCAAATTAGATTGTGCAGGGGAGGCAGGAATCTGAGGGGCCCAACTTCAGTGTGCAGTTAGGGGAGCCTCGCCGTCTGCCCTGGGAGCTTAACAGGGTGTGTGTTTGTGTGTGTGTCAAACCGAAAGGCAAAGATGTGCCTGATTCCTAAGGTCTGAGCAATTTCAACTACTGTTTGTGCCAAGAACACGCCGTTAAAAAAAAAAAAAAAAAAAGGAAAGGAATTTACTGGAAAGGGCAAGAGATGGGGCCTGCCTATGTAAGTTGAGGGAGCCTGGGGGGCGTCCTGTGGAACTCGGGTCAACTGGAAGCTAACAGTGTACTCTTTAGAAGAGAGTAACTTCAAGCAATGTTTGCATAAGCCACGGCTCTAGACTTTATCTCCCTTTCACATTTTGATTTATTCTTGGAAATTTAAACTCCATGGGTGAGTGTGTGTGTGGTGTGTGTGTGTAGAGAGACAGACAGACAGACAGAAGCAGAGAGAGACAGACACAGACAGTGACACAGAGACAGGTATATAATATCAAAAAACTGGAAGGTCTCAGGAAAGAAAGCAAGGGCTAACATTTTAGTTTCCAGTTGCAGAAGATAAAAGGCCAGAGGCCCCGTTAGTCCTCATTCGCTGAGCCCGGGCAGAGAGCAGGTGAGCACCCCTGGAGGATGGCAGAGGGTGCCCCCCCGCCCCGAGGTGGGCCCCCGAGGTTTGAGGGCCGAGACCACCATCATCCCTGCCTTTCTTCAGGGCAGGAGTTTGGATGCTACAGCGTGTCTGTTTGTTTCTGCAAATCCTGAAGCCCTCTTTTGTGAACTTGCTGCAGAAAAATTTAAGGAGAAAATCATGCTGGCAGCTGCTCTACTGAAACCAAGAAGGACTTTCCACCATCCCCCACCTGCAGAGGAAATTGCAGGCTGCACGCAGGACTTCACGTTGCTGTGTCTGCACCTGTCTACAGGTCCAGTGGGCATTTACTGGGACGCTCCCTCTGGCAAAGCTGAGACACGAGGACGCCTCACCCCTGCCACCCTTAGCCGGCCCCAGCCCATTGACCTCACTTCATCCATGACCTTCGGGCAGCAGGGAGGCCGGGGACAGCGCTGAGGGCCTGCGTTGCAGGGAGGGGAAACGGCCTGGAAAAGCAGGTCTGGGCTGGACCACTCGAGGAGCGTGGGGTTGGCGCCCGGCCCAAGGCGGAATCCGCAGCACAGCCCTCACCCTGGGTTGATCCGGGCAACTCACAAATCTCAGGTGTCTCACCTGTGAAGCCAAGAGGACAATCACGACTCCTTTGTAGTTGTAGGGAAGATTAGGTGAGATAACCCAGAGCAGGGGCACAAAGTAAGCGCTAACTGAACACCAGCAGCTACTTCCTTTGCTTATAACTGCGTGTCCTCAAACCAAACGTTCAGGACTCCTGGTGGCCCCCTGTGTACCACGTGAAGAAGGTAGCATCAACCCAGAGAGGGCTGAGGGATGTCGTTTAAATGAGATACTGGACGTGGTCTGCCAGGTGAAGGAGATACAGCTCGTCCACAAGGATGTGGGTCAACTCCAGCTCTGCTCGTAAAGCATCTCCAGCCAAAAGACCCCCTGCCCCATGCAAGTTCCATGAGATTCCCCGGTTTCTCTTCCGAACTACCGAAACTTCCAACCTCTTAACTTCACCCAGATCACTGGAATGAACTGAGGTTTAGACGTTAGCCATAAAAGGTACGTGTGTTTTAGACGAGTGGGTCTATTTGGGGTCCCAGAAACTGACACATAAGGATGGAATGGCTGTGCCTAGCAGTGGCTGAATGAAAACTTTCCTGGTCATTGGCAGCTCTCAGTCTGTCCAACCTCTGTCCTCTGAGACTCCCCCCACTACACCTGCTACATTCCAGAAGCCCAGGGCTAAGTTAGCAGAAGCACAATGATACAATGATGCCTCCCTCCACACGTTCCATGTGGGCTAACCATACCGCCACCGCCATCACCCCAAAACAAAATTTCCTCAGAGGCCGAAGGGTAAACACACCTCTGGTCTATTCCTTTCCCAGCTCAACGTTGTCTGAGTTATGAAGCAAATTAGTAGCCAATGATTAAACAACTAAACTACTGGGTTGAGAGGAAGGTTTTCAAATGCACTTACCTATTTAACTTTTCTTTCAAGGCCACTCATTAAAATTAATGGCAGTTAATGTTAATAAAAGTCTCTTTTTCATCATTGAGCTGCCCACGCGATCAACATGTGTGTCTGCTGAGGCTCGTGAGGTGGAAAAAGGGCCCGGAAGTAAATCCATGCTTCAGGGGAAGCTTCCCCGCCCCTCAATCCGGTGCCTGTGTGGACAGACGCAAGCACACACACGCACACACACGCACACACACCACACACACACACCCATACACACGCACAAGCATACACACACGTGTGCATACACAGCCACACGTGCACGCGCACACACACCCATACACACACACACACACACACTGTGTTCCTGCAATTTTAAGTTTTTGGCTATAACATACACAAAATGTATTTCTAAGCAGAGTTGTCAAATTAATTGATGTAATTGCTAAAAAGCCACTGCTTCTTCCATGTCAGTTAAAAGCCCATAACTTCAGTAACGTAGTAAACGAACTTGTTTTATCCACGTAAGACCCCTTTGAATTTTTACCTAACAGGGATCCAGCACATATCCCAGAGAATTTTACTAGAAGATGTCTCAGGTGAGAAAACATGTTTTTTCTCACTTCCTGCATAAAGAAAGCTGGAGGCGTGCAGGAGATGGTCAGTCATCACCCGCAAGGAGCCGCCAGCAGGTGGCTGGACGGGAATGGAACCCCAGCTGCTCCCTCTTCGACTTCTCACCTTGCAGACTCTTCACCTGCACGTGGCATTTCAAGACTCCAGGATCACTTCACAAGTGTTTCATAGGACACACATTTAAAATAGATGCTAATCGTCTGCATCTAACAAATTGCACTAGAAAGCAGTTGAGGCAGCGCCGTGTGGAGTGGGTCCAGACAAGGTCAGAGGTCACGAAGGAGAGAGAACAAAGGGTGCTGGCGGAGACCACGGCTTTGTGGTCCTGGCCTCCAGGACCTGTCCTCACTGCCTCTTGCACCCAACTGTCTACACTACCTTGCACTGGACTGTTCACACTGCCACCTGCACCCAACTTTCTGCACTGCCTCCCTCACCTGAGCGTCTACACAGCCTTCAGCATTTAACTGTCCACACAAGACCCCTGCAGCTAGCCGTATGCACAATCTCCCAGCACAAAGATGTGTTTTCAAACAAGAGCAGGCAAGGAAATGAGGATGATTATGTAGTAAGATGGCGCTCCAGGTCCTGCTGGGGGGTGAGAGTCTCGGGTCTGATTCTGTAGGCAGCTGGGTCCCCCCTCAGCCCCTCCACCAAGAGACTGTTAGGTCTGCGATATTTTAGAGATCAGTGTAGAACAGGCTGGTGCGAGGAGGACTTCGAAGCAGGATCCCAGGGCTTGGATACTGCAGGGGGCAGACAGAGGGGTGAGAGCCACAGGGAAGGCCAAGAGAAGGATGGAGAGGCAGCAGAAGGGGACAGGGGAGGCGGACCTCAGGCATCACTTTTCCGCTATCACGTGTCTTCCCATCAGAACAGTTTGGGGACTTCCCTGGTGGTCCAGTGGTTAAGACTTCATCTTCTAATGCAGAAGGTGCTGGTTCAATCCCTAGTCCGGTAGCTAAGATCCCGTATGCCTTGCAGCCAAAAACACACACAAAAAAACATTAAACAGAAGCAATATTGCAACAAATTCAGTAAAGACTTAAAAAACCTGTTGAAAGGACAATGTTCAATTTCATTTGAGTCTGTGGCTTAACGCATCTCTTGTTCTTCCTTCTCCATAAGTTCTCTCTGCTTAGAGCATAAACTACTACTTGAAAGTCACGGTCTCTTTGAACAAACCCCGATGTCTTTCCACAGACATGCAAGGCAGGCACCATGAACGAGAAACGCACAGGGCCGGGCTCTGGTTGTAGGATTACTCTGCTCTGTGCTGGTAGACAAAGACCATGGACCGAAGATCACAGATCACTGTTTTCCAAACACATACTTTGATGGATGTACAGTGACTGAAGTGCCGAGATGCCAATAGTAAGCTCCTAAGAAACCCACATCCCCTAGAGGTTTACGGTGGATCCCAAGGGGCTCACTGATAACACACTTGGATTCACTAGTGGGATTGTGAATCAACCACACAATGAAATCCAACAAGAAATTCTTCAAAACTCATCCTGCTTCTCCTGCTTTTAATTCTTGTTGAACTGAAAAGTAAGTACTTTAAAGAAACCCAAGTCCACCCCCAAGAGCCCAGGATTCCAACATGAACCAATTTGAAGGGCGCTTGCGCAGGTGACTACATGTCCCAAGATTCCAGAGCTCGGGAAAAGCCTCACGACCAAACCTATCACTTTGATTCTATCATCTCGTTCCTTACCTTTTCTCTCAGCAAGCACTTGAGTCGACAAATATTCAGTTTGATGTTGAGTTCACATCAAGGCAAACCTAGGAAGGCTCCCTACCTATCGCGTTCCTGGATCTCGGAGCTGGCTGGAGCCGGAACACGCAGGCTTGTAAATCTAACTGTCTGCACAAAAGGGGTCAGGGCCCAGGTTTGACCACCAGCATGCCTCCTTCTTGCTGAGTGTGGCGAAGGGTGATCTGTGCACCCGCAGGGCTAAAGCCTCTTCCCACCCTGGGTATCACTACCCATAATGCAGACACTTCCCTGCCTCTGATGAAAACCAAAGGGCTTTCGGACCACCCTGTGGTGGCCACGCTAAGCCACTGTCTCCACACAGCTCTGTTTGCAGGACAGGTCAGTGGCCTCTGGAAACGTCTGACACTTTCAAGAGCTTGTGGGGTCATCACATCCCCGATCTGCCCTGAAGGAAATACGCCCGTGCTACAGAGGCCCCGGCTCTGTCTCACAGGGCTCCACCACTCGAATGCTGCCTGAATTTCCACGGCAGGCATTTTCTAGTTTTCTCACCTCAGTCCTGCACCCATGGCCCTGCCAGACCAATGGACCCCAAATCTCTCTCCAGGTGACTCCAGTGCCATCCTGGCTTAAGGGCCATTGGATTAATGCATGAAGCCACTTAATGGGGAACATAAAAGCCCTGAATGTGGGTGACTGTCAACAAATCCATGCCAAGGTAAAGTGACCGTTTTAAAAAAGCATCATTTACTTATGAGAGGAGCATGTGATTTGGGAATGGGTTTTCACAAGGGAAAGGTGAGGTGGAGGGTTTGGAGGGCCATCCTTTGGTGGGAAGGATTGTTCAGGTCTCCGTGTGTAAAGAGAGACCACAGGGTGATGGGATTCTGGCTTGAACCCGAGCCACCTTACCCCCCTAATTCCATCCACTCACCGTCACTACATTCAGTTCTGTCCATTCTGCCTCAATTTCTCCCTTCCATACACCTCTGCTCCAAGCCATGTATGAAAAAATCTCACTTGACAAATATTTTTAATGTATCTCATCAGTATTAGGTTTGCCAGACTTAGCAAATAAAAATAAAGAAAACATTAAGTTTATTCTTATTTTTTGCATGTGGTTTACTACACAGTTTCTATTGAAAATATACTTAAATGTACACTTTGAACACAATTACTTTTTAATTTTTGAGTGATTATTGTCAGTGGAACACAAATTATGTGAAAATCTTGATTACTACAAGGTAAGGAGTGATCCTGCTGCAAAGAAGACAAGGAAAAAAATGAATAAATATAAAATTTATGAATTACACAGTCTTTATTACTAATCCAAGCTTTGCCACCCCTCAGAATGAAACACCCAGACATGCACAGTAATCGTTAAATTCAATGCTCTTTGATATGGTGATGACTCCCGCACAAGTTATACTTTACACATATTTTGTGACTGTGTCAGTTGAAGGTGTATTTTCCCAGGTAGAAAGCTAAAACATATTGCATGGAACAGTTTCTAAGCCTGATTTACAAATGTTCAGGATTCAGACACTGAATGGGCCTCATTTATCCTCTTGGCCTGACCCCTGCATGGCCATCACTGGGCCTTGGGCTGGGATGAGGTCTGTGAGTGGACCGACCGGGGCAGGTAGACAGTGAAGCTAGGGCCAGCCTAGCCCGACAAGGAGTACCTTGGAAGAGCCTCCCGGGGCAGGAGGCTCCGGGCTTTGGGAGGAGAGCCACTTGGGGCACTCAAAGGGCCACGGCAGAATCCTTAAGAGCTGTTCCCTCCCCTGCCAAGGTTGTGGAGGTCACCGGCTTCCATTGCCTTGTCTGGGGTTCTCTGCCTGGCAGAGTGCAGGCACTACCCCTCCTGCAGGACCACTGTCCAGAGCCGGCACTGGGCCCCTGCTAAGGAGGCGCCTGCCCACCCTGTTCAGAGCTTCACCCCATCATCTCCTGTGCGACACCCTCCAGGCGACGACCCCATCACAGTAGTCAGCCCCTTCCTCTAAGCATCCGGCCTGAGGCTGCCGGTGCCCTTGTGCATAAGCCCCTACCGGAAAAAAAGTGCCTCCTGGGCCTCCTAACACCACGGTGATTTAGGAACACGACTGGTCCCTGTCCCACAGATTTGCTCTCAGCGGCTTTTCCTTACCTCAATGTAAGAGGCCAGGAGTGCACCCAGCCTGGGACAACCCGCCAAATTCCTGCAGCCCACAGCCCACCTGCAGCTAAGCCTCTAGCTGCGCACTCTGCCGCGTTTGCACGGGGAAGGCAGGGAGAGGAGGGGCTTCGAGCACCTGAGCACATCATTTGCTTCTACTTAAAGATCTAACGTCAGTCGAAAGTTTACGTTATAACTCATTTGTGTGCTGACTCCTGGCAAGACGGCTTTATCTTCTTTCAAAGCACAGCCTTGACTCAGTGCCTGCTTCGTAAGAGGTCCAGCCCCACGGAGAGGTTAAACCAACTGTGTTTCCCATCAGGGCTTGGGCTCATCCCACCCACCGCAGACAGGCCCTCCCGGAGGAAGTGGGCCCTTTCGGTAACCCCTGTTTACATCTGGGCCCGTTACCACCTAACTCACTATTATTTGAGGGGCTGAGTATCACTAATCATTTTAAACGGATTATTTTTCCACTGCTTGAGAGCCAGAAAGAATAAACCTGAAACTGGCCTGGGCCTCCTATTTAAATAAACTAGCGTCCTAGCGCCCGATCTGCCCCACACTTGGGCCCAGGGGTCCCCAAGGCCCCGCCTCCTGCCTCCCGCCCCACCCCCTTCCCGCCTCCAGGCCTTGGCGGGCTGGTCCAGGCTCCGGTCCACCGTCTCCGCTCCGGTCCACCATCTCCCCATCTCGGCTGTACGGACCTCCAGGGTCGAGTTACCCCCGGGAGTCGGATGGCGGGAGGGATGGGGCCGAGGTCGCGTCGGGGGCACAACTTACCCAGATCAACAACAGGGCCCGACTCCCAAAGGTTACAAAGCACACCGCCTCCCCGGACCCAAACTTCACTGCCCCCAGCCCCACCCCAGAGCCTCCCCCGCGGCCGCTGGGGCCTCCTGCAGGTCCTGCCCTCGGGGACCCTCTCCCCACAGGTGGGAGGATGGGGACGCTGCTCCCACTGTCCCGCCCCTGCACTACCAGCTCTGAGCGTCCAAGTCAAAGTCGCCAGTGGCCACCCGAGAACGAGGGCCACAGTATGGTCTGGCAGCCAGGAGTCCCGGAAATGAAGTGCTGACGGTGAGGCTGGGTTCCAGGACGCCCCCGCCCCCCCCCCCCCCCCCCCGCCTTTGACTCTGGAGCTTGTCCTGAGGGACTGTAGCTGGACGAAACCCAGGCGACCTGGCGCGCTCGCGGGCGCCCCCATCCAGGCCGTGAACTCCGCTGCGTCCACGTGGGCTTGTCACCACCTCCAGGCAGCCCTCCAGCTTGTTCTTAAAGAGAAGTGTGGGACGGGAGTTGGGGGGAGGGAGAGTGTGTCGAGGTAACTAAACTTGCTTGATCGGGCCTGTAAAACCCTGACTTCTCCTGGTAAATTCCCTGAAAAGGAGAAGAGATGTCTCAGGCCACTGGACTGCGGCGAGCTGTGCAGTCAGGCTCCTCCGCGCGGGTCCTGGGAAGGCGGCTGGGGGTGCACGGGGTCCCCGCCCCGGTCACTGCCCGGCGGGACCTTCCGGGAGCGCGCCACGAAGGCGGCCACCGGTGCGGGGCAAGTGCTCTCAGCTGCCGAGCGAATATCACCTCAAGCTCTGCTCCCAGCACCGCGTAGTTGCCTGGTGCGTGCCGTAAAGACCCGCAAAAGAACCGAGGGAAGGGGGCAAACAGCAAGGCTGGCGGCGGCTCCTCCCTCTTGGGCGTGGGGAAGGCGCCCAGCCGACCCTCCCTCATCCTAAACTTGGAGGCAGTGCTTTCGATTTGCGGCAGCTAGGGCGTGGACTCTGTGCCCTTTCCCCGCGCACGCCCGCGCTCCGGAGGGGCAGGGGTGCGGCCCCCAGAGCCGCCCGCGAGGGTGTCCGGAGCAGGGCCGGAGGACAGGGGGCCCGCGAGAGGGGCCGGGAGGAGGGGAGACTTGTCGAGGGGAGGGAGCAGCAGTAGGGCCAGGGTGGGGGCTAGCGGAGTGGAGCTGGGGGCGCAGTCGGAGGAGGAGCCCGGGATGGGGCCTCCTCTGGGAGCTGGCAGGCGTCGCGCGTCCCTGCAGGCTGGTGGACGGGCCCCGAGCGCCCGGCTGCGGCCTCCCCTAAGGAGGCTGCGAAGGGCCAGACCGTCTCCCCTCGAGGGGACGGGGCCTGGAAGTGGCGGGAGGACATCAGCAGGCCACTGGACCCGGGCCTCCCGGAGCGAGATCTGGGCGGGGCTCTGCCCTCTCCTCAGTGCCCCCCGCGCCCCCTGCACTTCCCAGTGCCCCGGGCGAGGGCTCCCAGCCGGGCCCTGCGGTCGCTCCCACGCTCTTCGCGGTCCCTGGACCTGCCAGCTGAAGGACGTCCTCAGCCCGGACGGCCCGGGGGCTGGGGACCGTGGAGGAAAGATAGTTCCTTGAAGAAATGATTGTAGTAGTTGTGCAGGGGCCAAACGTGGGCTCAGAACCGACCCTGGGTTAAATGCTATTAATGAACTTCGGGCCCCCGAGTGTCCCCGTGGAGAGCGCGGCCGGGAGCGGGGCGCCTCCAGGTCACGCACCTCACCCGGGGCCGCCAGCGCCCACGGCCCCCTCCTCCGCGCGCTGCGGAGCGGCCTCCCCGGCTGACACTGGCTCTCCCCACCCAGCACGTC
Source organism: Phocoena sinus (assembly GCF_008692025.1). Lineage (NCBI taxonomy): Eukaryota > Metazoa > Chordata > Mammalia > Artiodactyla > Phocoenidae > Phocoena > Phocoena sinus. The sequence goes on along the minus strand of NC_045765.1, from coordinate 172,342,761 downwards.
GGGGCACCGAATGGCCTTCCCTGTCTCCCTGGGCCACCTACGTGTCCCCACCTGACCTGTTAACTCACCTCCCAACTTTTCAGGGCTCGTGACACCCCCGGGTCACGCGGGACCCGCACCTGCTCAGGACGAACGCTCGGCACCCTTCCCATCCCCAGGCCAGGGTGGTCCCACTGTGCTGGTAGGAGCAGGGCCTGAAAACAGGGGTCCTCCCCCAGCCCACCTTCCCCTGTTCAAAAATGTCAGGGGTTAAAATGTTCGCTTTGCGCTTTCTTTTGATCTTGGAGGGGAAAGGCTAGAAATGCTGGCACCCTTACGGGCCTTGCTTAGGCCTGCGGCTGCGAGCAGTCCCAACCCCACTAACTTTGGTCAGCCTTATTAATTCCAGCTGCACTCTATTTGTTTGTCATTTTCCCCTTTTCCTCGCGAATCATTATTTATGGCAGAGGGGGGACATAAAGGTGCCCGCTAGTAGAATGGAGGCTGGGAGGGAATTTCTGACAAGGAGAGCATGAATGTGTGTTTTCCCTAAAGGTCACCAACAGAAGAGGCCTGGTCTGATCATCTCTTAGAATCGTTACTCAAGAGCATTAACTAATTACCCAATCAGAGAAATGAAAAAAAAAAAATTCTTTAAAATAACCAAAGGTAATTATAACCCGGTTGTTGACACTAATGGTTAATAATTGATCAGAACTTACACACAATTGTTAATTCCCCCCCCCTAAAAAAACGTGAGTGCTTGTGTAGTGTTATTTTGTTCCTTCCCTCTGGGCATTGCCTATGAAGATCCACTTAGTTTCCATTTGGAGGCAGCCCCAAATCTCACAGCTGCTTCTTTAAGAATCTTAGATTTAATTTGTTTTCAGTTTCATCTAGAACCAAGTAACATTGGGACACCTTTTTAAAAAATGCTTCCTTATTATCTTGGAGCCACACTTAAACAAACAAACAAAAATCATTCTTCCTCTTTCCTTTTACCTGGGGTTGCAAAAGAACAGAAGGCAGATTTCCTGACTCATGCCATTTGCATTATATTACCAGTAGAGTCCTCCTTGCAAACAGCTTCCATTTTTATCTTTCTTAGAAAGAGCGAGAACACTCTGCCCTCAGCAGAGGGAATACAAGCCTATTTTCTCTGCCTAGAGGGTGGAGGGTGGAGGTGCCAGCTGAGACTATATCCCTGTTTGCGGGAGATGCAGGTGAAAAAGCAGAGGAGAGCATGAAAATGGGGGTATTTGCTCCCCAAACTGGGGGTAGAAGTGGTGCCTCCCTCGCCTACCAATGCCTGACATCCAAGTGCATAGCATCAAACACCGGTTTCCTAGCATTCTAGCCCAAGCAAAGGGAAGGGCTGGCGTGTGGTTTCATCATGGCCAATAGAAAGTAATTTCCAGCAACTGGAAAATTATATTGTCATAGATTACTTCTCCTTATAATAAGCCTTTAAAATATCTGCAGGGATTTGTCACTTACATAAAGGTTTGCAAATACATCAAAGGGATATGTCCCCTTTGCGATTTGTAGAAATTCAAATGACGTTAATCATAATATCCACATGTCACAGACTGTTGTGTATTGTTCCCAAGATTGTCTCTTGGGTTAACACATTTTTTTTAACGTTTAAAATGTTATTTTTGTAAAAGGTAGTGTAAAAACACATATTTAATGGGTCTATTTATATCCTTAGTTTGGGGTTAAAATGAATGTTTTCCTTGGGATTTTCAATGCACTGGGAAACTCAAGAAAAAGTTATGTGGTGGATAATCAGTGTAGACTGTTACTTTGAGGAACTTTCTAATAATCCAGCGTATTGTTTACATTTGAAAAGGGATGCCTCCCGCTGAAAAGATAAATGGCTTTGTAATGATTTTTGCAAACTTATATGTCTCTTTACTGCGACTCGAGCAGAGAATTTAGGGCACATTTATTCCGTCACGTTAAGGAACAAAAGGGTCGACTTGACTCTTAGCCTCTTTGATAATATTTCAGTGCGATTTTAAATGACCCTAAAACGCACGCGGCCAGTGGAGGGCGGCTGCTCCGTCCGCGCTTTCCGCAGCGGTGCGCAAGGGCCAGGTCCAAAGATGCCGGATAAACACGCGCGGGAGGACAGCCTCGCGGGCACCCGGCCGCTTCCGCGCTTCCTGGACCCGCTCGGCGGCGGCGGCGGCGGCGGCGGCGGCAGCGAGGGATGCGGGATGCGCGGAGCCCCGGCCCGGGCGCCCGGCCCCTTCCTCTCCGCCGCCCCCGCGGCCTCGCCGCAGACAAAGGTGGATGAAGTTCTTTTTAAGTTTCAAAGGCAGTTGCCCGGCAGCTTTGCAGAAACAATAACTCTTTTATTGGGAACAAATGTTGACATTTGACGGGCGCGGAGCCTGCGGCCGCCGGGCAAACGCTCCCCTTGCTCTCAGCAGCGCCCGGCCCCGGGGCCCACCTGAGATTAAAGCGCGAATTCCGATAAATCTGCTTTAAAGCACACGGGGCCGCGCGGGGCAGAGGCCGGCAAGCCGGACCGCGGGGCTGCATCCCAGCCGAGGGGCGGGAGGCCGGGCCAGGCCCGCGTCCCCAAGGCCCCGCGTGCTCGCCACTGCGCGACCCCCTCTCCTCCGCCTCCGCTAACATCTGCGAAAGTCTTCGTAGGCCAGGACGTAATGTTTGATTAGCTCGATTTTAAAGCAAAAGATAAAAATCAGACGCAGCAACTTCCTTCCCTAAGAAGGGTCTCTCTGTCTCTGTGTCTCTATGGGTCTCTCTTTCTCCCTCGTCTTCCCTAAGGATCTGCGTGGAGAAACCATAACCCACTCTGCATTTCCTTAAAAAGATCCCGCTAAACACCTGCAGCTTTTATGTGCTTAGAGCACATTTCAAAATCAAGTTTTCCAGAAAGAAATTCAGGTCAGGAGGCAGGGTGGGTAAGTTATGGAAATCTTTGATAATTTGTTGGACTTATAAACATCAAAGAAGATTCGTTAGCCTGGGCTAATCTCCTGCGCTGCTTTGAGTTTTCACCCATTGAAAGGTATGCGTTGTCCCTGAGCGGAGGGCTGGTGTGTGTGTGTGTGTGTGTGTGTGTGTGTGTGTGTGTGTGTGTAGGGAAGGGATCACATGTCCAGGTAAAACAGTCTTCGGTTCCAAAGGGAGACAGCTTTTATCCAGGCTTCAATTCTGAACATGTGCAAGGAGACCAATTTTTGCGTGGGTTTCCTACTTCTCCACTCCACACTTCTTTAAGAGACGGAGTGCCCTCGGTGTGTATAGTCACTGGGGGCATGGTCTTTCAGTGCTTAATTTGTTGAATATTGTTAACTTTCATACTTCTCACTGAAGTCTTCAAATATTCAAATCATAATATCGCATACAGCAGGCACTGCTGCCATGCACACCGTAGTCCCTGCTGATTTAGGAAATATAGCCAATATTAATAAAAGCAAAACTACTTAACGCCTTCCTATGGCAATGTCAAATGCTATCTGGAGGGGAAATCATTATCTTCACAGTAATTCTACAAAGCTTTCATCTGAGACAAAAACAGGCAAAGGAGCTCCCGCCTCACTTGTATGTCCACAGACTCGAATTTGTTTTCTTCCAGACATGCTGCCACAGAGTAACCAGGCTGCCCACGTGAAAAATCTTCCCTGTTGCCAAGAGATAGCTCAGATCCAAACATGTCAAGGTCTCTTACTAGGAGAGGCAGGAAGGAGAAAAAAATAGTTGTGTACCCCAGAGATTCGCTTTCTGCTAACCTCCAAATGCTTACCTACTCAAAGCCAACAAAATGCCTGAGAAGTAATAGAAAACCGAAACCTTGGCCTGCGTCTCCGTTGGCAGTCAGACCCCACCGTTCCTCCCCACAGGCATGGCGCTGTGACCGGTTCACAGCCCCCTGGATTTGCCTCAAGTGTCTAAGATTACTTTCAAATACCCTTTCTAACAAGACCCCAGCAAGAGGCCACTAATTTCTAAGGCACAAAAAGCCACTGGAGAGAGCTCCGTTTGTCAATATCAACTGGTCCAGCAATCTCCCATCCTCAGACACGTCGGCCTATCGGAGCTGGCAGACGTGTAGACAAGATTTTATAAATTGTTCAATATCAGCCCATAATGAACCCCAACTGACCATTCCAAAGCAGCTAAAAGCATCCGGGATGACCCCCGCTGGGATCCAATAATGCTCTCAGGCTGCAACATTATTAATCATGGAATAAAATAGATGAACCTCTTGAAAAATAAGTGTATGATTGATTAAAGGGCAATCTAAGAAGCTATTATTCTTGTTTTATAACCGTAAGTTATATTCACTCAATTTATCTTTGGAGAGGAAATAAATGATTGTTCATTTCTTTTCTGAAATTATATTATATGGATATCCATACAATTTTGCTGAAAATTAAAGTGACAGTTTTGCTGCTTTTATGATACTAATCAAAGGGAATATGTTCCCTGACTACAAATTCTAGACTTGTCCTATCCTTAGATAGTAACACAATAACGAGGCAATAGGCTAAGTTTCTTTAAACTTTTCTTTCCCCCCAGGGTAAGGGAAAGAGTCACTGTTAAGGAAAATAAATCTCTCCTCCCAGATTTTCGCCGTGTGTTTAATGTGAGTTATATGAAAAGGAGAGTTAAGAAGCCATCCAATAAATCTGAATAATCTACGCCAATTTGGATAATTCACAGTTACAATAAACAATTATTTCCCTCAATAATTTATGGTGAGGGTGTAACTATTATCCATGTTATCACAATTCTCTGGTTTCTGGGAAGGTTCAATAAGCCTATACCAGAAATAAATATAAAGTGGATCCTAATGCATAGGCATATCAGATCATTTTATCTTGCCAAGCTTTTAAAATGTATACTAACAAGCCGTTTTCATATTCACAACACAAAGTCTGAATTTTCTTGCAATGCATGTGTACATAAATAACCTAAAACCATACATATCTCCCTACTGTGTACGTCTCTTCCATCTGCCTTTTTGTAGGAGCAGGAGAAGGGAGAGATTATTTCACACATTTTCATTAAAAAGCCTGAGGTCAGATCACCTGGGCAGAGGGGCTACTATCACCAGGACTCCCTACCCAAATCACTCTTCCAGGACAAATGAGCCCCAGACACCACATTGTTGTAGACTAGTTTGCTTTTATTTACAATTTAAGATATAAATTAGTAAAGAATTCTCGTTAAACAACCAACAAAGATTATATAACCAGCAATGTTCAAATAAAAACCAGGCAGAATCTATTTACAAAAGGTTTAGATTCCATTGCAATACAACTTGCATAAATTACTAGAAGCTTTATATCATTATAAAAATAAATATCAAATTTGTTTCCACTTCTTAAGTACTCAAGTTCTATAATCACGTTTTATTTCTACTGTGTACATCTTTTACAAATAAACTTTACAGTAAATCCTATCACACCTATAGAATATATACCGTGGCAATGAAGTGATCAATTCAAGATATCCTGAGAAAAAAGATTGTTTTCAAAAGTCACACATACATTGGGGAAGCTATACTATGCCAACAAATTCACATATGTCCAACAAAAGTCTGTTCCAATAGAGTCTGTGGGTTGGCAGTGCCCTGTGGATCCTTCTCTTTTACAGTGGCACAAGATGTGGTCCGGATTTAGAGATCTTTTTTTTTTTAATACATCTGTATATTTATGAACTTGGGAAGAGAGAATGGCCTGCTGACTTTTTTTTCCAAAGCAATTGTGACACCTACCTGTGGACCAAGGAAAAGACCAAATCATCCCAAATCCTTCAGTCCCATGCCAACATCACCATATTCTAAAAAGGAGTCCATCTGAAATGGTCTTGCCTCTTTCCCACCTCCAAGATCTGTGATTAGTAATTGTGCCTACTTGTAAAGTGGGTATTTTTCGAGTTGCTGCTGTCAGCCAGGTGAACTGCACGGCCCTACCTAGTCCATCTGGACATAGGGACGAGCCTGATAAAAGCTAGACTAGTCCTTCTATGTCTCTCCAGTCTGACTCTGCAAAGATCATCTATAAAGGCGTTTGATACCCCAAGTTTCAGGGGCACTCGCTCATCAAAGCAAGTGTCTATTAAGGGTCCAGCATAGTTAAAAAACAAAGTTCCAAATTGCATACAAATACCCAGATTTTAAGAATCTATTTTTTCCAAAGAGAAAACAACAGCAATAAATACATTCCAGTTAAAGGAGTGATTCTGTAAAGCAGAACTTGAGCAGAAAAAGAAGGACTCTCTAAAAGAGCATGGATCCCCTCCCACTTAAAGGGGAAAACAAAACAAAACAAAACAAAACAAAACAAAAAAAAGGGGGAAGATTGCAGTGCTCTGTCCTCATACCCCGTGCCAAAAAGCAAGAAATACACATTAAGCAAGTTTACAGGGCAACTGGTTCGGGGAGGCTTACCCAAGGGGTGAGGGGGAACCCCAGGGAGCCCACTTACTTGCATTGCTGTGTGCGGCCCTTCTATAGGTAGGGCTGGAGGCCTCCACCAACCACGGTGCAGCCCTCACTGGCATCTGTCGGGGAGGGGGCAGTTAGTCAGAACCCACCCCCAGAGCCATCAGTCTCCCAGACAGCAGCACAGCCACCAGCCTGCACACCCACGCTCGCCATGCCCTTGCCCCCTGCGCCCGGCGAGCAGTCTGGGGGAGCCCGCTGTCTCCACCACCACTGCCTGAGACAGACTTCGGTCATGTTTCCGTGTCCTCATTTTCTCTCCCCCTTGACTCCTTTTACAGGTCTTATCAGCTCAAGCCTGAATTATGAGCAACAGAGACAATAAAAAAGAAAGGAGAGAAAGAAAACAGGCTCTCGTTTTCTATTTTGAAGATTTAAAAACTAAGGCCTCTGGGAAGAACTAGAACGTTTTGTTTCCTTCCAGCCAAAGGCAGAAGAGGAGATTCAGCTGAGACTCTATAAAGGGACAGAAAAGACAGAAAGCTTAGGCTCAGTCAGCAGGGGGAAAGCTGTCAGCTGCGTGTTGGGCAATCTGTGTTTGCCCAAACGAAAACAGTCACGAGAATACTAGTAACGGTAATAATGGTAAATCAAACGAAAAGTCAGCTGTAAGGGGGCAAGTCCCGTTGCGTGGCAGGATCGCCTGGCCCTCCGCCCCCTTTCTGCCCTCACCACCCCTTCACTTCTAACTTGTAGTCCAAGAACCACCGTCCAAAGACGTCCTGTCTTCCTGTTCTCCTGTAAGCGACAAAGCTTCCCCGGCCAGACCTACAGGTCCCCCGGCCCCTTCCCCGGCTCCTCAAGGGTGCTCACCAACCGGGGACCCGCCGGCGCCCCCTCCCCCGGGGCCCCGCGGGCCGCAGGCCGCCTACCTTTCTTGGGCTCGTAGCCGCCGCCGGGGGGCCGGTAGTGGGGCTCCAGCGGGTGCGCGCCCGCCTTGCCCGCGTCGCTGGCAGCCTTGGGCGCCGCGTGCAGCGCCTCTCCGGGGGCCGCGGCCGCCGAGTTGTACCGCAGGAGACCCTGGCCCTGCAGAGCCGCGTTCAAGTTCCCGTAGTTTGTGTAGTTGCCGTAGAAGGGCGACGTGTAGTAGAGGTGGCGGCCGAGCAGCGGCGACGCGGGGTAGGGCGAGCCGCCCGGCGGCGCCCCTGACGAAGCGGGCGCGGCGGCCGCTGGCAGCCCCGGCGGCGCGCAGGCCGGGCCCAGGCTCGGCTGCTTGAGGTCCGACGTGGCGATCTCGGCCAGAGACCACAGCTTGGGCTTGCTGGCGGGCGGCGGCGCGCCCGGCGACGTCCGGCTACCCAGGGGCGTCTTGCCGCCGCCGCCCCCGCGGGGCGCGGCCTCGGATGGGGGGCTCAGCAGCGGCGCCTCCACGCCGGTGAGCGGCGACGAGGTCACGGGCTTGGGCGGCGCCAGGTCCCGCTCGCCCTCCTCCTCGTCGTCGTCCTCGTCGTCCTCCAGGTCGTCGTACTTCTCCTTGCACTCCGAGCCCGACTCGCACAGGGGGTCCCCGGCCCGGCACGGCAGCTTCTCTCCGTCCGACTCGGCGGAGCACGAATGATCCGTGAGCGAGTCGACGTGCAGGCTGATCCCTGCAGGGGCGCGGGCACGATCTGTGGCACCCGGGGGCTCTCTGCCCCACCTGCTCCCTCACTTCGACCCAACCCGAGCCGCGTCCTCCAGGGAGCGCGACCTCCCAGGACGCGCTCACCGAGGAGGAGTTGCTCGGCCCCGGAGCTACCAGGCGGCCGAGACTCCAGGCCCGAACGTGGAGCGTCGGGCGGGCAGCACCCGCCCCACCCCCCGCCCGACCTCATCCTCCCTGACCTCACCTTGGCGCCCCGCCTGGGAAGAAAGCCCCCGCGACCCTGCGCCCGCCTCGGCCCCCCTCACCTTCGTCCTCCGCCGAAGTCTCGGTGCCCTCCTGCACCTTGTCCGGACTCTCCTCCTTGCTCCTTGCCGAGTCGCCCTCGTCCTCGTCCTCATCCTCGCTTTTGTTCCTGGGGGCCCACGTCATCTTGTTCTCCTTCTTGAGGCGCCGGCGCGCGTTGGCGAACCAGGTGGAGACCTGCGTGAGGGTCATCTTGGTGATGATGGCCAGCATGATCTTCTCGCCCTTGGTGGGGTAGGGGTTCTTGCGGTGCTCGTTGAGCCAGGCCTTGAGCGTGGCCGTGGCATCCCGCGTGGCGTTCTTGCGGTAGGCCGGGTCATTGAGCTGGTACGGGTAGGCCGCGCTTCCATAAGGGTGGTAGCTGATGGCGCCCGTCATCCCGGTCGTGTGTGCGTCGTAGGGCGCACCCTGCAACCGACAAGAGCCTGGTGAGCGGGTCGCTTGGGGACCTGCCAGGCGTCAGCGCCAAGGCGACCCCTCCGCCCGCCCGTGGCCGCCTTTCCCACGATGCCTCCGGCGCTATAGCTGCGCTTCCCGCGGCAACAGAGCAAAAGGACTCAGCGGGTAATTTAAGGCCAGCTGTTGATCAAGAAAAGCGATACGGTTTTATTATCAAATTTTCCAACTATTTCACTTTCCTAAAACGAGGCATCTTCCCCCAAATGCCCCTGGGCCGCCAGTACAGACGTACACAAACACGAACGCACACACAGGCCCACAGGTAGTTTCCTGATATCTAAATTTATCTGGATGTTAAGTGCGGCTGCCTCCCCTACTCCCCCTCCCCCGCCCTTATATGGTTAAAAAACTACCCCAGAGCCCCCGCTCCGCTATTCACCGCCCTAAAGCTCGGCAAATCCAATTTGCAACTCAGAAGCCAGTCACCGTTTCGAATTCTTCAAATACGTGGTAATTAGCATGTTAATTCAGCCTTTAACGTTTAAATTCGAGACTTTTACAGCCTTCGCCGAGGCCCCAGCAACTCCAGTGCTGCCCTGGAATTCCGCCGAGCGCGGGAGGTGGCCACAAGCCCCCGTTACGGCCTCCATCATCTAAAATGAGTTTTGCCACACCCGGCCGGGCCCAGCCGCAGACCCCGAGGAGCGCGGGCCGACCACGGGTCGGGGAAGCAGGAGCTGCTCTCGGTGCGCAGCACTTAGCTGGCCAAACGCCGGCCGACACGTTTTTCCGAAGCATGGCCTGTGGGACAGATTAAGGCTGAGATCTTGGCGGCCGGGCCGGGCCCCAGAGCCTCTGCCGATGCTCCCTCCCTTCCCCAACCCTGTGACCCCAAGCCCCTACAAGTAGATGCTAAACACTCGGTAATCGCCCCGGAGGCCCCAGTGGCGCCGACCCTCGCGCCTCGCGCCTCGCGCCGAAAGAAGCGAGCGCCGGCCCGCTCCGGACTGCTGGTCGAGCTTCGGCGCCTGAAGGAAGGACCACCCAGGACAGATCCCATCCCGACCCCAGCGGAGTCGCACTTCACAGGCTCTTGGGGAAAATGACCCCTGCAGCCGAGTGGAAGGGCGTGGAGCGCGAGTCTCGGCCCGCGCTCAGGACGTCGCCGGCCGACCGCCCTGCCTCTTGTCCTGGCCTCTCGTCCCGCCAGCAGCGCGGCGACCCCAGTCGGCGACTGCGGAGCCACCTCCCACGGCACGTTCCCCGCGGCCCAGCTCGCGGATCCCCGGCCCCGCTCCGCCAGCGCCGCGATCAGTGTCTCCGCGCCCGGCGTCCCGCGTCCAGCCCGCCCGCCCGCCCGCGCGCGGTTACCATGTAGGATGGGAAGCCGGCGGCGGCAGCGGCAGCGTCGGCCGAGTACTGCAGCGGGCTGCCGAAGCCCGTGGCCGCCTGCGCGGTGAAGGCCGCGGAGCCCGGGTAAGGGCTGAACGCCGAGCCCGACGCCGAGCGAGCCAGCTCCTCGCTGCGCGGCGCCGCCAGTGCCGACGCGCCGTACGCCGGGCACGAGTATAGCGCCAGCGAGCCGGGCGCCTGGTACAGGTAGCCCTGCGGGTAGGACATGGTGGGCGCGGGGCGCCGGGCCCGCGTCACGCCGAACAGCGGGCAGGGCGCGCGGCGCCCTCCATCCACGCCCGGCCGGGGCGCGGCGCGGCGGCGGCGGGCGCGGGGACCGCCGGCCGAGGCAGGCCGGCCTGCACACTAGCCCGGGCGGCCCGCGGGCCGGGGGAGCGGCTGGGCGGCGGCGGCGGCGGCGGCGGCCTCGGCAGCGGCAGCGCAGAGCCGGCGGGCGCAGCCGCGCGCCAGGCCGGCGGTCGGGGTTTGGGGGAGTCTGGACTCGGGAGTGAGGAGTTGAGGAAGGAGCGCTCGAGTTTCCGAGGGACATTGGAACGCAGAGCTGTCCGTCACGAGCTCATCTGCATATTCGGGCGCCCGCCCCCTCCCCTGCCCCGCCCGCTTTGCCGGCTCCAGCCGCCAGGCCGCGGCCGGGGGAGGGGCGGAGACGGGCCCGGGAGAGGGGCGGAGGAGCGGGCGGCGGGAGGGAGGAAGGAGGGAGGAGGAGGCGATAGCGACGCGCAGGCTTTTGTGGCGCAGTCGCCTCTCGCGCAGACCCAGCCCGCGGCTCGCGGCCCCGCAGCCTGGCGGGGCCGAGCAGTGCGCACCCCCTCCCACTCGCGCGGACTCCCGGCACCCGCCCTCCCACCTTCCTCGGCCAGCCCCCCAGACCCAGCCGCGCTGGCCCCCTTCCCTTGCCCCGCCCCCAGCTCGGCCCGCGAGAACCCGGCAGAGACCGCCGGGCTGCCACTTGGGGGGACGAACGGCCCGTGCCCCCTCTCCGCCCGGGTGACTGAGCGCAGGACCCTAGTGCAAGGGCCGAGAGCCGCGGGTGATGGGGCGGGAGTGTGGCACCCGAGGCCCGGGTCCTCTTGGGGGTGCCGTGCGTGGCGCTGACTTCCACCTTCCTGCGTCCACCCTGCCTGCCGCGCGGTGCGAAGCTCCCCGCGTGGCCTCGCGTGTGGTCTCCGGCCCCGCGCCGCCCAGCGTGTCCCCGCGGGACCCGGATACGGGGCACTTTCGTTGCGAACTGCCAGGAGGGCCCTGAGGTGAGCTTTCTGCCCCGAAGTCCGTAGTGGCAAGCCGGTCCCGCGGTGTTAGGACTTTCTGCTCTAGGAAGCGTTTTAGCCCACGCCTCCAGTGCTTCGTCCGGGAAGACGCCACCCCCTCCAAAGAGTTTTATTTTATTTTGTTTTAATAAGTTGACTCCTTTCGGATGTGTGTTGTAAAACACTCTGGGGAATGATCGTCACTGGACAGACCGCCTCTGGCACGACGTGAAGCCTCGCTGTCACTCGGGAAGGGAAGAGAAAACGACAGGCTGGTGGCACGGGCGGCGCAGTCGGCGGCACAGGTAGCTCAGGTAACAGGCGACTCGGGAGGAGCTTCGCAGGGCCCAGCGGCGAGATGCTAGGAAAAAGGGCCCTGGGACCCCCAGTTCCTCGAAAACACCCTTCTCCCCGTACCTTCTCTGGGGGTCGGGCCAGCGGAAGCGGGCGTCTGGCGACTGGGCTGGGGGACGGGGGGAGATGGGGGGAGGTCACCGGTGGCTCTCAGGAGGTCCACGGGGGGTCGGGTGTGTGCGGATACGGCGGGGTGGCCCACACAACAGGTGCCACTTCCTCGGCGGCCGTGTCGGGTGGGTGACCTGTAGGGGGAGAACGCGGTAGGTGGGAGCTCAGGCCCGCAGACCCCCCCTTCCCGCAGCCCCCTGTTGGTTGGGCAGCTCTCAGAGTGGCCAGAGTTATCGCGTTCGGGTCGCGGTCGCGCGGGCGCCGCGCGCGCGTCCTGCGGCCGCTCTGCTGGCTGCGGCTGCAGCGCGGGGACCATGAGGCCCCAGTCTGCGGCCTGATCGCCTGCAGAACCTTCGAGGCAGTCAGGGTGCGTCTGTCTTTCCCTAGGTCCAAGGGAACCAGATGTAAACGGCAGTGCCGGGCTTGAGCAGAACCCACCCTCCTTGGCCTGCGGGTGCGTGGCTCCCGGCAGGTGCGGTCCAGGCCCTTTAACCAGCCGCCTCTCCCCCGAGCCCCCAAGCCACTCGCTCCCTCCTGTCCCCCCACGCTGCCTACAAACCCCAGCCCGCTCCCGCTACACCTCACTCGCCACCTCCCCCACAAACACAGCCTCCTCCGCCCCGCCCCGCCCCTCCCCCACTACTTCCCACACACTCTGGGCCGCTGTGAGCACCCAGCAGGGGAGTTTCAACAATGCTGTGACCCCAAGCAGGACGTCCTAATTCAGTTCAGGGCAGATATTTTAAATCAATTATCCTAGCGTTAAAAAGGAAAGAGAAGGAGAGAGAGCCAGAGGCCCCAGCAGCCCTGTGGCGCATGCCTTTGACAGGACCCACGGCATTTGTGGTCTTCCTGGGAGGGTATTTGGCCGGGAAGAGGCCATAAATGAGACAGACACACGTTGGATGACCAACGTAAACAGCAGCAGATCAGGTTACAGGCCTTCGGTTTGCTTCCAATTACATAGTTTAAGTGAAAAAATCAGGTCTAATGTTTATCTCCAAGGAAGACTGGCCTGAGTATTTCCATTTCCAAAGACCAGCGCCTGCTGTTGTCTCATTAGCATTTGGGCCTGCCCCCCCTCGCCCTCCCTCGCCCTCCCTCGATCTCTCTCCTGGGCCTGATCTCTGCCAGGGGCAGAAAAGAAAACAGCGAATTATTACAAAAACATCCCCAGTTTGGAACAGGAGCATAAGCTCCGATACACTCGATTTTGACATCAATTAAGTGTATAACCAGACATGTGCATGTGGCTTTGGAGGGTCTCAACTCGCCCAGGGTGCATCTCCAGAAAGGGCTGCCTGGCACTTCCCTCTGCCTTTAGCTCGGCGCTGCTGATTCTGAAGACAGTCTCTTCTCTGAGTGTATTTTATCCCCCAGCAATTATACTCTTCCACTGAAATCTAAATTTTCCGTACTGCTGCCTGCTACTAATAAAAACCGTCTACCTTGCACTATTAAACGGTCGAATCGCCCTACATGCCGTTTTTATTAGTAGTGACTGTAGCAAATTAAAATGCCTACGCAGAGACATTAAAACTTACGCTCAGCATTGTTATTGGGATATATAAACTCTGTTTCGCTTTAAAGCTCTCCGATTTTTTAAAATCACTTTCCCTTTTCGTAGATTAAAGTTGGCTGGGTCTTCTTTTAAAAAACTCAATCGAAAGAACAGGCTGCATGTGTGGAGGCTCGACGCGGTGGCTGGGAGCGCGGCCGCCTGCGACTGTGGCCTGGATTCGCGGGAACTGAGTCTCGGGTCACCGCGGGGAGCGCTCGGCTGCGCCCCGGGCCGCCAGGCCTCCTCTCTCCGAGAGCAGGGACCTAGATGCTTCGCTCACGGTCGTGGAGGGCGTTCGGGCCTGTGGAGCGTCTCGATCCGGACGTACACTTGGCTTCTGTTGCTTTCAATTGCCCTCCAAGCTGGATTTAAAGAGAAGGGCCGGCACGCAGGGCCAACCGGGTAAGTGCCCGGAAAGCGCGCTCACACGGAACCATTAACCTGGGCAGTGAGCTTTCAGGTTTACGGTGGATCCCCCCGCCCCTTTGCCCCAGATGTGCATTCAAAAAACGGGTGTGGTGGTTGTTAACACTGTCACATTACTGTTTCTTGTCCCAACAGTGGCCGATGCCTTTGGAACAAGTCGGCGTGGACATGCACGTTTCAAGGCGCTGTGGTTTCCTGGAGGCCAAGCTCTGGGAAACGGCAGAAACGCGCGCGGGCTTGGGCTCCGGGTCCTCCCCGAAAAGCGGCGGCGGCGCAGGCCAAGGCGCCCTCCACCTCCGTCCTGGGGCTCCCGGGAGCCGGGCAGGCTGAGCGGCGACGCGGCCCGAAGTCGTGCGCGCGGGCGGCGAGGGGGCGCTGTGGCCCGCGGCTGCCGCCTCGTCCCCATCGCGGTGGCCCCGGCGCTGTCCCCGGCCACCGACGGGAGGCGGGCTTCCCGACCTGCCTCCTCCCACGTCGGTTTGATTCGGAGAAGAAGGACAATAACCCTGGAGCATTTCAATAAAACCTGAGTCTCGCTCGACCTTTCTCTCTTTCCGCCTTTTGCCCTGTCTTCCGGGGAGTTTGTAAGAGTTTGGTGGGAAAATAGGTGCCATTGTGGAACGTGTAAATTTGGAGGCGGGTCAGTTAAGATTAAAGAGACACATTTTACGTTGTTGCCCCGAATAAAGCTACGTGTGAAATGTAAGTCGTTTCAACGTATAAGGCACATTTCCAGTGTGTTCCTAACCGAGTTCTCCTGTGCCCGCACTTCCTGGCGGGACTGCGGAGCGAGTGACAGCAAAAACAAGGAGAAAGAGCGCGAGAGTTCTGCATTTTCCTTTGTTTTTCTTTTCTTTTTTGGAAAACCGAAACACGTCGCTATAAATTGTACAAAATTTAAGTCAAAATGAAACGTAAATGCCTTCCAAGCGGGGTTGAGCCCGCTCACGATTCTATGGACACTTTGGATTTCCGAGGTTCTCAAACTCTCTTCTGATGTGGCCACGTGTGTCTGGAAAACAAAGTCGTAGGCGAACCCGCGCGAGGCCCAGGGGTCCCCGCCGCTCCTGTCCAGGAACCCCGAGCTGGGACGCGGCCCGGGGTTTTCAAACGGGCCCGAAAGCCTGGGCCCTGCGGGCAGCGCCGCGGGTGGGGACCCGGGCTGGGGCCCCAGGACGCAGGGAGCTCTCTTCTGCACTTTCTGGGCTCAGCCGGCGACCCGGCTCTCCCACCAGCGGCTCGACCCCGGAGCTCGGACGACTGCGAGGTCTCCTGGCCGCTAACGTGTCCCTCCCGGTTTCCTTTAGTGGCAGCACAGTGCCCATCCTCTCCACAGATGCCCCGCCTCCGACGCGCTTCCTGAAGTTTCTCCTGCGCTGCGCCCCGAGAATCCTTCCCTCGCCATTTCTCAGCATCCTGTAGGCTTGGCCTGCTCGCTCCCCTGGCTCTCGGCTCATCCCTCCTCCCCGCCCGCCCGGAACCGCAGACCCTAGTGGCGAGGCGTGCGCGCGGCCCCGCGCCCAGGTCCCCGCCGGCGTCCGAGTCCCGGGCCTGGAGCGCCGAGCGGGCACTGGATGGCGCGTGCAGGGGTGGGGGGAGGGTCGCGGGCCGGGTACGGGATGAGGGATCCGAGTTACTGCAGACCCGTTTCCGGGGCAGCGAAGACCCGAGCGCCCTCGTCCTGCAATCGGCGGCTGTCTGGAAGGAGAAGTGTTCGAGAGTCCTCAGCCCTCCACGTTCACGGCGTGGACTCGCACACACGTGTGCGCGCACACGCGCGCTGCCCGGAGAGGTCCGCGCGCCGCGGGAGCTGCTCTGGGCAAGTGGAAAGAGATAAGAGTTGTCAGTTTTTTCTTTTCCCTTTTCTTTTAAGTGTTTCTGCAAGACAGTCGTTGGAAGAACTTAGCTCACCTCCATCCCCCACCTCTCCCCACCCCACCCTCAGTCCCTCCGGCAGCTACTCCATCACTCGCTTCGCATTCTCCGTTTTACACTCCGGAGCGCACCGTGGGGCGTGAGTGCGGGTGTGAGCTCGCCCAGGGGCCTGCAGAGACGGCGCGAGTCGCTCCGACCGGCCGGAGCAGGTAGGATCCTCGCTCGCAAGAAAACATGGGAGGAGAAGGAAGTGTGTTTTGA
This sequence comes from Phocoena sinus, assembly GCF_008692025.1. Taxonomy (NCBI): domain Eukaryota; kingdom Metazoa; phylum Chordata; class Mammalia; order Artiodactyla; family Phocoenidae; genus Phocoena; species Phocoena sinus. Next base: position 172,326,760 of record NC_045765.1, on the reverse strand, counting down.
CAATTGCTTTCATCAGAGAAGCGAGGCTGTATAGGGCGTTTGTCTGGGGCCATGCTTCATATCCTTTTGCTAACTCTCGGTTTGTGCACCCAAACGGCTCGCCCAGACCACGATTCGGCGGCACGTAGTCAGGCGCGCACACCAGCCCTCCCCAAGCTCTCCCACACACTCTGACACAGCTGGGTTGCAGAGCCAGGGGTAAGGGAGGATTTTTTTTTTTTTTTACTACTGGAAGGAATGCAGAAAGAAAAGTTTGATACATTTGATTGCATTAAAAGTAAAAACTTCAGTTGGATAGAAAATAAATTGCTGAAGATAGAAGATATTTGCGGCCCACCTAAATGGCAAAGACTGCTCTGCAGAATCAGGAAGGGTTCCCAACGTCAGCGGGTGAAGGCAAGCCACCCAATGGAGAAATGGGTCAGGGATGCAGGCAGACCCTCCACGCAGAGGAGACCTAAGAGCTTAGTTAGCAGAGGCGCGCGTTCACTCTTGACAGGGAAATCATACGGTGTATAAGATGCCACTTTACGCCCGCTGGATGACACCAAACAAGGCCCAGGGTGTGCAGAGACAGGGCACTCGCTCTCCCTGCCATGCTAGTTGAAATGGCTCCAAAGGAATTAGGGAGGCATTTGGCCACATCTGAAAGAGCAGGAGATGCCCACTCCCTCTCACCCTGGATTCCTTGCCTCATTGTCCCACCGCAAGAAGAATGCCAGGCAGGGGCACGGAGGCCCCAGCACAGCGCTTGCAGCATTGTTTGCAAAATGCAGGGCTGGAAACGTCCTAAATGGCAGGAGAGGCCTGGATACAGAGTCTGCGGCATATTCCATGGAACAGAATCGTTCCCAGGGATGAAAGCGAGTAAGATAGCTCTGCTGGTATCAACAGGAATAAGTCCCGAGAATATAGAGTTGAGCGGGGAAAATAATATTTTTTTTAAAAAAGGATACAGACAACTTGATGCCGATGACAGAATTTGACAAAACCCAGCAATATGTGTGCTATTTACACATGCGGGTGGGGACTGCAGTAATGCTGTGGGGAGGAAGGTCTCCCCTCTGCTGCAGGCCCACTGAGTGCCTGGGAAGAGGGGTGAGGGGAGTCCATTGTGTTAGTCGTGTTTTATTTCTGAAAAATACATCTGCTGCAAATGTCACAAAAGATTATTAACTTGGAATGATGGTTACGTGGGATTCTGTTGCTCTGTACATTGCTACCATGTGAAATATTTTACACTTTGAAAATTAAAAGAAAAATATGTGTTATCATTTAAAAAGAGTCACAGAGGTATAGTGAACTAATTTAGGAGCGCTTTCTTCAAAAAAAAAAAAAACAGGTTGTCAAAAATTTGCATTTTTGTCTCTTTCTTCCTCTCTTCATCCCCCCACCCTTCAAAATATAAAGATAAACAAAGTCTTGGATTTGCAGTTTAGACTGTCACTTATGTGTCTTTGGGCCATCGTCCAGAGCGTGGCAGGTAGAGAGAGGCTTCCCGGGCAGGGTGCTCCCTACAGGACCCTGGGCCCCTCGTCTGGGACCTGCAGGTTAGCGGCTCACCCCATGGCCATTTGCTCTGCTCAGGGCTAAGGCACCGTCACAGAGGCCTCTGGAGGGGAAGGACAGCGTTGCTGCCACCGGCCACCTGCATGCCTCTATAGGGAGAGGGATGCCTTTGCCCTGGATGGAATTCTGCATCTTTTCTCTACACACAGTAAAGGTATTTTAGAAAATTAAAGTTAAGAGTAGAGAGAAGGGCTCTGGAAGACAGAAAGATGGGGGGGATGGCCAAGGGGGCGGGCAGAGTGTAGCCTAGAAAGGAAAGCAGAAGAGAGGCTGGGGCGGGGTAGGGAGACTCCAGGCCCCAGCAGGCCCTCACCCCGCACACACCCCTCACTCCCAGAATAGAACTCTGTGCCTTTCTGGCACTTAAGCTGCTTCTAGAAACAATCCTCTCTGCTCTCATTCTCTCCATTTCAACTAGACGGATTGGATCTTCCACACAGACCTGCGGAGAGGCCTTGCTCAGGTAGAGAGGCCGGCAGCTTGGCCCCGGCAGTGATTACAGAGGCCTCCACGTTCCATTCTATTCCTTAACCTGCTCAGAGCCAGGCTAGGAAAGGGTGCTGCTTCCTGGGAATCCCCACAGTTCCAAAGGTTCCCCTGCATCCACCAGGTGGAAGGCCCTTGCTGCTTAGTTCCACTGGCAGGCAGCCATCGGGCTGGCTGCCCCCTTGCTCTCTGCTCGGGCCCCCTGGCCTGCTGACCCTTCTTCCTGCAGCCACACCCCCTCCCACATCAGTCTCCACACGTTGCTTCCCCTGAGAGCATCCTCCCCACGGTGCCCCTTCATCCCTCTGCCTTGGGGCTCTGTGGCAGCCACAGCCAGAGCTGCTGCTGGTGTCCTGGTGTGACGGTTCTCTGACCTGACTTCAGGTCTGGCAAATCGTGGGAGCTGGACAAGTATTGACTGAATGAATGAAAGAATGAGTGGATGGCTTGCTCTTGGTTATTCACCTTTACTTCTAAAAGGTACAGCAGGGTGTTGAGGGAAAGAAACAAAAAGATCACAGGGAGACTTGCTTACGTTTTAACCCCCGCTTCCCTCCTTGGAGATTCCTCTTCACCTGAGTGTCATGGACACTCGTAATCCAGGCAGATCCGAGCATGCCTCAGGAGCCCTGCTCTCCAGTGTAAAGCACAGTTGACTTGGGATGTTAAATTTTAAGGCCCAATGGAAATACACACTTAAAATAACATTTAGTTTTTAAAATAAATTCCTGAGTTAGCAGTCAGCCCCAAACCTTGCATTCCTTGAGGAAAGTGAGCGTGAATTTTTATTTTTGCATCTCAAATGACCTGTTCCCAGCACACAGACATCTGGGGAAAAGGAAACTTGACCAGAAGCAAACTGGACTTTTATGATATTTTTAGTGAAAAATTCAGTGAGAACAAGTGTTTAAAGCACTACTTAGATTCCGAGCAAGGGTTTTGTAGATACAGACAAGCTTACTGTAAAACTTATTTTTAATGGCACAAACCTTACGATAGCTAAAACAATTTTGACAAAGAAGGGTAAAGTGAGACGAATCAGTTTCCCGGATGTCAAGACATTACATCATTGAAACAGAAAAGGCAATCCAAAAACAAACCCAGACGAATATTCCTGACTTATTTTGACAAAGATGCAAAGCAATTAAATGGAGGAAAGTTAGTCTTTTCAACAAATGGTGTCGGAGCAATTGGACATCCATAAGTCACACACACACAGACACACACACACACACACACACACACACACACACTCCAACCCAAGTCTCATATCTTACACAAAAATTAACTAAACATGGATCACAGACTTAACTGTCAAATTATGAAACTTTTAGAAAAATAGAGGAGAAAATCTTCAAGATTTAAAGCAAGGCAAAGAATTTGTAGACTGAACACCAAAAGCACAATCCATAAAAGGAAAATTTGATACATTGGGCTTCATCCAACTTAAAACTTGTGTTCTCTGAAAGAATGAAAAGGTAAGTTGCAGACAGAAAATATTGGGTTGGCCAAAAAGTTTGTTCGGTTTTAAGTAAAAATAAAAGACACATTTTTCATTTTCACCAAGAATTTTATTCAACAATATATTCACTAACTGAACAAACTTTTTGGCCAAACCATATATCCGACAAAGGACTAGTATCTAGAATACATAAAGACTACTCAAAGCAAAAGAGTAAACTAAAACAATAAAAAACAATCCAATTAAAATTTAGTCAAAAGAAATTTCACCGAAAAGGATATGTAGATGGCAAATAAGCATGTGAAGGATGTTCAACGTCATTAGCCATCAAGGAAATGCAAACTAAAACCACAGTGAAATATATGCACCTATCAGAATGGCTAAAGTTAAAAAAAAATAAAATAGAGATAACATCAAAGTCTGGTAAGAATGCAGAGAAACGAGATCATTCATCCAGTGCTGGTGGGAATATAACATGGTAAATCCACTCTGGAAACTAGTTTGACAGTTTCTTATAAAACTAAACTTGCAGCTACCATGAAGTCTAGAGATTGCATTCTTGGGCATCATTCCCAGAGAAACAGAAACTTACATTCACACAAACCCTGTACACGGATGTTCATATTAGCCTTATGTATAATAGACAGAAACTGGAATCAGCCCAGATGTCCTTCAGTAGGTAGAACAAACTAATGCTCAGCCGTATGCAGGAGTGAGTTGTTGGTCCACACAAGACCTCGCATGAATCTCCAGAGAATCGGGCTGAAGGACAAAAGCCAATGCCAAAGGTTATACACTGTGTGATTCCACCAGGAGAACATTTTGAAATTACAAAAGTTTAGAAATGGAGAACAGTTTGGTGGTTTCCAGGTAGGAGAGACAAAGTGTGGGAGTTAGGAAGTAAGAGGGAGGGGGCGTGTTTACAAAGGGGAACAGGAAGGAACCTTGTGGTGATAAGGGTCAGTACCTTGACTGTGTGTGTCTTCAGAGACATTCAGGGCATGGGGGCTGGAGAAGATGTGGGACCCACAATATACGATGCCTCCTCTGAGCACAGGAAGGCAAGGCATGTGACAAGGGGACGGTAGAGGCAGCATCCTCCTGGAGATGCAAAGCCAGGAACTGCCTTCTATATTTTTTTTTTGTGTGTGTGTTACGCGGGCCTCTCACTGCCGTGGCCTCTCCCGTTGCGGAGCACAGGCTCCCGACGCGCAGGCCCAGCGGCCATGGCTCACGGGCCCAGCCGCTCCGTGGCATGTGGGATCTTCCCAGGCCGGGGCACGAACCCACGTCCTCTGCATCGGCAGGAGGACTCCCAACCACTGCGCCACCAGGGAAGCCCTATATTTTTTGACTTTTATAAATATTTGGTGATTTTTAAAAGTTATATACGGTCGGGGGAGGGATAAATTGGAAGTTAAGGATTAACAAATCTATTATATATGTATAATAGATAAACAACAAGGACATACTGTATACCACAGGGAACTATATACAATACCTTATAATAACCTATAATGGAAAAGAATCTGAAAAATAATACATATATGTGTATATACACTAGAATCACTGTGCTGTACACCTGAAACCAACACAACAGTGTAAATCAACTATACTTGAATTTTAAAAAATTATATACAAATATGATGAATTGGGTGTATACTATAATGGGATGAGAAGAAGAACATGTTTTTATATTTATCTTTTGAAATCTCTGACTTTTCTAGATTTTTACATTAGTCTGAGAAAAAATATATTATATATATAGATCGTGAATTCTGGTAGATACTAAACTATATCTGAGATAAGCACACATATATTTTAACTCATATTTAATGTTAATATTTCTTTATATCTCTCCTCATATATTGAAAGTCTTGTTTCTTTCACCACTGTATATTTATTGATTTATTTTGAAATACACATAAAGTTTCAAAACCATAAATATCAACATTACTACTAACAATAAATAACTCAGTACAGTTTTTTTTTTCTTTGTAAATTATTTTGCATATAGAAAATATCACACTTGGAATCCACAAAACAGTATTCAGAATTACTTGAAGATAGTATTTTATGTGTTATCAATTTTATACAAAGATTTATCTTTTTCCTACCTAGATTAATTTTAGGACTTTTCCTCTTTTCGACTGAATTTTTGTAATTCAGTAACTTCCATGGTTGTCACGGGAAGTGTGCTCAGCAGTCTTGGCCCCTTTGTCTCCCCTGTTTTCCATCTCTCCTGCCCTCCTGCTGTCCGTCTCTGCCCTCATTAACTTCTGCAAGTCTTCCCAGCGTTTTTTTTTGCAAATGTAAGCAAATACATGCACACGTTCATGACCATAAGTCAATAAACCCTCTCCCTTTCTTTCTCAGGTTACATACCTCCTTCCCAAACTTGCTATGTTTTCTTAACAATAACTCAAGGAGATCACTACGAATTGCTTTCTAGAGAATTTTCCCTTTTTTCCCAAAAGTAGCTGAATAGTATTGTCTTCAAGGGTGCATCATAGTTATTCAACCAGACCCCTAGTGAAGGGTCTTTGTGCTGGTTATAAGCGTGTACTTTATTAATGGTGCTGTGGTCGGCAGCTTTCTTACAGGCTCTTGCTGGAGAAGGTGCAGCTTCATCCTGGAACCTAAGAAATGGGATATCTGGGCCGTAGGGTGACTAAATGTGTGGTTTTAGCTGGAATTGCCAAATTTCTGTTCTGTTTTATACTTCAAATATCAGTATAAGAGACTGCACCTTTCTTCACATCCCAACCAGCATAGACTGTTTAAAGAAACTCGGAATGTTGTCTGATCTGATATGTGAAAAGTGAGTAATACATTCTTCTTTCGATGGCATTAAGCTCTCAATATTGAAACTCAGTCACCTCCCTGAGGTAAAATCCCACACGTATGTTTCAGAACAAAGTGGCATTTCATTATGGTTTAATGTGAATTTTCCAAATAACTAATGACATTGATCATCTTTGCATGTGCTTGTTGGCCATCCATATACCTTTTTTTCTGAACTGGCTGTACAATTCTTGTGGTCATTTTTAAAATGCATTGTTTTTCTTCTAATTTTTGCATTGTAAGAGTTCTTTATATATTCTGGTCACAAGTCCTTTTTCAGATACAGGTTTTGCAGATATTTTCTCCCAATCTGTGGCTTGCATTTTCATTTTTTAAAATTTTATTAATGGAGTTTTTCAACAAGCAAAACTTCCCGTTTTGATAAAATTCAATTTTCAAAAATTATTCTTTTTGCCTTGTGGGATGTGTATGTGTGTTGTGTGTCCTTTTAAAGAAATATATGCCTGATCCAAGGTCATGAAGATTTTCTCCTATGTAATTTTTGCAATTGTTATGATTTTAGCTCTTACATTTACCTATTATGATTCATTTTGGGGTAATTTTCTGTGGGGTATGTAGGAAGAGTCAACATTATTTTTTTCCCCATCCAGTACATAGCTGTTTCAGTGCCACTTATTGAAGACTATACTTAACCCAGTGAATTATCTTGTCACTTTTGCCAAAAAATACAGTTGCCCGTTTGAGTGTGGGTGCATTTCTGGCTTCTCAACAATGTCCCATTGAGATCTGTCTATCCTTAGCTCAATACCATGTTGTTTTGTTTTTATCTCTTTACAGAAAGTCTTAAATTTAAAAGCATAAGTCCTTTAACTTTAATTTTCTTTCATAAAATTGTTTTGGAACTTCTAAGTCCTTTATATTACCATGTAAATTTTGAACTAGTTCCTCAATTTCTACAAAAAGGCCTGTGGGGTTTGATTGGGATTTAATTGATAATATAGATCAAGTTGTGGAAAACCGCTCTCTTATATTAACTCATTCAATCCGTAAATATACTCAATCTTTCCTTTTATTTAGGCCTTTAAAAATTTTCTCAGGAATGTTTTATAAATTTTAGGGTAGAAATTTTGAACAACATTTATTAAAGTTATTACTAAGCATTTTATTTATTTATTTAAGCCATTGGGAATGCCTTTGTGCGACATATTTTGACGTTGTTTATATAGAAGTACAAGTAATTTTTGTATATTGACCAGGTGTTCTGCAATCTTGCTAACTTTGGCTATTGGTTATATTAGCTTTCTGTAGATTTTTAAAATTTTCTGTATAAATGATTATGTCTTTTGTGAATAAAGTTTTATTCCAACTTTTCCAGCTTGCTTGCTGTCTCCTTCATCGTCTACCCTCCTTGCACGAGCCAGAATCTCTGGTGTGATGCAACAGAAGTGTGAGGGAGGCATCCTTGCCATCACCCGAGGTGGGAAGATCAGTCTGTCTTCACTAAGCATTGTGCTGCTGTAAGTTTTAAAGATGTCCTTAAGTTTGGAAGATTGCCCTTTTTTCCTAGGTTGCTATGAGCTTTTAATCATGGATGGGGGCTGTACTTCCTTGAAACTTATTTTTCTGTATCTATTGAATAAACACATTTTTTAATTTAATTCTATTAATATGGTATGTTAATTAATTGACTTTCAAATGTCAAACCAACCTTGCATTAGTGAGATGAACTCCACTTGGTCATAGGTACATTATCATTTTACAGGACTGTGCGTCTCATGATATAGAAACAAAAATCTTCAAACATGTTAATGAATCGAGTCCAGCAACTTATCAGAGGATGACACATCATGCACAAATGGGGTTTATCTCAGGAATTTAAGACTGAGTCAACTTGGCAAAATCAACCAATGCAATTCATCATATTAGCAAGATAAAGGAGAAAGATGATATTATTTCAATAAATGCAGAAACAACTTTTGACAAAACTTACAATTCCTTTATTAACAACACTCAGAAAACTATGGGTAGAATGAAAATTTTCAAACTGACACAGGACATCAGCATACACCTAAAGCTGACACCACTGTTAATCATGAAAGATTGCATGCTCTCCACGACTGGGAGCAAGATGAAGGTGTCCACTTCTATTCAACATCATATTCGTAGTCTTAACCATGGTAATAAGACAATAAGTAAATAACAAACAAGAAATAAGACAAAATTTGGAAAGGTTTCCTAGACAACACAATTGCCTATGCAAAACAAAATACCTATTAGACTTGCTATGTGAATTTAACAAGGTTACAAAACACAAAGTCCACATTAATGTCAATCAGTTGTATTTCCACAAAGTGATGACAAATAATAAGAAAATTTATTTTTTTTAAATTCCATTTATAATATTGTTGAAATATTAAACAAATAGCAATAAACTAAATCAAATGTAAAACGTACAAATTCTACATGGAAAACTACAACATAGTACTGAGAATTAAAGGAAATATAAATAAAATGAGAGATATAACATAGTCATGGATTGAAAAACTCCATATCGTGAAGATATTCATTCTGCCCAAATTGATATGTAAAGTGAATACATGCCAATCAAAACTTCAATAGGAATTTTTGTAAAAACTGATGATTGATTCTAAAGCTTGTTTAGAATTTCAAAGGACAATAGTCAAGCAATTTTGAAGAAGAAGAACCAGACTGGAGAGCTTGTGCTACTTGATTTCAAGCCTTATTATAAAGTTACAGTAATTAAGACAGCTTGCTATTGGTGAAAAGATGGACACATAGATCAACAGAACAGAACAGAGAGCTGAGAAATAGATCTACACATTTGTGATCACTTAATATTGACAAAAATGCCCTGGTGTTAGAACAACTCAACATCCATATGAGAAAAAAAGAATTGCTATCTAACACCATATACAAAATTATTTTGAAATGGATCAGAGACCTAAATGCAAAGGCTAAAACATAGGAGTAAACTTTTACAATTTGGAGGTATTCCTTAGAGAGGACACACATAAGAATACCCTTAAAAGAGAAGGGGGAAAAAAAAAAAAAGAGAAGGGGAGAGTGGCTTCCCTGGTGGCGCAGTGGTTGAGAATCTGCCTGCCAATGCAGGAGACACAGATTTGAGCCCTGGTCCGGGAAGATCCCACATGCCGCAGAGCAACTGAGTCCATGAGCCACAACTGCTTAGCCTGCGCTCTAGAGCCCACGAGCCACAACTACTGAAGCCCACGAACCACAACTACTGAAGCACGCGTGCCTAGAGCCCATGCTCCACAGCAAGAGAAGCCACCGCAATGAGAAGCCTGTGCACTGCAACAAAGAATAACTCCCGCTCACCACAACTAGAGAAAGCCTGCACACAGCAACGAAGACCCAACACAGCCTAAAATAAAATAAAGAAATTTTTAAAAGAGGCAGAGAAAAGGGATAAATTGGACTTCATAAAATTCTCTTGAAGTGACCAAGACGATAAAATAAAAAGGCAAGCCACAGTGTATAATTTGTTGCCTGTGGCATATTATATATAGCATATTTTTTGACAAAACACTTGCATATGTAAACACATCTTACTTTTCAATAATCTGAGGAGTCTAATAAAAAGTGGGCAAAGTCTTGCAAAGACACTTGTCAAAAGATATCATTTCAAAAATGGTCAACACCAGCAGTCATAAGAGAAACACAAACAAATCCCAGTGAGTTTCCACTACTCACCTTCTAGAATGAGGCTAGAATTAAGGAGACTGACCATGTCAGGCGTTGTTGATGAGCAACAGCAAATGAGATTCTAAATCAGTCCTGGTGGGGTTGGAAAACTGGGCTAGCACTTCAGAAAACCATCTGGGCCATCGGACATGAGCCTCAACATACTCTTACCACGTGCCCAAGACATGCTACTCTTAGGTCTGCCCAAGAGAAAAGAGAACGAGTGTCCCACCAAGCATCTGACCCCCATGTTTATTGTAGCATCATTTAGCATAGCCCCAAACTGGGAAGAACCCAAATAGTCATCATCAGGAGAGTTAGACTGTGGTCCACAGTGCCCAGGTGACCTGTCTCATCACCATCAACCCTGGGCGACTCTGCACCACGTATCCTTGAGGTGTTCAGGCTCCCCATCTTCTGCTTGGCCCTCCACACCTGACCAGACACTGTACCTACCCAGGGACCTTCTGTCCTCATGCCCGAGGGTGTAAGAGAATCTGAAGTCACCTTTGACTTACCTTCCTTTTTCTCTTAATTAGTTAGCTAGTTAAATATGCCAACAAATACTTTTGGAAAAGGGTTATGGGAGGAAGTGAGGACCCACCAAATTCATATGTGGAAGTCCTAACCCCCAGTGCCTCTCCAAATGTGACCGTGTGTGGAGATTCAGTCTTTAAAGTGGTGATTAAGGTGAAATGAGGTCATTGGAGCGAGTCTGGCTGCCGAATGAGTGGTGTCCTCAGAATAAGAGGAGATCAGGACACAGACACACACACAGAGAAGACCATGTGAGGACATAGGGAGGAGATGGCCTTCTACACGCCCAGGAGAGAGGCCTCAGAGGGAAGCAGCCCTGTGGACACCCTGATCTTGGACTTCGAACCTCCAGAAAGGTGCGAAAATAAATTCCTGTTGTTTAAGCCGCTCAGTCTTGGTACTTTGTTAGGGCAGCCGGAGCAGATGATACAAACACCTGTGAAGTAAGAGCCACTATAGGCCCACCTCCGTGAATGCCATTATGAGTATGGAAAAAAAAGAGGTGTGGTCGAATGGGGTTTATTCTCAGCTGGGGGTGAGGATGGAAATTCACTAATTCCCCAGCGGCCATGCCCACATGAGCCTCCTACTGCCTTTCCTGACCGTGACCCCTCTCTTCCGCCTGGTTTATAATAACTCCCTCTTGCTACCCTCGACCCTACCATCAAGTTAAGGGAGCATGTGATTTGCCACTTACACTTCCCAGATGACTTGTCCCTGGAGATGGGGCTCAATAGAATAGAAGTCACGGTGTCCAACTGGCAGACTACTAGCAGACTGGGAGGTGAGTCAAGCAGCCCCTACACTCCCCAGGTACCGCCACTTGCCAGGGGCTGACGCAGACACCGAAGGCCACAGCGGCCCCCACCCCCCGAACTTTGTGCAGATTGGGTGAGAAGGGACCTTCAGTGAGATCTAACGCTATTCCCTTTGGGAATTCGTTCCTGTGTTCACAGAAGAGGGAACCAAAGCTGGAATGAGCGGTGGCACTATTCACTTACGTACACCTTTATTGTGTGCTGACTTTGTACAGAAGAACCCCGCACTGTGGGGCAGAGAGAGATTATAGCAGAGTTTCTTCTTGTACCCATTAGAAGACAGGGAGAGACATGCACGCCGACCTTAACCAGGTTATGTAATATATGAAATGATGCAGAACAGAGAGTGCTGGAATTTCAAAACAGGAGTCTCCTGCCCACGTCTGAAGAGACTCCAGCCACCTCACACAGAATCCCGGGTGGTGACCAACTTTCCACAATGCATCCCACGTGCTCCAGGGCACAGGCCGGCGTTCAGACTCTGATACCCCCTCATCACTGACATTCCTCTGGTTTCTCTCTCAAGTTTGCTGAAGTACATATTCATCTTTCCAGGGCTTAGGGTGTGCTTTCATTTTCATTTTTAAAAGTGTTACAGTTTCGGGAATTCCCTGTCGATCCGGTGGTTAAGACTCATATCTTCCACTGCAGCGGACCCGGGTTCGATCTCTGGTCAGGGAACTAAGATCCTGCGTGCCACAGTGTGGCCAAAAAAAAAGTACTACAGTTTTGTTTCCAATGAACTTCCCCTTCACCTGCATCCATTTCCAACATGTCTTTTGTTTGCTTGTTTTGCTTTTGTTTTTCCATCTTCATTCCAATCTTTAGTTCTTAATATATCATGATAATCTAAAAAAAAACAAAATAAACATTTTTATCTTGTGCTTTTCGTTCATATTCAGACAAAATTAGTGCTGTTTTAGCAATGCAAATTTCACATTAATATGGTACATTCCATTGGCTGAGGCGTCCATGTATTTTGTTGGTTTGATACAAGCCCTTTTCAAAAGGCATGCGAAGTTATAAAGAAAAAGACAAAAAAGGTACTTGAGTTTTAGGAATTAGTGTGATTATCGGTAATGCAAAAACATCCAAAAACCGGAAACAAATACTGAATCTTCAGTTCTAAACGGCAGCCTAAGCAAGTGACAGCAAACCAAAGGAAACTTGATTTCCTCATGAAGAAATTAAGAAAATCCAGGCTTCCCTGGTGGCTCGGTGGTTGAGAATCTGCCTGCTAATGCAGGGGACACAGGTTCAAACCCTGGCCTGGGAAGATCCCACATGCTGCGGAGCAACTGGGCCCGTGAGCCACAACTACTGAGCCTGCGCGTCTGGAGCCTGTGCTCCGCAACAAGAGAAGCCCCGATAGTGAGAGGCCCGCGCACCGCGATGAAGAGTGGCCCCCGCTCGCCGCAACTAGAGAAAGCCCTCGCACAGAAACGAAGACCCAACACAGCCCAAAATAAATTAATTAATTAAAAAAAAAAAAGAAATTAAGAAAATCCAATGTGGTTTTAAACAGCTGAGATGTAATCATAGTTTCTCACCTGTGTCTCCATTGCCTTTGCTGTTGGACAGAATAACATTTCCGGGGCCATGTATGTCAGGTGGCTGGTCTTCTCCACCAACTTGGATTGCCAGGCTTGTGCTCTAAGGGTAGAATGAGGACTGGGCTCTCTACCTGATGGATCTCCTGTAGGTTTTTGCTGGCAGATGTACAGACATCCATGTGTAAGGCATCCCTGAATCCCATGGGCACCAAGCTGGGGCTTGTCTCTGTGTTCAAGTCCCATCAGTTCTCATGGCAGGACAGGTGCAGACCTGGTAAACAACAGGTTAGAGAGGGACCAGGTACAGGGTCTGAGGGGCCAGGCTGGGCCCAGGCCCCAGGAGGTGTCTGCTGTTGAGGAGACACTTACCTGAGACAACTTTGCCAGGAGAATCCACCGAATCCATCTGTTTTCTTAGATAGTGGGAAGTGCTGGGGAGAATAGGACAACAGGGCAAGCGAGCAGGGGGCTATTTTGTCAGAAGCCATGAGAGGTCACGTTGACAAGGGAACCTTAAAGCAGAAACGTGAGGGAAGCAAAAGAGAGCTTCCCGAAAGTGTGGGGAGGTGGGCATATCCAGGGAATGTGGGCACAGACTTCCAGTCTCATAGGGAACAGAATGGAATTCCAGTTGTATTTGTTTCCTGTGGCTGATGTAAAAAATGACCCCCAAAGGGGTGACTTAAAACAGCAGGAATGTATTCCCTCATAGCTCTGGAGGCCAGACCTCTGAAATCAAGCTGTCCCAGGGCCGAGCTCCCTCCTGAGGCCTCTTTCAGCATCTGGTGACCCAGCCTCTGTCTCGGGGCTCCCGGTGGCCTCACTCCAAGCTCTGCCTCAGTGTTCGGTGGCCTTCCACTCTGTCTCCCCTTCTTAGAAGGACATCCGTCTTGGACTTAGGCCCTTCCAGTCTGGGCCGATGCTTGCCTCAATCACATCTGCAAAGATCCTATTTCTAAAGAAGGTCACATTTGAATCTTTTCTGGGGGGGTCGGGGTAGCACTATCCAGCCACCTACCTGTGTAAGAGCTACAGACTCCAGGAGGGATTCAGATCAATAGCAGAGAACACTTAGGACTGCACTCTGAAGGGACGGAGGGCTGCTGCCCCCAGGCAGGTAGACTCAGGTGGCGTCTGGGGGACAAGACATTCACACTGAGAACAAAGCAGCCCTGATTCGCTGGGGGAGGGGCAGGGGAGCCCCACGGGCGGCGGGCTCGGCAGATCAGGGGCGCAAGGTCGGCGCTTTCCCACCCTACTCTTTCCCCATATCTCTGCTGAGCCTGTCCTCCACCTTCGGTTTCCAGGGTCCCTGTACCACCCGATGGCCGCCCCAGCTAAAATCTCACCTCACTAGTGCTCCCCTCGGGCTGAGGACCATTTCCTGCCTTTCCCTCTTCCAGCCCCCGTCCCCAGGCCGAGGCCCAGCTGGCAGGGGTGCAGCCCTCCTTTCTGGAGCGCCCGCCGATGGCACCGTCTAAATTCGGGGCACACTCTAGTTTGTGTTTCGGGGGGCCTTCTGCCCGTGATGCCCCAGCCCAGGCCCCCCTTCGCCCCCCACGGAGCCTGTTGCCTCTTCCGCTACGTGAACGTGCCCTGCGGTCTCACACACCCCCGTGCAAGTGAGAGGCCCTCTGGAACACAAGTGGTTCGACCAGTTTCCACATCAGACTCTCCACCACCTGCAGGAAGCCTTGGCCACTCCAGGGGACAAACCGGTTTCAAGGCCGGCGCCACCTCGCGCCCCGAAATGTATCCCCCGCAGAGGCCGGTCCAGCTCTGCATCTGCGCTCCCGGGATGCTGGCCTCAAGGTTCATCCAGGCCAGAGCTCCCCCGCCTGCCCAGACCCACGCAGGGGACTGGCTCCTGCCTCCAGCAGGACCCTCCGGTCTTTATTGAAGCGGGGAGGGGTGGGAAGACGAGGGGGAGAGTCTGCTTCAAGATAAAGGCAACTTGAGACTTAGAGCTGGACCTTCCATTGCCCCCCACTTTCGTCCCCAGAGGGCGGCTTCCTCACGCCTGCTATCCCTCCCTCCCGGGCCTGCTTCCCCATCAGGAGGAAACGCTGAGGGATGCCCCCTCGTTCTTAGGAAGGGCAGTGGGACCACTGTTTTTATAAGTCGGCTTCTGCCAACAGCCTACTGTCAATCTTAAGTTTCTTAAGTTTTTGTGCCGACAAAAATAGTTTTCTCTCTAAGAGGAATTCTTGAACCAGCTGTCAACTAGTGCCTTTTATGTGACCAAATATATACATATTTTAATTGAAATTTTGCATATATAATGTATATGTATATTTGTATATTATCTGTGTACATGTTGTATAGATATACATTTTCAACAAAGAAAAATAAATATGTTGATAAAATTCATAGAAAATCTATTTAAAATGCAGGTTTAGGCTGCACAATTATTGCATAATTCCCCAAATAAAAAATATCCAGGCAACAATAATATAAATTAACAACAAAATGACCCCCAAATAGTCTACTTGGGATTAAACAACATTAGCAAGAAAAAGCTCGAGCTATCTGCTGAGTGAATGTGAGAATGTATTCATCAAGGTAGAGGGGAAACAGGAATATAGATTTGGGGCACAAATATACATTGATTAAGCTTTTAGGTGTTTTATTTTATTTTTTTTCCTCAAGTATGTAGCATTTTATAAGTAAAAAACAGAGAAGATAGAAAATAGGTCCTCAGTCAAATATATTATGATACAGTCTCATAATGGAATATTAAGTAGATTCTAAAAAAGACAAAGCAGAAATATATGAAGTAAAATAGGAAGATAGCCACTAAAATTTGTTAGATTTTTTGTATAATAAAGCAAGTGTGAGCTACACATACGTGAGCTAACAAAGCCATGGAAAGCTGAGTGATATCGGCTTAGTGAGTGGTCACGAATACTTACGCATTATTTGAATGATATCAGTGATGGCCTGTTTTGGGCTGATGTAGCAAAAACTTCTGTGCACCTCTTACTAGCAATTCCCTGCTTCTTATAGAGCACTGGTGTTCACAGGAGGCAATTTTGATTTGTCATAATGACTGGGAAACTATATAGCTTAGTATTCTACAGCACACAAATCACCTCCACCCTAGAAATGCTGTTTTATAATAACAGAACCTTGGTTTCTAGCTGAGCACGTGGCCACCTGGAGCAAAGACTACATTTCCCAGAATTCCTGCAACTAGGTATCATCATGTGACTTGGGGTTGGCTCTAGAGTGTGAACAGAAGGTATGCGGCCACCTCAGCAACCCCTGCAGATGGAGAGCACAGCCCCGCCTTGTTTTCCTTCTTCCGGCAGGAGCACGACCCAGACACTCAGCACTGGAGCTGGGGGGACAACAGTGTCCAAGGGTGAAAGTGCATGGAAAGGCCCCTTAGGCTCCCACACCCGCTGGGCCTGGACTGAGCCATATACCGGCCTCCCTTCAGCCACCGATGCTTTGGTTTCCTGTCTCTCACAGATGAACCGAGCCCAAACAAAAGCAAGTAGAGCTTGGTATTTTATTACACACATTCTAATGAATACATTCTTTCTATTACCAATTTTAAGATAATTGATAGATTTAAGCAGCCTGTGTCTGCTGTAAATACCACCACCTGGGCGGCTTTTAGCGCAAAAGCAGCGTAGTCTCTCACAGTCTGGAGGCTACACGTCCCAGATCCAGCTGTGGGCAAGGTTGGCGCCTCTGGAGGCCCCAGGGGAGGATCCGCTTCGTCCCTCTCTACCCAGCATCTGGTGGTGCTGGCAACCCTGGGCGGTCCTGGGCTTGTGGCCGACAGGCTCTAATATCTGCCTCTACCTTCTCAGGGCCTTTCCCCCGTCGTCTCCGCTACCGTGAAATAAGGGGAGCTGTCTTTGTATTTAGGCCCCTGTTGGGTAGTCCAGGATAACCTCGTCTCAGGATTACATCTTCAAAGACCCTTTTCCCAAGTGAGGTCTCATTTCTATGTTCTAGGGTTAGAACATAGGCAGATCTTTGGGGGTCCCCCATTAGACTCACCTCAGACCACTACCTCAATCTCATTTCCCCTCCCCAGGGTCAGTGTGTACAGTCCGGAGCTTTCTCTTAGCACTTCTATACATGTACATGAATCTACTGACGTATCAGGTATATATGTGTGTGTGTATATATAGGAGATGAGTGAGGACTTCACTAACTTGTGATTAATGAGCAGAATATGGCATAAATGATGGACTCTTCATTCTGAGATTAGGGTTACAAGATTGCTGCTTCCATTTTGGGTGCCCTTTCTCTTGTGCTACTCAGATCATACATTCTAGGGGAAAACCAGCTCCAAGTGAAGCAACCTGTGAGTAGGCTTGCATCGTGAGGGGCCAAGGGCAGCCAGTAGACATGTTTTTGAGTTGGAAGGGGGTTCTCCATCCCAGTAGAACACTGAGATGGCGACAGCCTCAGCCATCAGAAGCATCACAACCACACCAGAGACTTAGAGTCACTCTCAGATTTCTGAACCACAAAACCGTGAAAAAATAGGGGTATACACAATAGATAATATAATAGGTTCTATAGAACATGCTGTGTGTAATCTGTAATTTCTTCTTTTAATAACAGTATTTTTAAGAACTTTTTATATCATCAAATTCCTTGCTATTTATTGACTGCAAAATATTCCATTGTTTTAGATTTTTTACTTATTCTTGAGACAATGTTGGCTATTTATATTTCCACAATAATTTGTCTAGGTGTTAAAATGTCTTTCTGTAAAGTTTTATTTACCCTCTTCCACCTTGACTTTTGATCGTTGTGCCTTCCCACTTTTCCTATTCAAATTTATGTAGTTGGGATCTTCTTTCTTCTTTTATTTTAAATAGATCTTTATTGGAGTATAATTGCTTTACAATACTGTGTTAGTTTCTGTTGTATAACGAAGTGAATCAGCCATATACATACATATGTCCCCATATCCCCTCCCTCTTGCATCTCCCTGCCACCCTCCCTATCTCACCCCTCTAGGCCCTTGTAGAGCACTGAGCTGATCTCCCTATGTTACGCGACTGCTTCCCACTAGTTATTTTACATTAGGTAGTGTATATATGTCGATGCTACTCTCACTTCACCCAAACTTCCCCCCCTCCACTGTGTCCTCAAGTCCATTCTCTATGTCTACGTCTTTATTCCTGCCCTGCTACTAGGTTCATTAATACAAGTTTTTTTTTTTTAAGATTCCATACATATGCATTAGCATATCGTATTTGTTTTTCCCTTTTCGACTTACTTCACTCTGTATGACAGAATCTAGGTCCATCTACCTCACTACAAATAACTCAATTTTGTTTCTTTTTATGGCTAATATTCCATTGTATACATGTGCCACATCTTCTTTATCCATTCATCTGTCGATGGACACTTAGGTTGCTTCTGTGTCCTGGCTGTTGTAAATAGAGCTGCAATGAACATTGTGCTACATGACTCTTTTTGAATTATGGTTTTCTCAGGGTATATGCCCAGTCATGGGATTGCTGGGTCATATGGTAACTCTATTTGTAGTTTTTTAAGGAACCTCCATATTGTTCTCCATAGTGGCTGTACCAATTCACATTCCCACCAACAGTGCAAGAGGGTTCCCTTTTCTCCACACCCTCTCCAGCATTTATTGTTTCTAGATTTTGTTTTGATAATGGCCATTCTGACTGGTGTTAGGTGATACCTCATTGAAGTTTTGATTTGCATTTCTCTAACAATTAGTGATGTTGAGCATTTTTTCATGTGTCTCTTTGCCATCTGTTTATCTTCTTTGGTGAAGTCTACTTAGGTCTTCTGCCCATTTTTTAATTGGATTTTTGGGTTTTTTGATATTGAGCTCCATGAGCTGTTTGTATATTTTGGAGATTAATACTTTGTCTATTGTTTCATTTGCAAATATGTTCCCCCATTCTGAGGATTGTCTTTTCATCTTGTTTATGGTTTCATTTGCTGTGCAAAAGATTTCAAGTTTAATTAGGTCCCATTTGTTTATTTTTGTTTTAATTTCCATTACTCTAGGAGGTGGGTCAAAAAAGATCTTGCTGTGGTTTATGTCAAAGAGTTTTTTTCCCATGTGTTCCTCTAAGAGTTTGATAGTGTCTGGCCTTACATTTAGATCTTTATATAGATCTAAATATAGATCTTTATATCTTTATAATCCATTTTGAGTTTATTTTTGTGTATGTTGTTAGGAAGTGTTCTAATTTCATTCTTTTACATGTAGCTGTCCAGTTTTCCCAGCATCACTTATTGAAGAGGCTGTCTTTTCTCCATTGTATATTCTTGCCTCCTTTATCAAAGATAAGGTGACCATATGTGCATGGGTTTATCTCTGGGCTTTTTATCCTGTTCCATTGATCTATATTTCTGTTTTTGTGCCAGTACCATACTGTCTTGATTACTGTAGCTTTGTAGTATAGTCTGAAGTCAGTGAGCCTGATTGCTCCAGCTCCATTTTTCCGTCTCAAGATTGCTTTGGCTATTTGGAGTCTTTTGTGTCTCCATACAAATTGTGAAAATTTTTGTTCTAGTTCTGTAAAAAATGCCATTGGTAGTTTGATAGGGATTGTGTTGAATCTGTAGATTGCTTTGGATAGTATAATCAGTTTCACAATATTGATTCTTCCAATCCAGGAACATGGTATATTTTTCCATCTGTTTATGTCATCTTTGATTTATTTCATCAGTGTTTTATAGTTTTCTGAGTACAAGTCTTTCCCCTCCTTAGGTAGGTTTATTCCTAGGTATTTTATTCTTTTTGTTGAGATGGTAAGTGGGATTGTTTCCTTAATTTCTCTTTCTGATTTTTGATTGTTCGGGTATAGGAATGCCAGAGATTTCTGTGCATTAATTTTGTATCCTGCAACTTTACCAAATTCATTGATTAGCTCTAGTAGTTTTCTGGTGGCATCTTTAGGATTCTGTATGTATAGTATCATGTCATCTGAAAACAGTGACAGTTTTACTTCTTCTTTTCCAATTTGGATTCCCTTTATTTCTTTTTCTTCTCTTATTGCTGTGGCTAGGACTTCCAAAGCTATGTTGAATAAGAGTGGCAAGAGTGGACCTCCTTGTCTTGTTCCTGATCTTAGTGGAAATGCTTTCAGTTTTTCATCATTGAGTATGATGTTTGCTGTGGGTTTGTCAGATATGGCCTTTATTATGTTGAGGTAGGTTAGCTCTGTGCCCATTTTCTAGAGAGTTTTTACCATAAATGAGAGTTGAATTTTGTCAAAAGCTTTTTCTGCATCTATTGAGATGATCATATATATTTTATTCCTTAATTTGTTAATATGGTGTATCACATTGATTGATTTGCCTATGTTGAAGAATCCTTATATCCCTGGGTTAAATTCCACTTGATCATGGTGTATGATCCTTTTAATATATTGTTGGATTCTGTTTGCTAGTATTTTGTTCAGGATTTTTGCATCTATGCTCATCAATGATATTGTCTATAATTTTCTTTTTTTGTGATATCTTTTTCTGGTTTTGGTATCAGGGTGATGGTGGCTTTGTAGAATGAATTTGAGAGTGTTCCTCCCTATGCAAGTTTTTGAAGAGTTTGAGAAGGATTGGTGTTAACTCTTCTCTAAATGTTCGACAGAATTCACCTGTGAAGCCATCTGCTCCTGGACTTTTGTTTGTTGGAAGATTTTTAATTACAGGTTCAATTTCATTCCTTGTGACAGGTCTGTTTATATTTTCTAATTCTTCCTGGTTCAGTCTTGAAAATTTTACCTTTCCCAGAATTTGTCCATTTCTTCGTGGTTATCCATTTTATTAGTATATAGTTGTTTTTAGGAGTCTCTTATAATCCTATGTATTTCTGCAGTATCATTTGTGATTTCTCCTTTTTCATTTCTGATTTTATTGATTTGTGTCCTCTCCCTTTTTTTTCTTGATGAGTCTGGCTAAGAGTTTATCAATTTTGTTTATTTTCTCAAAGAACCAGCTTTTAGTTTTATTGATCTTTGCTATTGTTTTCTTCATTTCTATTTCATTTATTTCTGCTCTGATTTTATGACTCCTTTCCTTCTACTGACTTTGGGTTTTCTTTGTTCTTCTTTCTCTAGTTGCTTTAGGTGTGGGGTTAGATTGTTTATTTGAGATTTTTCTTGTTTCTTGAGGTGAAATTGAATTGCTATAAACTTCCTTCTTAGAACTGCTTTTGCTGCGTCCCATAGGTTTTGGGTCGTTGTGTTTTCATTGTCATTTGTTTCTATGTATTTTTAAATTTCTTCTTTGATTTTTTTCAGTGATCTCTTGGTTATTTAGTAGTATACTGTTTAGCCTCATGTATTTTTTTTTCACTGTTTTTTTTTTCCACAATTTTTTTTCCTGTAATTGATTTCCAATCTCATAGTGTTGTGATCAGAAAAGATGCTTGATATGATTTCAGTTTTCTTAAATTTTCTGAGTCTTGATTTGTGACCCAAGATGTGATCTATCCTGGATAATATTCCATGTGCACTTGAGAAGAAAGTGTATTCTGCCACTTTTGGGTGGAATGTTCCATAAACATCAATTAAATCTATCTGGTCTCTTGTGTCATTTAAAGCTTGTGTTTCCTTATTTACTTTCTGTTTGGATGATCTGTCCATTGGTGTAAGTGGGGTATTAAAGTCTTCTACTATTATTGTGTTACTGTCGATTTCCCCTTTCATGTTTGTTGGCATTTGTCTTATGTATTAGGGTGCTCCTATGTTGGATGCATTAACATTTATAATCGTTATATCTTCTTCTTGGATTGATCCCTTGGTCATTATGTAGTGTCCGTCCTTATTTCTTGTAACAGTCTTTATTTTAAAGTCTATTTTAACAGATATGAGTATTGCTACTCCAGTTTACTTTTGAATTTCATTTGCATGGAATATCTTTTTCCATCCCTTCACTTTCAGTCTGCATGTGTCCCTAGGTCTGAAGTGGGTCTCTTGTAGACAACATATATATGGGTTTGTTTTTGTGTCCATTCAGCCAGTCTGTGCATTTTGGTTGGGGCATTTAATCCATTTACATTTAAGGCTATTATTGATATGTATGTTCCTCTTACCATTTTCTTAATTGTTTTGGGTTTGTTTTTGTGGGTCTTTTTCTTCTCTTATGTTTCCCGCCTAGAGAAGTTTCCTTAGCATTTGTTGGAAAGTTGGTTTGGTGGTGCTGAACTCTCTTAGCTTTTGCTTGTCTGAAAAGCTTTTTATTTCTCCATCGAACCTGAATGAGATCCTTGCTGGGTAGAGTAAACTTGGTTGTAGGTTTTTCTCTTTCATCACTTTAATTATATCCTGCTACTCCCTTCTGGCTTGCAGAATTTCTGCTGAAAAATCAGCTGATAACCTTATGGGGATTCCCTTGTATGGTAGTTTTTGTTTTTCCCTTGCTGCTTTTAATATATTTTCTTTGAATTTATTTTGTGTTAGTTTGATTAATATGTGTTTTGATGTGTTTCTCCTAGGGTTTATCCTGTATGGAACTCTCTGTGCTTCCTGGACTTGGGTGACTATTTCCTTTCCCATGTTAGGGAAGTTTTCCACTATAATCTCTTCAAATATTTTCTTAGACCCTTTCTTTTACTTTTCTTCTTCTAGGACCCTTATAATTTGAATGTTGGTCTCTTATTGTTGTCCCAGATGTGTCTGAGATTGTCTTCAATTATTTTCATTGTTTTTTTTTTTTCTTTATTCTGCTCCTCAGCAGTTATTTCCACCATTTTGTTTTCCAACTCACTTATTTGTTCTTCTGCCTCAGTTATTCTGTTATTGATTCCTTCTAGTGCATTTTTCATTTCAATTATTGTGTTGTTCATCTCTGTTTGTTTGTTCTTTAGTTCTTCTAGATCTTTGTTAAACATTTCTTGTATTTTCTCAATCTGTGCCTCCATTCTATTTCCAAGATTCTGGATCATCTTTACTATCATTACTCTGAATTCTTTTTCAGGTAGTTTGCCTATTTCCTCTTCATTTATTTGGTCTTGTAGCTTTTCGCCTTGTTCCTTCATGTGACATATTTTTTTGCCTTCTTTTTTTTTTTTTTTTTTTTGATGAGTGGGATTGTGTTCCTATCTTACTGGTTGTTTGGCCTGAGGCTTCCAACACTGGAGTTTGTAGGCTGTTAGGTAGAGCTGAGTCCTGGTGCTGATATGAGGACCCCTGGGAGACCTCACTCAAATGAATATTCCCTGGGGTCTGAGGTTCTCTGTTAGTCCAGTGGTTCAAATTCAGAGCTCCCATCACAGGAGCTACAGCCCAACCCCTGGCTTGTAAACCAAGATCCCACAAGCTGAGAGGGCTGGCAAAGAAAAGAAAAAGAGAACAATAACAAAATAAAAAATACAATAGGAAACTAACAGATATGTTAGAAAGAATATAAAAATAAAAATATAGATGAAACAACAACTGGAAGGTAAAACAGAACCACAATAGTAAAACAGAGGAGGAGGAAAAAAAAAGGTGGAAAAGGCCTTGGCTGTGGAGGGCGGGGCCTAAGCAAGGATGGGTTTTGGTGGTGGGCAGGGCTAATGCTTAGGACCCACAGGGCTGGAAAAGGCCCTGGGGGGTTGGAGAGTGGGGCTTAGGCTCAATGTAACAGAAGAGGCCCAGGCGTGCCCCCACCTCTGATCTCAGAGGGTGGGGGACCCCACCTGGGAGCCCAGCTGGCTTCTTCTCCTTCTCCTACGGTTCTGGAGGGCCCCTTCTGCCTGCCTAGTCTGCTCTCTTCCAGCCTCCGTCCTATGCCCCCAGGACCCTCACAGCCTGGAGGCAGTTTGGAGGGCAGGGTACCTCCCTGGGAGCTCAGTAAGTTTCCTGGGCTCGAGTGGGTGGGCCAAACATCCTCCACTACTTCTCCTGCTCTTCCAGTCCTGGAGAGCCCCTCCTGCCTGCCTGTTGTCCCCTAGCTTCCCTCCTATGCCCCCAGGACCAACACAGCCCAGAGGGGGCCTCTGAAGGTGTAGGACCTGGCCCGAGAGCCAGGCAGACTTCCCTGGGCAAGAGGACAGGGTATACGCTGGGCATGTCACACACTCCCCCCCGCCTCCCCGATCCAAGCCCCCAAGGGTCCGCTGCCTCAGGGATGCCAGTCCTGTCTGGCCTCCAATTCTCCTCCCTGCTCAGTCACCGCGGGTCCTACGGGGTCACTTGGGGGTTCCTCCCATCTCTTTGGGCATCGATGTCCCCCGCCAGCATACTGCAGGTGCCCTGGTTGTGGGGAGATGTAAACTCTGTATCTTCCCACACCATCATCTGCCTTATTTCTTTTCAAAGCACCAATTTTTATATCTATCAAGAGACTGTCTACTCTAAGATTTATTTATTTAAAATGTGTTGAAATTTCTATGTGCAGTAATAACTGCCCAATTTTTGTGACAGTTTCATGAATATTTTAAAAGAAAGAGTAACCTCTCATTGTTCAATTTCAATATTGAAAGGCAATTTAGACCAAGCTCGTTAAGTATGGAGTCCAACTTTTCTGCATTTTTTTTTTCTGTTTAATCTGTTAGTTTCTGAAATTTAAGTTAATGCCTCTTACTATGACTGAGAATTTTCCACTTGTCTTTATTTACTTTGTGTGTTTTTAAGCCATATTCTGGGGTACAAACAAGGTTTATGACTGACATTTTCTGAGTGCATTATTTCCAACTTCATCCATTTTGTTGTGTTCACTCTGAATTCTAATTTATTCCATATCAATATTGCTCCAGTTGCTTGCTTCTTATTACCACTTGATTGGCATATCTTTATACTTCCCATTCTTTTCAACTTTCATGTTTTGATGTGTCTCTTCAATTGACTTATAATGGGATTTTTCTTACCCAATTTGTAATATTCTCTTGTTTATGATGTGAATTCAGCTCACTTACATTTATTATAAGTACTGATGTGCTTAGCTTTTCTTTTCTGCATATTTTTTGCTTGGCTTTTGTTTTCCTAGGTACCATATTTTTCCCTTTCATCCTTTCTTTGTAAACTTAATTTTGTTGAATTGATCATCTTTTCTGAGTTACCCCCCAACCTCTCTCTAATTGTGTATTGAAGCATCATTATCAGAGCATAATTTTAGATATACTCATTTAGTGGGCTGTTAAGAATAAAACTGCTATGAACATTCATGCACAAGTTTTATGTAGACTGTGTTCTCTTCTCTTGGGTAAACACCTAGGAGTGCAAGTGGTATATAGTGCAAGGGCCATATAGTAAGTGTAAGTAAGTCCAACTTTGTAAGACCCTTCCAACTGCTTTCCCAAGGGGTGTATTGTTTCCACCAGTAATGGTGAGAGTTGCAGTTGTTCTAAATCCATGCCAGCACTTCTATCTACAAGATTTTTAATCTTAAGTATTCCAATGGATTTGTGCTGATATCTTCTTATGATTTTAATTTGCATGTATTTGATAACTTAAGATGGTAAACATCTTTTCATATGCTTATTGATCATTCTCATATCTTTTGTTTAGATATGGTATGTTGAAATATTTGCCAACATTTAAAAAATTGGCTATTTGCATCCTTATTATTGAGTTACAGGAGTTCTTTATATATTTTGGATGTAAAACCTTGGTCTGACATATGTATTGTGAGTATTTTCTCCAGTCTCTTTCATGCCTTTTCTTTTCTTGGAAATCTTTCAAGACAAGAAAATTTTAATTCTGTTCAAGTTCAATTTATCAGTTTTTATTTTATGTAATGTATGCTGTTACATTCTAAGAAGTCTCTGCCAGCCTCAATGTCACAAAGATTTTCTATTATATCAAGAGATTTTATACTTTTATATTTAGGCCTATGATTCATTTTTGTGTTTGGTATTTTTTTTAATTGATATGCTCACGTCCTAGTATGATTTATTAAAAAGACTATCCTTTCCCATTAACTTGCCTTACCATCTTTGTAGAAAAGCAATTGACCACTGAAGTGCACATTTATGTCTAGGTTATTTATTCTGTTCCACTGATCTACATGTCTATTTTAATGCAGATAGCACTATTACTGTGGCAAACTTTGGAATCAGACTAAGTCCACCATCTCTAACCTATTTTAAAATAGCCTTAGCTATTTCACATCCTTTGCATTTTCATATAAGTTTTAGAACCAGCCTGTTATTATCTACTGATAAGCCTGTTGGGATCTTGATTTGGATTGTAATCCATTAATTGAAGGACATTTCATAGTGTAAAAATACTGAAAATGCCAATCAATGAACATAACATATCTTGCCCTTTATTTAGGTTTCTTTAATTTTTCTCAGTAATATTCTGTAGTTTTCAGTATATAGATTTGCAAGTATTTTGATATTTTTGTTCCTACAGAATGTTTTTGATGCTATTGATAATGGATATTTTTATAAAAAAAAATCATTTCCTAACTGCCTTTTGATAGCATAGAAAACTATAATTAATTATAGTATATTTCCTTTTTATTATATGGCCTTGCTAAGTTCATTTCTTAATGCTAGAAACTTTTATAAGGATATTTTTAGGATTTACTACACACAACATTATGTTATCCACAAACAAAAACCGTTTTATTACTTCTTTTGCAATTTGCATGACTTTTGTTTTTTTTTTTTTTTTTTTTGGTCTTATTCCACTAGACAGAACCTTTAGTACAGTGTTGACTGGAAGTGGTGGGAACAGACAGATATCCTTGCCCAGTTCCTGGTCTTGGGAGGAAACCATGCAGTCTTCCATCATTAAATGGGGTGTTAATTGTACATGAACTGTAGGCGGTCTTTATTAGCTTGAGGATGTTCCCTGCTTCCCTTAGTTCTTTGAGAGTTTTTAATCATGAATGGGTGTGGCAATAATTGCTATAAACTTCCCTCTTAGAACTGCTTTTGCTGCATCCCATAGGTTTTGTGTCATTGTGTTTGCATTGTCATTTGTTCCTAGGTATTCTTTGATTTCTTCTTTGATTTCTTCAGTGATCTCTTGGTTATTTAGTACTGTATTGTTTAGCCTCCCTGTGTTTGTATTTTTTACAGATTTTTCCCTGTAATTGATATCTTGTCTCATATCACTGTGGTTGGAAAAGATACCTGTTACAATTTCAATTTTCTTAAATTTACCAATGCTTGATTTGTGACCCAAGACATGATATATCCTAGAGAATGTTCCGTGAGCACTTGCGAAGAAAGTGTACTCTGTTGTTTTTGGATGGAATGTCCTATAAATATCAATTAAGTCCATCTTGTTTAATGTGTCATTTAAAGCTTGTGTTTCCTTATTTATTTTCATTTTGGATGATCTGTCCATTGGTGAAAGTGGGGTGTTAAAATCTGCTACTATTACTGTGTTACTGTCAATTTCCTCTTTTATGGCTGTTAGCATTTGCCTTATGTATTGAGGTGCTCCTATGTTGGGTGCATAAATATTTACAACTGTTATATCATCTTCTTGGATTGATCCCTTGGTCATTATGTAGTGTCCTTCTTTGTCTCTTATAATAGTCTTTATTTTAAAGTCTCTTTTGTCTGATATGAGAATTGCTACTCCAGCTTTCTTCTGATTTCCATTTGCATGGAATGTCTTTTTCCATTCCCTCACTTTCAGTCTTTATGTGTCCCTAGTTCTGAAGTGGGTCTCTTGTAGACAGCATATGTAAGGGTCTTGTCTTTGTATCCATTCAGCCAGTCTATGTCTTTTGGTTGGAACATTTAATCCATTTACATTTAAGGTAGTTATCAATATGTATGTTCCTCTTACCATTTTCTTAATTGTTTTGGATTTGTTATTATAGGTCTTTTCCTTCTCTTGTGTTTCCTGCCTAGAGAAGTTCCTTTAGCAATTGTTGTAAAGCCGGTTTGGTGGTGCTGAATTCTCTTATCTTTTGCTTGTCTGTTAAAGTTTTAATATCTCCATCGAATCTGAATGAGATCCTTGCTGGGTAGAGTAATCTTGGTTGCAGGTTTTTCCCTTTCATCCCTTTAAATATGTCCTGCCACTCCCTTTGGGCTTGTAGAGTTTCTGATGAAAGATCAGCTGTTAACCTTATGGGGATTCCCTTGTACGTTATGTGTTACTTTTCTCTTGCTGCTTTTAATATTTTTCTTTGTATTTAATTCTTGATAGTTTGATTAATATGTGTCCTGGCGTGTTTCTCCTTGGATTTATCCAGCATGGGATCTTCTGTGCTTCCTGGACTTGATTGACTATTTCTTTTCCCAATTAGGGAAATTTTCAACTATAATCTCTTCAAATATTTTCTCAGTCCCCCCCTTTTTTTTTCTCTCTTCTTCTTCTTGGACCCCTATAATTCAAATGTTGGTGTGTCTAATGTTGTCTCATAAGTCTCTGAGACTGTCCTCAATTCCTTTCATTCTTTTTTCCTTATTCTGCTCTGCAGTAGCTATTTCCACTCTTTTATCTTTCAGGTCATTTATCTGTTTTTCTGCTTCAGTTATTCTGCTATTGATTCCTTCTAGAGAATTTTTAATTTCATTTATTGTGTTATTCATCATTGTTTGTTCGCTCTTAGTTCTTCTAGGTGCTTGTTAATCATTTCTTTTATTTTCTCCATTCTATTTCCAAGATTTTGGATCATCTTTACTATTATTACTCTGAATTCTTTTTCAGGTAGACTTCCTATTTCCTCTTCATTTGTTTGGTCTGATGGGTTTTTACCTTGCTCCTTCATCTGCTGTGTATTTCTCTGTCTTCTCATTTTGCTTAACTTACTGTGTTTGGGGTCTCCTTTTCACAGGCTGCAGGTTCATAGTTCCCGTTTTTTTTCTTGTCTGCCCGCAGTGGCTAAGGTTGGTTCAGTGGGTTATGTAGGCTTCCTGGTGGAGGGGACTGGTGCCTGTATTCTGGTGGATGAGGCTGAATCGTGTCTTTCTCATGGACAGGACCATGTCTGGTGGTGTGTTTTGGGGTGTCTGTGAACTTATTATGATTTTAGGAAGCCTCTCTGCTGATGGGTGGGGTTGTGTCCCTGTCTTGCTAGTTGTTTTGCATAGGGTGTCCAGCACTATAGGTTGCTGGTCATTGAGTTGAGCTGGGTCTTATCATTGAGATGGAGATCTCTGGGAGAGCTTTTTCTGTTTGATATTACATGGGGCCGGGAGGTCTCTGGTGGACCAATGTCCTGAACTCAGCTCTTCCACCTCAAAGGCTCAGGCTTAACACCCAGCTGGAGAACCAGACCCTGTCAGCCACATGGCTCAAAGGAAAATGGGTGGTGGTGGGGGGGGAAGAAATAAAAAAAAAGAAGAAAAATAAAATAAAATAATGAAAATATAAATTTTTAAAAAATATATTAAAAATAAAAAAGTAGGGCCTCCCTGGTGACACAGTGGTTGAGAGTCCGCCTGCCGATGCAGGGGACACGGGTTTGTGCCCCGGTCCGGGAAGATCTCACATGCCGCGGAGTGGCTAGGCCCATGAGTCATGGCCACTGAGACTGCAGGTCTGGAGCCTGTGCTCCGTAGTGGGAGACGCCACAACAGTGAGAGGCCCCCACACCACAAAAAATAAATAAATAAATAAATAAATAAATAAATAAATAAGTAATAAAAAAAAGAAAGAAGAGAGCAACCAAACCAAAACACAAATCCACAAATGATAACAAGCACTAAAAAGTATACTAAAAGAAAAAAAAAAGGACAGACAGAAGCCTAGGACAAATGGTAAAAACAAAATTATACAGACAAAATCACACAAAGAAACATACACATACACACAAAAAGAGAAAAAGGAAAAAAATATATATATATATTTAAAAAAAGGAAGAGAGCAACCAAATCAATAAACAAATCTACCAATGATAATAAGCTTTAAATATTAAACTAAGATAAACATAAAACCAGAAACAAATTAGTGCAGAAAACAAACCATAGGTCTACAGTTGCTCCCAAATTCCAACACCTCAATTTTGGGATGATTTGTTATCTCTTCATGTATTCCACAGATGCAGGGTACATCAAGTTGACTGTGGAGATTTAATCCACTGCTCCTGAGGCTGCTGGGGGAGATTTCCCTTTCTCTTCTCTGTTCGCACAACTCCTGGGGTTCGGCTTTGGATTTGGCCCCGCCTCTGCATGTAGGTTGCCTGAGAGCATCTGTTCCCACCCAGACAGGACAGGATTAAAGTAGCAGCTGATTAGGGGGCTCTGGCTCACTCAGGCTTGGGGGAGGGAGGGGTACGGAATGTGGGAGGAGCCTGAGGCAGCAGAGGCCGGGGTGAAGTTGCAACAGCCTGAGGCACCATGTGCTCTCCCCGGGGAATTGTCCTTGGATCACGGGACCCTGGCAGTGGTGGGCTACACAGGCTCCCAGGAAGGAAGGTGTGGATAGTGACCTGTGCTTGCACCCAGGATTCTTGGTGGCTGCAGCAGCAGCGTTAGCATTTCATGTCCATCTCTGGTGTCCATGCTGATAGCCACAGCTCACGCCCATCTCTGGATCTTGTTTAGGCGGTGCTCTGAATCTCCTCTCCTCGGGCACCTCAAAACAATGGTCTCTTGTCTCTTTGGCAGTTCCAGACTTTTTCCTGGACTCCCTCCTGGCTAGCTGTGGTGCATTAGCCCCCTTCAGGCTGTGTTCACACAGCCAACCCCAGTCCTCTCCCTGGGATCTGACCTCCGAAGTCCGAGCCTCAGCTCCCAGCCCCCACCTACCCCGGTGGGTGAGCAGACAAGCCTCTCGGGCTGGTGAGTGCTGGTCAGCACTGATCCTCTGTGTGGGCATCTCTCCACTTTGCCCTCTGCATCCCTGTTGCTGTGCTGTCCTCCGTGGCTCTGAAGCTTCCCCCCCCCACCCCTGTCTCCACCAGTGAAAGGGCTTCCTAGTGTATGGAAACTTTTCCCCCTTCACAGCTTCCTCCCAGAGGTGCAGGTCCTGTCCCTATTCTTTTGTCTCTGTTTTTCCTTTTTTCTTTCACCCTACCCAGTACGTGGGGAGTTTCTTGTCTTTTGGGAAGTCTGAGGTCTTCTGTCAGCGTTCAGTAGGTGCTCTGTAGGAGTGGTTCCACGTGTAGATGTATTTTTGATGTATTTGTGGGGAGGAAGGTGATCTCTACATCTTATTCCTCTGCCATCTTGAAGGTCCACCCCACTGGGTTATTTGAACATATTTTGTTTAATTTCTAAATATTTGGGAATTTCATAAGTTTATTCTTGTTTGTGCTGATTTAATATCATGTCAGATGATATATAATTTCACCCCTCCTAAAGTTATTGAAACTTATCTCATGGTTCATTATTTGGTCTTTATGGGGGAAGATTTTAGGTTCACTCGAGAAGTTACAAATTCTGCTGTTGTAAGGTAGAGTAGGTCAGTATTAAAGTTGGTTTACTTGTCTTCTATGTCCTTAAAGATTTTCTGTCTGCTTGTTCTATCAAGTGCTGAGAAAGAAGTGTTAATATTACCAACTATATTTGTCTATTTTTCCTTCACTTTATCAGTTTTTTGTCTCATGTATTTTAACACATTTTTCGGTGCATATGAATCTAGGATTGTTGTATATTCTTGATTAATTGACAGTTTGATCATTATGTAGTGTCTTTCTATATCCATAGTAACACTACTAGTCCTAAAGGCTGCAGTGTCTGATACCAGGATAGTCACTTCAGCTTTCTTGTGATTAGTGTTTGTGCTGTGTACTATTTCCCATTCTTTTATTTTCATGTAGCTCTGTTTCTATATTTGAAGTTTATTTCTTGTAAACAGTACATAGTTGGGTCTTGTTCTTCTATCAAGTGTAACAATCTCTGCCTTTTAACTCCTGTTCTAAGATCTCTTATATTCAATGTAACTATTGTTATAACTTGGCTTAAGTCTACCATATTACTATTTGTCCCATCTGTTCCTTTCCTTTATCTTTTTAATGCTTTTTTAGATTGAAAATTTTTTTCTTTTATTTTTGTACTTTATCTACATTATGGGCTCATTAGATACACATCTTTTTAATTATATACCTCTGGTGGTTTCTTGAGTTTACAATATGCAGTGTTAATTCAATAGAATCTGCCTTTAAATATTATACCTCTAATATATAATGCAAGACCCTTATAAGATTGTGCTCCATTTCCCAATGTTATATATTTTATTCATATATATGATATAAAGCTCATAATATACTATTACATTTTGCTTTAAATACTCAATTATCCTTAAAAAATTCAAGGCTGAGAATATTTCAATATTTATCTATATATTTACCATTTCTGGAGCTCTTTATTCTTTTTCTGTCGATCCCAGTTCCCATTTGGCATTGTTTAACTTCAGCATAAAGAATTTTTTTTTGTTTTTTTAAATTAATGTTGCTTTTAGTCCATCGATTCTTTCAGCTTTTATTTATCTGGGAAAATACTTATTTTGCTTTATTTTTGAAAGAGAATTCCCTCGACACAGAATTATAGATTTTTCCATTGTCTTCTGGCTTCATTGATTCCGAAGAGAAGTCTGTAGACATTGTTATCTTTGTACTACTGCAGCATATGCACCAAGCCCCTGATCCCTGGCTGCCTGTGCAGTTTTATTTGTATTTATCCTGATTGAACTTTGATGGGTTTCTTCCATCTGTGTGTTCAGAGTTTTCATAAATTTGGAAAAATATTGATAATTATTTATTCCAATATAATTGTAACTTCTCTTTCAGGGACTCTAGGTGTACTTAAATTGTTTGATATTTTCCTTTGCTCATTAAGATGCTAACTTTTTTTTAAGTCTCATTTCCCCCTGTCTCTGCCTCTTTTTGAATATATTACATTGCTACATGTTTAAGTTCCCTAAGCTTTCCCTCTGCTGTGTGTAGGTCTATCTCATTCTTTTTGATGATTGCATCATATTCCATGCCATAAAAGTAGGTATCAGAATTTACTTACTCATCTCCCTAATTAATGGAATCTGTATTGTTTCTAGCTGTTTGCTATTTGCAGTGATCCTGCAACAAACATCCTTGCATATATATTCTTATTTACTTTTATTTCTGCATGATAGGGTTCTAGGTCTGGGATTTCTGGGTCAAAAGTCATATGTACTTTTTGGTTTCAAAATTATTGTGAAATGTTGCTTTCCAAATATTCTGTCTCAAATACACCTATTTGATTATATACTTTTATAAGTTACACCAAATATTAATAATTAATGTGGTCATTTCATATGTCTTATTTTAGTAGTTCTTTTTTTCTTTTTCATCTTTGCTTGATGTCTCCTCCACTTTCCCTCTGCCCTCCAAATTATACTTTCCAGTAGTGTTTAACCTGCTAAATCTATTAGTGATTTTCTTGTTTCAGATTTTGACTTCTTACCTCCAGAAGTTCCATTTGGCTTTTGGGTAGATTTTTACTAGGTGTAGAGTGAGAAAGTACAACATAGAAATTTTAATACAATATAAATCAATGACCAAAATCAAACAAACAATAAAACATGCCCATGTTTGTATATAAAATATATACATATTTGGTGTAAAATATGTACTAAATTTCTTAGGGAGAAGAAGATGTAATCCTACCAAAAATAATATGTATGTGTGTTAGAATATATATGCACAAATTTCTCTTATAGTTTAGAATTAAGTGGAAATACTAGATTATAAGACTAAGATGTGGTTTCTTCCACGCCACCAGATGTACCATCTGAGCCTGGTGTTGATGATGATGATGATGATGATGATGCAGGGGATTGGTACTTGACCACTGAATCAATTTGAAAAAACATATAGGTTTATTTATATTTGCTATTCCTTCTGGCCTCAGTTTTAGAAATGGCTGTTATTCTTGTGATTTGTCTATTTCATTCAAATTTTCAAATCTTCAAATCTGGTGAAGGAAATAGCTAAGTCTAACCTAAGCAGGAAAGGAAAGGAAAGCATAAATGGAAAAATGTTATTTATCACATAGATATTTTCCTTGCTAAATATTCAATCACTAAATACAAGTAAATAATTGTCAATAGCCAGGGTAAGTAGGCTGAAAGTTCATTAATCAATTAGACTTGGAGAGAATCATTTCTAGAAAAGAGGGACTAATAGTTATGAAACTGTATAATTTTTCTCTGTAAAATTCATAGTTTAATCCTCTCAGCAGGTCTCAGGATCCTGTCCACAGTGGAAAGAATATATCTGATATCGATGAAAATTTTCAAACATTAAATATCAGTCTCTTAGCAACCATGGAGGTTTAAAGAGTTCACTTTCTTAATACCCATTGAGAAGTGTGTTAATGATTAAATGGTTCCTCAAAGAAAGCTACTGAGTACTATTGGCTTGGGTGGGGGTGTTCCATGGAAGGCTCTTGTGACTGATGGTCTCAGCCTCATATGATGGCACTTGGTGGCGTTCCTGATGTAGGGTCCTCCTTCCAGCCATCTTGGTAAGAGTAGCTGTGCCTCAGGATCTGGGATGGCATTCAGTGGGCTTTGGGTGACTTTCTCTGAATGAGTCTCATTTGTAATCCATCTGACAATTTTCTATACAGTGTATGTGAGAACAAATGTGATTTTTCTAAGAATTGACATTTCAACTCTTCACAATCCAAATATTGATATTTGGTTCTGAACCAAGCAGATAACAAGAGTTCAGCTACTCATTTCTATGAAAGAAAAGTTATAGGCAATGAATGGAATAATTTTGCAAATATTATTCTACTCCCACCCCTTAGTACAAATAAGTGCCCAATCTGAAAGAGATTCTCCAAGTGAGAATCAAGAGGGATAATGCTTTAGGGAGGACATCACATGAGCTGACACATTATCCTTGCAATAAACGTTTCTAATATGACACATTGTTTCAGACTCTGCATGTGATTTGTCATTTGTTTCAAATTTGGATTGTTTTTGGAATAATAAAGGATCCCTCTCTTATTTTCTGACATCATGCAAGCCAGTGGTTACTGCATTTGCTCCACCAGCTTCTGTGAGGGCTTAGCTGTGCAGCTGCAGGCAGGTAGGAGCTGAGAACACCCAGTAGGTGGAAGGAGATGGGAAACTTGCATGCTTTCTCTGCTCTATGTCAATGGGCAACATGGTTCCGGATGTTCTGTGTGCTATGTCCACCACTCTCCCTGGAATAACATTTTACCTGGGATGGTAGTAACCTCACCACTAGAGAGTCAAAACCCACATGGAATATTCCTTAAGCTACAGCAAGGAGTAGACCCTAAGATCACATTTGCTAGGAAAAAGTAAGGGCATTTATCTAGAGTTTTTTAAAAAAAAACAACTTCATAATGTCACATAGGTGATGAATTCTGAATCCCTAAATGAGAATATGTGCGAAAATGGTATAGAACTTCTAATTAATTATAAATTTCCAATAAATCAGCCATGATGAGGGTTCCCCCCAGCCTGATCTTGTTTTAGCTCTTGTTTATAAATACCTGGTGTCTAGACTCTATACAGGAGGCTGTGAGTACCTGTCAGACATACTTGAATAGGAGCCTTAATCAGGGTACATCTTTAAAGATGAGAATAACGGGTCTGGAGTCATTTCAGCTACTGGGACAGAGGAAGTGAATGCTATTATTGTAGAATAAAATATGGGCATTGCCCCATAAACTGACATAAGGTAGGATTTACTCCCAAAGAGATTTATTTGGGGGTTCCTTCAAGGGGTTATTTATTCAAGTATATAAAGAACCTCTTTGTGAAACTTTCTTATGTGTAAAGCTATCGCACTGAAGAAGCCATGGCACTGAGTTTAAAGTCTAGGTAATTGTAGGTACGATGTATAAGTTTGCTGGGGCCACCCTAACATAGTATCACAGACGGGGCATCTGAAAGCACAGAATTGTATTCTTTCATAGTTCTAGATGCTGCGGGTCCCAGATCAAGGTACCAGCAGGAGTGGCTTCTGGTGAAGCCCCTTTCCTTGGCTCACAGGTGGCCTTCTTGGTATCTTTTCTTCCTATTGGGACACCTAGTGAGTTAGGCTTATGCTTCTGACCTCGCTTAACCTTCACCTGCTTATAAAGGTCCATCTCCAAATTGTGACATTCCAAGGGGCTGGGGGTTGGAGTTTCAGTATATGAAATTGGGAAAACACAATTCAGTCTGTAACGGACAATGTGAGATAGAAATGTTTTATCAGAGTGAGGACGACTATAACTATATTGCAAAGGCTTGAGTCGACCATTCCTGAAAAGTGATTGTGCTTGAGAGGTTTTGCATTTTCCGCTCTCTGGAAGGGTTTGTCCAGCCTTTTCTCCAGCACGCTTCCTGTCTAAGTCTGGCAGCCTGCCCCACAGCTGGGGTGCAGCAGCCTGATTCCTGCTCCCATGCACAGGTGGGCCCCACGTCTGAGAGTCTCATGGGGAAAGGCACACCGCTGGGGGGCCCGGGGTCACACAGCTTCCCCTGCTCCCAGGGAACAGACCTCTCGGGGACTGAGCATCACGGCTCTTCCTACGGGGCCGTTTGTGATCAGAAAAAGCTTGTCAAAACTTCAGGTAGGTGTCTTGGGAGAGAACGGGACGTGTGACAGCAATGTGACAACGTGAGAGATTCTACAGTTGGAGGGGTTGGTGCCTGAATGTCATGACTGGAAGCCATCAGGCTGCAAGAGTGAATGAACGAATGAATGAATGGCCAAATCAGTCAATCAATAACTGGGCTCACTTGTGGGAACTGTCGAAAGCTGCTGTTTGCATTTTTACTTTACAGTGCTGGTAATTTCTTCCTTTCTGGGCCCCATGGCTATGATAGATTCTTTTCCCATAATTATAATTTCAGCAAATTTTTGCAATTGTAAGATACTGCATTTTTAAAGAAATCCAGCTGTCATTCCCCATTGAGTAGAGCTGCGTTTCCTGTTGTTCATTCAGTTGTCTTCCTCACTCTGGGCACCGAGCTCCAAGAACTCTTTACAGGGGCGGATTTATGATGGATGCCATCTGGTCTGATAGAAGGAAACAGATATTGATTTTTAATATTTTCTCCCAACTTGTTTACTCTAGGATAATACAGCAGCTGTGTGGCAGCTTGTCTCCGAGTGGGAAGGATTATTACCACTGCCTTTTGATGAGATAAATTACCTAGGATGACTTGAATGACTAACGGGTATACTTTGATGTTATGTCGCTTCATTTACTCTTATGACTAAATGATTATTGATTTTATATTTTTAAGCTCTTGAAACGTGAAAATAAGTTGGTGGAGGAGCCCGGCTGTGTTCGTTTTATTAATTTATTTCTGCAGGGCATAATTCACTTTGGACCAGGTTGTGAAGGTTTTGGGTTCATGACCGGCTGTAGATACAGTTGCAAAGAAATGGCTTATTTATATAGTCATTGCAAGCAGTCCCAAAATCAATACAGTCTGGGATTGGATGATTAAACTCAGTCCCTTTGTGGGATTCATCCTTGTAGCTGCTGCCCCAATCATCTTGACCACAGCAGATCCAGAGCATCAAGGCTACAAATAGCAAGTTTGTTCAAGTTGAAATATTATTATTATTATTTTTGCTCATCATTTATTTTTTATCTGCTATGTTCATTCAATGACATTTTAATAGCCTGGGGGAGAAAAAGTGGTTGATTACCTACGTCAACGAAATCAGGAATCTGCGTTCAAAGAGGCGCCTCCCAGGCCTTCTAGAATGTCCGTGCGTGGATTCAGTGAAGTGTTTGATCAGAGGTCGGGGCTGCTCCGAGTGTCCTGTCCGGGGTGCTTCTGCCGGCAGTAGAAATCCGATGTATCTGCTAAGCCTTCAGCTACTCTGTTGGTTGATGACGGCTCAGTGCCTCTGTGCACTGGGCAGATGCCTACATATTTCTGTGAAGTGTTGCCTGTTTTGTCATCATCTGATGTGTAGGCACTGGTCAGCGTCTGTCTGCAGATTGCCTGTGTCAGTCTAGTTCATGTCTATTACTCCCCGGTCAAGTGCAAAAACATCGTCTATAGAAAATCGGATTCTTTTTATTTCTCACGATTTTCCCTCTATTTATTTTCATGGACTTTAACATAATTCACCTCATCCCATCTATTCCATGTTAATAATAACATCTGGTTTGATTACTTCGCCTCATAGCATCTCTGACATTGAGTTTAACCTTTGAAATGAAGGGTTTCAATTTTTTTATGTGACCTTCTCTATTTGCCCCACACTCAGCGACAAAAGAGGCTCAGACCCTGTGGAGGGAGTGGAAGTAAGAGGGACTGATTCTCTAGGAAAATTTTGCACTTATTGACTCAGACGGCCAAAATACAGAGGGAACTGAACCCTGGGATTCATGGTGGCAATGAAGGCCCAGGCTTTATCTTAATTGAAGCAGAGTTCTCAGCCTGAGTCCCCCACCTGCCTCTTATCCCCACCCTGCTGTGGCCTTCAAGAGTTTCTGGAGACGGATCGGGAAATTAGCTACTGGGTTTTGTCCTGGGATGGTATTTTAAAAGCCAAAACTTTATATGCCAATTGTATTTGGTAATATTACTTTTTGCCTTGGAAATTTATTTCGGATAAGGCTAATATTTGTAGAACGTACAATCTGCCGACAGAGATGACTACTCCATCCACGCAGGAGAAGCAAACACAAGGCATTTCCTCCCCAAGACAGAACTCATTGTTGTAAGTCATGGGGGCACACTTTACAGAGTTAAAAAAAGGTGTAAAACACTTTTTCTTACTTTAGTCATTATGTATGTATAATTAATATGTAGTAAATTCTGTGGCTCCAGTTTAAAGCTTGTTTAAATGCATAGAATTTGAAGTCGAATGAAGAAATAAAATAACTTTTGGAGCAGTGTAATGTAATACGTTGATCAATTTTATAGGGGAGTGGTGAATATTTAATTAATCACCTTGTGACAATTATTCACACTGGTTGGAATCAAGGTCTCCATTAAAGCCGAAGAATAGCTTCATTACAAATGACCCATAAAAGTGTCAAGCGCTGGCTGTGAAGACAAGTAATTTCCTTTCCCTTTAAAACCATCAGATGGAATGATGGGGGTGGGGCAGGTGTTGAAGTGCATAATCGTGTGATTACAAAGAAAAGCTTAAACAGTAAATTTGACGGCTAGGTTGGAGAGGGGGGCGGATAAGGGTTATAAAGTGATGGCTGTGTCCCTTCCAAGAGCTTTCACTTTCCTAAGAGGACGAGAATGCCAGCATTTTATTTTTGCCGGACTTTTCTCTTTATTCTACAGTATTTGCTCAAGATGTCGGCGTGCCAAGCTTTCAGCAGTGGATGTAAATAGAAGAATAAGTGACTTTACTCATGAGCCTCTTGATTCTCAGCAGAGGGGGCGCTGCATTGTGACTGATGTCTGGGAAGGCCGGCCTTATGGCCCAGCGTCTGCACAGCACAGAGGGACCCATGTGTCCCCAGAATTGGCGCAAGGACTTCTGGGCCTGGGTGCGAGGACCCGGAACACGCTGATCATCGTGGCTCCTCTCCTGCCCCAGGACAGTCTGGAAGGCTGATGACTGTTTACATTTCGCCGAATCTTTTTTTTTTTTTTTTTTTTTTAATGTTTCAACATTGGCCAAGAATCCTTGACATTGATCCACTTTCAGATGCCAAGATAGGTCTCTGGGTTTCAGGAACTCTTAAAGATATTTTCCTGAGTGAAAAATATTTTCTTGCCCAAATGACTCAGGGGTGAAGATTCATTTATGAGAATGTCAGGATTCCAGGGCCTTGGACAAAATAATACAGAATGGACTTGTCTCCTCCAACCTCAATCCACCCTGCGCGGCTGAGAGAGGCACCCTGGGTGTGAAAATCAAAACTCAGCTTTAAGAGATCCAGTGAGATGCCTGAGCTTGTGTTGTGAGAAGTATTTCAGACAGTTGAATTTAATTGTAATTACAAATGGCCTCTCTAGCTGTTAGAATTTGTCTAAAATTGGGCAAAACACAAAGGGCTATTCCTAGCTTTAACAACAATAGCGTCTGAAGAGACTTAAGTTTTCAGCAAGTCCTGGCCACCCCTGAGACGTGATGCTTAAACCTCTTTGAACCTCATCTATTTTAGGGTCCTACACCTCTGGGTAGCCTGACTCCGGAGTACACACCCACTCACACAAGTTCAAGTGGCCACTTTGGAGAACTAATGGCTATTGACACTCCTTGAGATTTCTGAGATGTTATCTCGCTCGGTAAAGACTTTGCGGTATGCAGTTTACATTGTATCTGGTGATTGTATAATCATTATTGATTTCCTTGTGTGTAGTACCTATGTCAAACAACCTAATATATTTAAATGGTGATTATTTCGGTTCTGTATCTACTAGGAGATAAGATCAAAGGCAGTTAAGTCTGCGATAGATGGGCGCAGATAGCGTAATATACTTGTGCCTCTGTCTAGGCTATTATACAACTCAGCAACCGCTGAGAGTATTTAATAATTAACTTTCTAAAACAGGTTGAGATTTTGGGTCTGCAGAAGAATGAGACTGGCTGATGGAGGAGGGAGAGCATCCCAGATTTGCAGCTAAAATCTTCTCGGCCGCGTGAATGCCAGCGGAGGGATGGTTTGCTTTCAAAGATGCTGGGAAATCATTCTGTGTGCTTAATTTACTCCTTGCTTTGTACAAATACTCCTGAAGAAATGAGAATCACATTTAGACCGATGTGTAATTTTCCCCAGGCTGGAGTCACTGCTCGTCATAGGGGTGGGATGTGCTGGGAACCCCGCCAGTGAGTGGCGATGGGGTTGTCAGTTCAGTCTCAGGGGGTGGCACGGTTATTGTGCTTTATGAGTCATCCAGTGGTACCCAGCTTGGGCTGCTGGGTCGGGATGTCTGGTCGGGCACATTTGTTTGAAGGCAAAGCAAGCTGATTTTGCTGTGGCTGCAGAAATTTTTTTATAGCATTTTCGTTTTTCAAAATACATTTTGTATTACAGGTTTTGGAATTCTTTGTAATGTAATAAAGAAA
Source organism: Phocoena sinus (assembly GCF_008692025.1). Taxonomy (NCBI): domain Eukaryota; kingdom Metazoa; phylum Chordata; class Mammalia; order Artiodactyla; family Phocoenidae; genus Phocoena; species Phocoena sinus. Next base: position 172,285,997 of record NC_045765.1, on the reverse strand, counting down.
TACTTATCATTTTGAAAACTACTAGCACTACAGTTAAGATAATCTAAGGAAACTTTACGGCAGTTAGAAAAATAAAGCTCCACAAAAACTAAATCTTAATATGAGGCTTAACATACACATATATCAATAGACACCTTTGAAAATTATTGTTTAGACAGTCTCCCTGGACCATGACTCACGTGGATTGTAAGCCTTCTTGCGGCTCTACTTTCCTCTCTGGCGGGGTAGGTGGGATGCACCTGCCCAGCCCTGACAGATGCTTCTGTGGCTTCATTATTTATTCAGACTTCTTAAACCACAACCTATTTCCCCTTTCCATGGTGTTTATTAGAAGTTATCCTGCTTAGTTGGGGTCATTAATAGGACACTGAGGGCAACCACAGAATCAGAGCGAGGCCAAGTTTTTCCAGGAAAACACATATTCGAGTTTAATATCAGGTTCATCAGTTGGAGTGATTTGTTTCAATGGACTGGTCCACATTTGCAGGTGAAAAGTTCATAGTGCAAAACGTACTGAAACCTCATCTTTTAAGCTTTGCAGAATGCTTTTGGATCTGTCTCACGTAGAGTCTAGCAATGCCGAATGAGGAAGGGGCAACCCACAGCGAACGACCCATAATTCAGGTGGGAAAACCATCGGTACAGCCGGTGCGTGCCTGCCCCCAGGGCACTCAGGCCCCCTGAGGGTTCGTGTCCTGCCTCCTTAACCCTGGGCCGCCAGCCAAGGGATTAAGGCGTGCGGCTAGGCGGCGGGTGCTTGAGTTTCCCTGAGTTCCCCGAATCACTTGCTGCGGCTGCAACGTGCCAGCTGAGTTCCAGCAGGCCCTCAGCACAGTGTACCTGGACAGCAGTGGAGAAAAGTGATTCGGGTCACACCCTGGTTGAAACGCAATGATCTTACTAAGAACATTTGATTTGATTTCTATTTGGTTTGCTGATTGTAAGTGATCTCGAATTTAGTTTTGGAGTCTAATTCACTACAACATTTACCCCTTAAGCTAATTTCATACAATGACTAATGGAGTAATGTGTCTCTTCCTTTTATTTTTTATTTATTTACTTGTTTAGATAAGGTCAAGGCTGGAAGAATGTAGAAAGTGTTTTAAATTTTAGGGGGCTATCGTGCACGCTGTTTTCTGTGGGTAATCTGATTTTGAAATGTGAAATTTCATGCACTTCAAGGAATGGCATCACTGGGCCGCGGTGAGGTGGAAAGCCCAGGGGCTTCTGCCCGATAGCACGTTTGGTCCCCAGAGTTCACACCTTGAGTGGATGATGCTGAGGTCATCCACACCCCAGCGCTCATGGGATGCTCTCCATGTGGACACTGGGAGAACAAGGCCAGATCGTCACCCCTCAGCACTCAGGGTGGAGACCAGCGCGCTCATGAATGGGAGAAGCCAGGACTTTGGAACTCTGCACACAGTCAGCAGGGCCTGTTCAGTCATGGGGTGGTTCGTACAGAGGTGGGGGCCCACCCCTGCTGGGGGCATTTTAGCGTCAACCGGGCCACCTCCTGGCACAGTCTCTGCAAGCATCAGGGCCACAAAGGAACACCCACGGGTCTCAGCCTGGCGTCTCCCCAAGCCGGCGCCTGGATGGAGAGGCCTGGACTAGAAAGTGCCCCCAGGACAACATGATGGGGGATGGGGGGCTGGATTTGGAAACGGAGAGACCAAGCCGTGTGTGGGGTCCAGCAAGTGCCATGGCGGGGCGGTGGGGGGGGGGCTCTGGGAGATGCCCTGGGAGCTCTGGGACCTCCAGAGTTGTCCATGGGGTAAGGGAGAGGGGAGGGAGTGGGGACGTTGACGCCCCATCACTCCAGTCCTGGGAGGCTGTCCTCGTCAATTTGCAGGCAGGGCTGGCTCTGGGAAGCACGGGCTGCCTCTGATGGGGACTCAGGTGCAGGCCGCTGGGCATGAAGGCAAACCAGGGCTGGTGCCCGGAGACGGTGATGGGTCAGAGGAGAAGTGGCGGCCCCCAGACAGCCGCCACCCGGAGCCCCATTTCTTCGTAGCTTGGCTACTTTTATCCTGGTTTTGGCTACAAGCATAAACTTTCCACCTAAGTTTTGAAAATACTCACTAAATGTGATTATTTAAAAGTGTGTTTAGTTCTAACTGCCGCTTGAACATTGTGGGTGCTCTTTTCAGGGTTCAGACGTTTCCAGTGATGGTGCCATTTCACTGAGAGCAGCTCCGAAGGAAGCACCGTGTGTGGCCTGCTCGACAGCTCTAGAAACATCCAGAATGCAGACGGTGTCAGGTCAAGATGGGGCCGCTGGGTGGGTCAATCCCACGTGACCAGTGTCCTTAGGAGACAGCGGCCGTAGGAGGGAGATGCCACGGGAAGGTCGAGGCGGAGAGAGGCGGGATGCCTGTACCAGCCAAGGATGTTTGGATAGTTGCCGGGACCAGAAGCAGAAAGAGACACAGACGCATCCTCCCCGAACGTTCCAGAGGGAGCACAGCCTTGCCTACGCCTTGAATTTTGGCTTTCAGCCTCCGGAACTGTGAGACAGTGCAATTTGGTCGTCTTAGGCCATACGGTCTGTGCCGCTTTGTTAAAGCAGCTCAGGAATCGGATACAGACCCATCTTAATAAACTGGTTGTCAAACCCGTCACACGAGAGGGTATGACAGTGACGTCTGGTATCAGGGGTGCAAACTCTCCTGGGGCCCCTGCCCCGTCTTGGAAGGAGAGGCTGCTTGCGGAGGAGAGGCCGAGGGCCGCCCTGGCTGATGTGTTTCTCACTGGCCGTGCTGTGTGGGCCGTGTCTTAGCAGAGGAGAGCGGCCTGGATGGGAGAGGGCAGGCCGCAGCTCCACCAGCCTGTGTCCCCAGTACTGGGGCCACCCTCAGGTCTGTCTGGGGCTGTCCCCTCTGCACGGACTGTTAACCGGCCCCCATGGGCTGGTTTCATGTGCTGTAAACCCAATCGGCCAGTCTGCTTTGTGATGCTTGAAATCACTTTGAAGTCTCCGCTGCTACTCCTTTAAATCTCCTCAAATTCCAGGCGTGATCCTTACCTGCAGCCTAATAGTCTGTGTTTTCTCCAGAAATTTCCATTGCTCGTGTAGATATATTAGTTAGCTAGGGCTGCCATAACAAAGTACCAGACTTCCCGTGGTGGTGGTGGTGAAGTGGGCTTAAACGATAAAGATTTACTGTCTCAGGGTTCCAGAGTCCAGAAGTCCAAGGTCCAGGTGCCACGGGACCACGCTCCCTCTGAAGGCGCAAGGGAAGGGGCTCTTCCAGGCCTCTGTCCTGGGTTCTGGGGATTCCCTGGTCTGTGACAGTGTAACTCCAGTCTTCACCTGGTATGCTCCTTGTGTTCATGTCTGCCCCTGCACCCACATTTTCTTCTTTTTACGAGGACACGAATTGTTCTGGAGTAGTGCCTGCCCTAATGACCTCATTTGCACTTGATTAACTCTGGAAAGACCCTGTCTCCAAACAGTCACATTCTGCGGTCCTAGGGGGTCAGGACTCCAAGAGACCTTTCTGGAGGACACGGTTCAGCTCGTAACCGTGGGTTCTTAGGGAGTCCTAGAAATTACCTGCTGCCCGGGATCATCTTTTCTGTGGGGGCCTGGCACTCAGTCCTCCAGAGGGACGACCCCCCCGCCCCGCGCCCTGGGAGGGTACAGACCTCCAGGGTCACTGTGCTTTCACTGGCTCCTGGCTCTGAGTCTCAGGGCTGAGTGGCTCCAGTGGCTTTGCTGTTGGAACGAGACGCACCTGGCTGGACAAGAGGCAGGTAGGCAGTGTTCCTCTGGCCCACGTCCTCTTTGGTTTAGGTCAATACAACAAAAGCTGAGACATGTTGGTGCCACCAACAGACATACCCATTGTGTTTTACCTACAGTTGGCATGAAATATCCGAAGTTGTCCTCTCCATTCATGACTCTGGGCAGTGATCTTACCCTGTGTGTAAGGTCACACCCTGACCTAATCTTCCCACCTGTGCACAGGCTGACAGCTCACCTGAGGGTGGTATGCGCACTCTGAGGGGCGAGGTGGCCGGGACGGGTGTCCAGGGATGACAGGGCAAGTCTGAGAGGGCCTCATGGATCCTTCTACAGCCACAGAGAAACAACCAACCATCCTCACTGACAGAGAAGCTGGGAGCCTCACTCAGACCACGCTTACCCCTCCCCCTCCAGAAACCTTTCCAGGTACATATGTGACTTCCCTTTGACAAGCAGAGACACTGGGTTTTTAAATTATGAACAAAACAAGTCCAGGGTCACATGGGCTGGTAGAGGTAGAGCAAGGATTTGGATCCGATGGGCCTGAAACCAAAGACCATGAAGTTTCCGTATCATGGATTTGGGTTTTTCCTGATGCATTCATTTCCCGTCAATGCTCTAACGGATCGCCACAAATGTTGCGGCTTTACAATGGCAGAAATTTCTTCTCTTGCAATTCTGGAGACCAGAAGCCTGAAAAGTGTCTTGGGCTAATTCAAGGTGTCCCAGGACTGGAAGCTCCAGGGAAGGACTCATTCCTTGCCTTTTCCAGCTCCTGGTGGCTGCCGGCAGTCTTTGGTTTGTGGCTACATCACTCCCGTCTCTGCATTTGTGGTCATATCACCTCCTCTTCTGTCAAATCTCCCTCTGCCTCCTTCTGAGAAGAACACCTGTGATGATGTTCAGGCCACTTGGATACACCAGGACAATCTCACGATCCTTAACTTAACCACACCTGCAAAGCCCCTTCTGCAAAGTCAGGTAACACTCTGGTTCCCAGGATGAAGACTTGATATATTTGGGGGACATTGTTCAGCCACCACACCTGCCATTTTGCACTATGACATTCCTGGGGGTGTACTACTCAGATCTCTCCCCCGCCCCAGGGAAACAAGCTGCCAGTGACCTCTTGGATTGTGGTCAGTGGACTACTGTAGTAGCACCCAGACCCATCCACTGCTCACCTCCTCCCGGGAAGCCACAGCTGTCAGCTGGACATTTCTGCCCCGTGTGGGGCTCTTCAAGGGTGCCCACTTCTCCACAGCCCTCCTTGGGTTGGCTGCTGGCAGGGGAGTGACCCTGCTCACAGGAGGGGGCGCTGCGGTTGCCCGGCATGGGCAGGGCTTCTAACCCTGTTCTCACAAAGCTACACTTTTTCTTGTCTGTGTAAGTATCTTTACACTGCTTTAATTTTAAACTTGATTTCCGTGAAAAACTCCCAGTTGTAGGATTACTACATTACAAAAAAAGGATAGACATTTTATGTCTGTTTTTATGTTTTGTCAAAATACAATTTGAATCAACTATTAAGAAACCCAGAGAAATCTATTTTTTAAACATTTCTTAAAGTATGTTTACTGTTTCATTTCTTATTTCATTGGCCTAAATCATCAAAATCAACTTTAATAATAATGTGTTCTTATTCTTGTTCCTATTCTAATTTTAAATGTAACCCTAGTGTTTCCTCAAATTATAATTGTCTTTTGATTTAAAATTTTGTCTGCTGACGGGCTTCCCTGGTGGCGCAGTGGTTGAGAGTCCGCCTGCCGATGCAGGGGACACGGGTTCGTGCCCTGGTCCGGGAAGATCCCACATGGCTCAGAGTGGCTGGACCCGTGAGCCATGGCCGCTGAGCCTGCGCGTCCGGAGCCTGTGCTCCGCAATGGGAGAGGCCACAACGGTGAGAGGCCCGCGTACCGCAAAAAAAAAAAAAAAATTTTGTCTGCTGTTGATTTAAAACTCTTATTATGTTAAGAAAATGTTTGCATTTCTGTGCTCCGTCTGAATTTTAGAAGTTTGAATTTCATCAGTTGCTGTCTCTCCCTCTGTTACGCTCACATAGTTTAAATCACTTAATTTACATTTGTGATACAATCATAGAATTTTCTTAAATTGCTAATCGTCACGTAGATACATCATTATGCAGAACTGACCAAGTAATTTCAGATCAATGGCGCAAGCATGACACAGAGAATGCTTCTATTCCTGAGCAGAGTTTGGACTGTCCCTAAGTCATAGGACAGCTCAGTGAGAAAGTACACACGTTAATTGACAGGACTGAAATGGTCCCTCCAAACGCCTACCGCACACAATGGTGGCATCCTTATACACACATACGTGCACATACACACGTGCAGACACAGGTGAACACACACACATGCAAACACACACAACATACTTCACTTATAGAGCACACGCATGCACGTATACTCACACTCACTGACACATACCACACACTCACACACTCACACACACACACACAGAGTTTTATCTCCACAATCTCTATGTACGCAAAGTCACTTCCTCCATAGCATGTGTGATCAGTCCCACTTGTCAAATCTTCTTTGTCCTTTGTCTCTGACCGTCACCAAAGCTGTGAACTCGGGGAAAGGGATGCATTTCTTTCTGATACTGTAGGAAAATTAAATTGTGACCTGAAGCGTGGACATTAATTTTCATACCAATGAGAGGAAGTTGTATCTCAGCCCAACTTCTAAAATATCTGCTCTTAATGAGATGAATTTCACCTGGGAGACATGATTTTTAAAGAGTAACCTTTGGTAGGTCTGTGACAGCCAGACTTTCTTGAGTAAGTGTATGTTACAAGTTAGGTAATTTTAGTAATTTTTAACCTCTTCAGGTATTTAAATGACATGTTCTTTGCTTACTATTTTGATACATTTTTACCCCAATTGCCAGCCAACTTCCCAACTGTTGTCCAGAAAAGCTAATTTGGTTGTGATGGCCAAGCCAAAGAAAGATTGCAAATTACCTCACTTTGCCGGTGGATAATCGACAGTGACACACATTTTCTCCACAGTGTGGTGACAGTGAAATGCTACCTTGGACATCAGCAGAGAATATTTAAGGGTGAAACAGCTAGTCTAAGGGATTTCCTGAGTCTCCATTTTTCCGTTTCAGATTTGCGTAGTATTTTACCATTTTACTCCTTAGTCTTTATGTGCAGGAGAAAGAAAACAAAAAGATGATTGAGCCAAACTTTACTATTTGAAAACTTAACATGGACACCAGACCAAGGGTCACCATTACAGCCTGTGTCCCTGACAGCTGCTGGCGACCTCCCCAGGTCTAAGATCTTTCTGCCGTGTGACACCACTGTGTTATCCTTCTGCATTAAAAAAAAAAAAAAAATCAGTATCTCTTTTTGGAAAAGCAGTTTTAGCAATAAGAGTATTTACAGAATGTTTTAGTGACTAGGATGTTCTCTTTATTCTAAGAAAAGATGGTCACAAAAAACTACACAAGCTATCAAGGGCAAGACAGGCTGTGTGGAGTGTCCCGCACCATTTAGGGACTGCCTTTTACGTTCCAACTCACAGTACCCTTTCAGGCCACTGAAAAATTGCTTCCGTGTAAAATTACATTTCAGCAATTTGAATCATTATTCCACCTTGTTTGAGTCAGTTTTAAACAACCTGTGGAGCGAAAGGGGAAAAATAAATGTTCATTTTTACTTGTTGCCTGTGACTGCTGCTGAGTGATTCCAGCAGTGACTTTCCAGCGGCAAACACTGAGCAAACCACACCTAGTCAACTATGAGTTTCAGTCAAGTTGGAATATCAGGGCCTTGAGGGATGTTTCTGTGGTTTGAAAATGTGGGCATACGCATTTTTGATTTAAAAAAATTTAATCCAAAATGATGAGTTCATCAAATACTTAATGAATTCCTATTGCTTGAAATTACGAAGCTGGATGCCTGGAAAGTTTCTGATATTTCTTTAGAGAAATCTTGCTATTCTTTCTGGGATGTCTAATGGAAGAGAAAGGAGAGTCCAGTCTATGGAGGTTCTGTGGCCTTTGCAGAAACCCTGACCCTGACATTTCAGTGCCAATTAATGCTCTCGGGGAAGCCTGAGGCTCTGTAGAGGGGACTCGACTCTGTTTTCACTTTCATATGCTGTGGAAGCTTCTCCGGTGGTCATGGGATTTATATTAGGAATTTCCTGTGTCCAGCCAAGAATTTTCTAACGTTACCATTTTGGCTTACACCAACTAACTAGTCCCTGTTATGTACATAGAACTGTGCTTCTTTTTTTTACATTAAAGCAAAACCTTTTGAATATCCCTTTGTCCTTTGCAATCCTACATTTCATTTTACTTTTCTTAAATGAGGGGAGTTCTATGGCTCTCACAATAGATAAGCTCAGAAGTTGGGATGGAATTCAGGCATGGTTTGATCAAGCTTCTGGCTCTGTTTAGCTATAATTGTCTTAGAGCTGCCCTCCTCCACGTGTAGCTGTCACCCCAGAATCACTTCTCTTATAGTGGTAAATAAGGACAGGTCATGCTTTGTGCTCTCTAGAGAATAGCTGCACCCTGAGCAGATGTTTTCTCCAGGTTCATCCACCTGAATGGAGTCACAGAGCTCTGATGAACCAGGTGCTGAGGCAGGAGATTGGGCTGTGCTCATCGACCTCCCATTGCTACATGCCTCGCTCCAGGTCCTGCCACAGTCAGCTCCCCCCAACACACAGCCTACCTGGGGAGGAAGAGGGGTGCGATTGTCCCTCTCCATGTATTTCAGTGCACGGAGAGTAATACAATAGTACTCATCATGCTATTGCTAGCTTCAAGGATTGGTGGTGGGGATGGGGAAATCTCTGAAAAGAGAACCAGGAGAACATGCCTGCTCTTCCCTCAGGCCACACCTGCCCATACCTCGTTCACAGCATGGCGGTCTGCGCTCCAGGTGGTGAGGGCATAAAGCAGAAAGTTCCTGGACCCTGTCCTCCATCCCTTGCACCCCACCTCTCCATGATTCTGGACTCAGCCCCTCACCCTGACCCCAGTGCCAGCCTCTGGCTTGCTGTCCCGGTATTGGGAGCACAGCCCTCTCCTGCTACCTTAAGTCAAGTTGCTCGCTGGGCCCTGCAATCAAATGTGGGCTCAGGGGAACCCGCACCCTGGCCTTGTCCCTGGCTGTGGCTCCTCTTCAACAGACAGCTGCCTGGGAGGACAGGGGTGGTCTCAGGTAAATCCATCAGGCAGTGTTTCCAGGGAGAGGAGAGCTTTTAACATCACCAAGCTCGCCTGGCCCAGGGCCCTGAGCTCTGCACAAGCCGGAGGAGTTCAGGGCCGCAGCCGGAGGCCACGCTCATCAGAGGCTCCGGGAAAATCCAAGGACCAGACATTCAGCAGTGGCTCAAGACAGCAGAAGGACTAGTGCCGTGAAGAAAGATGACATTGAAAACCAGACTCCTGCCCTCGGGGGGCTGCCGACTTATTTATTTATTTTCCTGGGAGACAAGTGATTTATGCAGGTAATTACACATCAGCTCTCTTTCGTGAAAATGCATTTTTCAGCTTAAAGGATGCTGAGCCATTATCACCATTTCCACAAATTCAGTGCTACCATAGAGGTAAAAACAAAGAACCCAGGGACCCGGGAGACGTTTGCAGATGACGAGAGCTGCCTGCCTGCAGGAAGTGGAGTGTCCATGGAGCCTGACATGCAGATATCCGTCCACTGGCTACAGGCAGAAAGGGTGCTGGGGCTGGAAAGCGCCCTGCTGGGGGACTGGGGTGGGACCAGGACACCTAGGAAGGGGTGTGAGCTTCTCTCTGTAGAACAGGAGTTGGCAGAGGTCTGTGAGGCAGAAAGGAACGTGAACCCCTTTTGACTTTTACAGGAAACTCTGGCACCGGCTAAAGAAGGCATTTTGGAGGGGCAAGGTAGGGGCAGGGGGCGCTTGGGATGGCAGTGAAGCTGGGGCGGTTCAGTGGGAGACTGTGAGGACATTGTGGCAGGAGCACAGACCGGAAGCAAGGGTGGTCCTGAGACTTCTCACCCACGAGAAGGAGAGGATGGCAACACCATTTACTGAGCCAGGGAGCACAGGTGATGATGGATGGATGGATGGATGGGTGGATGGGACTCAGGGCCATCTGGTTGACCTGAGCAGCAAGGCTTGGAGAAGGAGGGGAAGGGTTGTCTCCGAGGGAGGAGCCTGCGGATGGGAGGATCTCTCAGGTTACAACAGCCCCTGCCTGGGCACCTCCCAGGGCAGCTCCCATTCCCACTTGATCCTTCCTCTCCCACCCAGAGTCCACTCCACTGTGCTCTGGGGCCGCTGAGGGCTGAACTCTCACCGCCATCTCACCAGGCTTGGGAGCCAAGGAAGGGAGAGTTGGAACCAATAACGGGTTGACATCGATCCCCGAGTGACAGGTAGGATTTGGTGAGGTGGACGCGAGGAGCAGGGCACTCCTGAGAGGTGGAGTCACGTGTTGAGGGCAGAACCACAGACATTTCGAGCACGGTCTGGGTGCAGAAGAACTGGGTGGGGGAGAGGCAACGTGTCGGGGCCACCAAGCACCAGGTCTTCCCGTATCCTCGTAAAGGAAGATGCTCATTGAAAGATCAGAAAGTCTGCGAGCCCTGGTGGCTCCAATGCCGGGAAGAGGACCGGCAGAATACCCAAGATCACAGGTCAGGGCTGCACATGGAGGCTGAGTGTGCTCTTCTGCTTCTGCAGTTTTGCTTAATCAAAACTAGATGCGAGGGACTTCTCTGGTGGCACAGTAGTTGAGAGTCCACATGCCCACGCAGGGGACACGGGTTCGAGCCCTTGTCCGGGAGGATCCCGCGTGCTGCGAAACAACTGAGCCCGTGTGCCACAACTACTGAGACTGCGCTCTAGAGCCCGCGAGCCACAACTACTGAGCCCGCGAGCCACAACTACTGGAGCCCGCGAGCCTAGAGCCCGTGCTCCGCCACGGGAGAGGCCACCGCAACGAGAAGCCCGTGCACCGCAGCAAAGCGTGGCCCCCTCTGGCTGGAACTAGAGAAAGCCCATGCAGCAACGAAGACCCAACGCAGCCAAAAATAAATAAATACATTGGGAAAAAAAAAAACCACAACTAGATTCGAATCTCCCATGTTAAACAGATCCAGGGAGCCACTCTTGGTGGGTGATGATGTTATGAAAACAGGAAGGTGACGTCGTTTCTGAAATTTTCCATGGAGAATATGAACCGAATATAGAAGCTGATGTACCTTCCATGGCCACGATGCGAGGTGACATCTTTTACTTCGTTTTCAGCCTTTACCTGACAAATATTACCTAGGAAGTTGCTGAGGTGAAGGAGAGGACCCCAGGGCCCACTGGTCACTGCCATTTTGCAAACACACTCGATGGCCCAGCTGCCAGCAAAGGCCCAGCTCAGCCCAGACAAATCACTTCCACCTCCAGTGCAGGTAATGGCATCCCCATAATCACATGCTCGAGGCACTTAACGTCTAGATTTATTATTACTGAGAATAATAATCAAAGTGAAGATTGCTTCTGCTGTACCACAGTACTCCACCAAAATTGATTTTCCTGGGGTCTGCATGGGTGTTTAAGTCTTCTTTTCCTTTGGTCTCCAAGGTGGATGGGTATTTCATTGCCTCTATCCCTTAAATTCCGTATGAATGATGGATATACTATTGATACCCTCACAAGAGAATGGTTTTAAAATCACAAATCTTTATCCAGTGCCTTTATGATCCAATCGATCACAGACACTGGGCAAACGCTTTGATTTTTACAAAGGAATTCCTTTTAAGTAAGGAGAACGTGCACGTACGGAAATGTCTTTGCCTTTCAGACCATCGAGTCCTGCATCTTCCAAGCAGGTTCCTCTCTGGTTAAGGAGGTTGGACACGGAGCCGGTGACAGTGGCTGCCCTGCTTTTCCCAGCAGAGGGCCTCCATCGGGGAAGTGTCGCCTGGCGTTATCCAACAATAATTGAGTCCTCCAGGCTCAGTCCTTTACGATTGCTAATCTTGGTGACTGTTTACACGCTACTATTTGTTAAATGGCAAAGTTTATTGATTGGGCAAATTCAGTCCCACATTGTAGCTTTTCTCTCAGTCTGTGCTGTTACATGGTTCAGCATTTTTAAATGTCAACTGCAAAGTATTATTGATCAGTAATTAAAAGTGCGGAGAAAAATTAGCATAGTGGAAGTTGACGGTCATTAGCACAAGTACCGCTGGGCAATTATTTAGCATGTTTTAACATTTATTTTCCTTCCTGTTATTGACATAGAGTATGATGCCCAACAGTTTTTGTTTTGCTAAAAAGGGAAAGTTTCAACGTCAATAAGAATTAATGACATGCAATTCTTTTTGAAAATGTGCCTGTTGGTTTTCCTGCTGCATAAATAAGCCAATCTGAAGGGTCCTTTGTGCTCTGGCTAGAATGAGAGAGAGGGTCCGGAAATCGTGGGGCAACCATGGGAAGATGATGGCTTCCCAGGACCAAGGGCTGGGCGTCCTGGCTGAAACGGAGCCAGGAAAGCTAGCAATGTGGGCTAGGCGGGGGAGCAGGAAACCAGGCAGCATTTCACTACGTTTATCCCAGATATTCTCAGACACGATGCAATTTTCAATATTCTACTCTTTTTAAGCATACTGCACTAACTGAGTCATAGGAACAGATTTTTATTCTGAAAATACGGTCCTCTAAACATTAGATGTTACCAGTGCCCTCAAAAGCCTATATATTATCATGTTTAAACATCTAAAGCACAAGGTCAGCGATTCAAGTGTGCTACCCACGTGACTGTAGCTGAGGGTGGCCGTGGGGCAGGGGCAGGGCAGGTGTTGATGGTGGCTGCTGGCCTTACTTGGGCATTATTTTCAGCCAGTGGAGTTTCATATTCAGGAGCTTAGCGATGGGCCTGGAAAGTCAGAGAGGAAGGTCTGAGCTACAAAACCAGTTAATCAGGGCTGGGGATCAAAACCTGACCCGGAGGAAGGCCACGGAGCGGGCAGTCATTCCCGCCTAAAGTTTTTCATCCTTTAGGGGCTGAGTGCCCTGTAGGTGGGCCAGGGGACCCACTGCGGATGGTTAGACTGGCTGCTCTCCCTTAGCTTGGAGGCTACACTGCAGGGTGCAGCCCAGAAGAGGTGTCTCCCCTGGGGCTGCGTGTGGCAACCACCAGGGCCGGGGCTGGCACAAATGCTGATGCTCGGGCCCTGGCCAGCTACCTGACGCTCCAGCAGTGGGGCCTCGTTGAGGAGCCCCCAGGAGGAGGGTATCCGATGCTGAGAGGGGCCTCTTCCAGCAGGTGCGGGCGGGACGTGTGCACAAGGCCATGCTGTTCATGGTGGGGACAGTGGTGCGAGGTGTGTTCCCAGAGAGAGGGACACAGAGGTCCCCCTGGCCCAACTGGTTATCTTTAGGGAGGAGAGGACATTTCTCTGAAACCTGGTGAGGGAGGAGCAGACAAGACCAAGGTGCAGCTGTGGGCGTTCTGGAGGGATTTGACTCAGGAGAAAATTCAGCCCGATTCGGGGACAGGGCTGGGAGTGCCCACCTGCTGTGGTGGGGTTTTGGCTTTTTCTCTAGTTGCCTGAGGTCTGCAGTTATGTTCTCCAAGATGGGAATTGTCCAGAAGCTGGGTCACTGAGAATGGGGGGTACTTGGAGGCTGAGATGCTGTGCTGGATTCTGGCTCTGCTTTGGGGTCTGGGGTTTGAAAGGCCCCCCCACCCCGCATCTCTCAGTGCCAGCCTGCACCCACCAGACAAAGAGTCCTAGGGCCCCAGCAAGGTCGAAATTAAGGATTTAAAATAAAATTAAGTGGAAAGTGATCAGTAGTAGATCACTTGAAGATGATAGCTAGGTTCTTGAAGTTTGGAAACGTCTAGGAAACCCACAAAGGAAGGTGGCTCAGAAGAGGACAGAGAGAGGGGAGAATCACAAAGGAACGCTGATTGTTAAGGGAGAAAGATTCATTTAATAATTTAGTGAGCTATTTTTTCAAAGAAATGAAATCTATTAAAAGCTCTTTTTTCATTTGATTAATAAATGCTCTATAGGAACAACAAATAACCAAATAATTAAAGCAAATCCAATCTGTTAATGCAAACATCCTTTACACAGTCCTTAATTTGCTTTTAAATATAAATATTAAATAGCGCCTAACCCTTCAAAGATTCCTTTCTGCAGCTCTGTTTTCCAGGCTACTTCTGCCTGCCTCGTTTTCACTGAGTGCAAACCCTTTCATCTAGTGGCATCACGTGCCTGCCTCTCAACTCTGAAGGATGCTTTAGCCTGACTTTTCTTTGCTAGCGATTGATTTGATACAGTACATTATACATTTTGTCACTTAAGGTCACTAGTATCCTGGATGGCATTAAAGCTTTGCATGTAAGGTTGGACATAGCGCACAGTAAAACATTTTCATTTGATTTCTCCAGTTTATTTTATACATTTAACCTCCCTTTTTTTTTTGGTGCACAGTGTGTTATTTGAACATATTGAACCAGGGTTAGGTACACTGGTTGTTCAGCGACATTTTACTTTACTAAGATTACCTGAAAAGAAATAAAAGGGGAGAATTACAAGTGTTTTCCTTTTATTATTATTGCTACTACTACTATTACCTTTAAATATTACACTTATTGATAATATATACATTTATATTTACGCTTCAAAAATTTGCAGGTAGCACACTCAAGGCTCTCTGTAAGACAGTTTGCTGATTCCCACCTGCCTTCTGGGAAGAGGTGACATCTGCTCATCCCACAGATGGTAAAGATGAGACAGTGAGAGCTCAGAGGTCCAGTGAGAGGGGATGAAACATCAGTACGTGGGTTTCCAGCTGTTCCCCAAGTGTTCCTCGTCATCCTTACATGTGCAAATACCCATCAGTAAGATCACATCATGAGTGTTACCCACAATATGAACATATTTTTTTTCACGGACAAGCATATCCAATTCCAATAAAGAAACAAAAAATATTTGCCTACAAAATATCATATAATACAAAAAGGTATTTCTCAGACATTGTTCCAAAACAGATGAAAAATATATCCAAACTTATAGCCTGGAAAAATGTCCCTGCACTTTCTTTGTTAGAAAGCATTTCCTACTTAATTTTATAACTTTGTGCCTTCTATTTTTTAAAAAAAAAATATTAACAGAGAAGAACCCATAACCCTTTTAAGGTTTGGAAGTTGAATCTAACGGTGTCTCTGGAAACTTTGGAGGAAGAGGCTATATATTGGATGATTCTTTAAAACGGAAGGTCTTTCTTGAAATTCCACAGTATTTAAGATTTCCATATGATCGGTACTTTTGGAATGGGAAGGCTATTCTTATGTATGACGTGTGAGGTCATCTTAAAGTCCTAGGCTGATTCTCACGGCCAGTTAGTCATTCTACAAGTGGAATGTTGTCCTAAATATCCTCCTCTCCAACGTAAGACATCATATATATTTCCTGAAAAAAAGAGATTTGGTGCAGAAGGCATTTGCAGGACGTCAAGAATGATCGACCGTGAGCTGGGTCTCTTGTCCCAACACTTCGATGGAGTTAAAATCAATGCCTTTGAGTGGAATGGTCTTATACATCATCCCAAAACACATACTAGCACAGCCCCTGGTCAGGGGCTGCACAGGGGATATTCCTGGCATGCGGGCGCTGTGCTGGACGCAGGTGGACACCGCTGTGGAGACAGGGCCTAAATTGACCGATGGCTCCCCCTCGGACCCCAAGCCAGTCGAGTGCTGTGCTGACACTGCAGTCAGAGCCATCAGGGTGTTGTGACGTGGGTGCTGATTTTATCCCATCCCTGCTGCTGGGTCTTGTGACATTACACACCCACCAGCCACCCACCCCCGCCGTCTAGTACTCACTCCCCTCGAGCTGTCTTTTACTCTCCCTCACCTTTAATCAAGAAATTATTCTCTATACACAACTATACAGGGTTGTGTATCCACTCTGAATGTAATAGTTTGCATCTACCAAACCCCAAATCCCACTCCATCCCTTGCCATCCCCCTCCCTCTTGGCAACCACAAGTCTGTTCTCTATGTCTGTGAGTCACTTTGTTCTACAGCAGAAATTAGCACAACATTGTAAATCAACTATATTTCAATAAAAAATAGAGAGAATTGGGCTTCCCTGGTGGCGCAGTGGTTGACAGTTCGCCTGCCGATGCAGGGGACACGGTTTGTGCCCCGGTCTGGGAAGATCCCACATGCCGCGGATCAGCTGGGCCCGTGAGCCATGGCCACTGAGCCTGCACGTCCGGAGCCTGTGCTCCGCAACGGGAGAGGCCACAACAGTGAGAGGCCCGCGTACCGCAAAAAAAAAAAAAAAAAAAAAAAAGAGAGAGAGAATTAAAAAAAAAAAACTTAATAGAGAAGTAAAAAAAAAGAAATGATTCTCCATCGCTTGCTTGCTATGGCCTTTTCTTTAGCTGTGGTTCTGAGAAAGTGGAGTTGCTCTGTAAAGACAGATTCCAGCTGAGTGCTTCTCTCAGGGAATCTGACATTGCATCATCAGAGGGAACCAGGGCCCACGGGGCAAGTGGGGAACCTGGCCTCCATCACCCAGCGATGTCCCAGTGTGCCCGGCCCTGCTCAGCACAGGAGCCTGGAAAGGAGGACACCTCCCAGGAAAATCAGCAAGGAGGGCAGCCTAGGAGTCCAGGTTAGAAACAGGAAGTCCTGAAAAATGTTCTCAGTCATGAGGATGCTGAGGTCCGCTGGGGAAGGCAGTGTGACTGCAGTCCAGATGGACTCCTGGGGATGGGAGGCCTTCCGTGGAGGTGGCCACAAGTGTGAGCTGCGGGCTTTTGACTGTGAACGCTCGAAGGCATGGTGCCTGGAGTCGTACGGGGCTTGGACATCAAGAAGGTGCCCTCTGGGGGCTTTCAGGGTGAGAGTTGCCCAGACAGGACACCCAAGAAATGGAGCACCTCTCTCGGGTTGACCAGAATTCCCCCAGGGAAGGGAGGGCCTGTTGGAGAGCAGAGCTTGGCAGGGAGTTGGTTGTGGAAAAGCAGTGGTAACAGAGATCACAGCACAGGCCTGAGAAGTTTTGTCCTGTGTGGAGGATATTAGCACAGCCCAGGGCTCACTGCCAGGGAGATGTGGGAGAATCGTCTACAGACGTGTAGTTTGGGTGATTATTT
Source organism: Phocoena sinus (assembly GCF_008692025.1). Taxonomy (NCBI): domain Eukaryota; kingdom Metazoa; phylum Chordata; class Mammalia; order Artiodactyla; family Phocoenidae; genus Phocoena; species Phocoena sinus. The sequence goes on along the minus strand of NC_045765.1, from coordinate 172,269,092 downwards.
ATCTTACTACTGTGGGACACACATCAGGTTTATTCTCTGACACGTCTTGGAGAGCTCATTCTGTCCGTCATGTGGTTCTTCCCTCTTTTCCATAGTTGGAAGGTGGTCCAGATATGCAAAAGGTCCTCTTACTGTTCCGTTCCTGATGGTCATGGAGACTCTTTCTAGCTTCCCACTGTGAGAACCAACCATCAGTGAGCATGTTTGTACACGTATGTTTTTCTGCAAGTGCATGCAGGAAAAATCTGGATATATAGGCACAGTGTGTACACGTTGATTGAATATGAGATGACGTATACTAGGGCACATTCCAGGCCGCGCATCCCATGTGTTTATACAGCAGTGTATCTCTGATGCAAACTCAAGGTTTGGACCGTCCAGCCAAGTGTCTATGAAGTATATGCCAGAAGACAGAGGAAAATGGGAAAACTTGGGAGCTCAGAAGCACAAAAATTTACAGGCCCTGCTTGACAGGGGTTATGGTAGAACATCAGAAAGAATACAAGTTAAAGATGGATAAGTTATATCCTCCTGCAGGGTGTCAGGGGCCCTGCAGAAATGTCACCCAGGCTGCAGTGTGGACTGACCTAGCTGGTGGCCATGGGAGAAACTATCAACAGAGTGTAAGTTCTAGGATGGGTAGAGGAGACCTTTCAGGGTGAGCGGTGCAGGCAGACCACCCAGTTCTGAGTGCCTGTTCACACAGAGAGCTGAGCAATGGAGCAAATGGCATGGTGTACGCCAGCCAGACACTCGGCTACTATTCAGACAGGATGAGAACTCGTTCTGTCAATTAACAGGTTTTTAATTTTGACTGTAAAACTATAAGCTATATTTCAGGTTTTGTTTTCAATACGACCGCCTTTGCAAAATCTTTTCTGGTCCCCAGAGGGAAGGTGACAGCTTTCTCTTTGAATGCCCAGCACGCACTTTAGCTTTACCTTTGCTTGTTACTTCTGGGTATGGCTGTTGGTCCTCTCCATGGAAGTGGGCTGGCTCTGTGTCATTTTTAGCCCCAGCAGTGACTTACCAGAATGTCTCACATTTAGTGGGAACTAAGTAATGCATGCTTATTACCCTGAATTATAGAACGAACAAGGGTACTGTCGATTGTTCAGTTTTGCTGCTCATTGAATTTTCATTTTTATGCTCCGGGCTTCACCTTAAGGTTCTACCAGCTGTCAGTGATTTTTGTAAATGAGAGGGTAGAATAACACATTATTCTGAACATTAGAAAGATTGAACATATAGAAAAGTGAAAAAGAACAGGATGGCCGATGAAGAAACACAGCAATCCTCTTTACCTATGAATGAGATAAAGAGCTAACTGTGTAAATGTCACAAAAGCACTTTTTGTAACTATGTGTTTGTTACAAAAGAATCCTTGCAAGCTGCCCCGTGAAACTTATTGAAGGAAGTCCCACAGTGGGCATATTTCCTCTGCTCCCATCCCACATTCTCAGAAACCAAAGTTAGGGACTCTGGGCTTGTCTGTGGCTCCCGTGCACACAGCGGGGTGCTGGGGATCAGACCCGCTGTGTGATCTTATACATATGCCCACACCTTCAATGAAGACAGAAAGAATAAACAAAAATGCGGAAGAGACGCAAAGCAATGTAAGAATGCTGTTGTGGGCTTCCCTGGTGGTGCTGTGGTTGAGAGTCCGCCTGCCGATGCAGGGGACACGGGTTCGTGCCCCGGTCCAGGAAGATCTCACACGCCGCGGAGCGGCCGGGCCCATGAGCCATGGCCGCTGAGCCTGCGTGTCCGGAGCCTGTGCTCCGCAACGGGAGAGGCCACAACAGTGAGAGGCCCGCGTACCGGTTTAAAAAAAAAAAAAAAAAAAGAATGCTGTTGTAGAACCTGACATGGATCGCTTCACTGGAGAATTAGGGGAGATTCAGAGAACTTGTGATGACAAAGGTCCCTCTGCTTGGACGGTCCCTGACCTGGGTTCAGTGTCGCCCTGATGGCCTGCGTGCCCTTGGCAATGACTACGTCTCCAAACTTAGTTTCCTCATTTGAAATGGAGATAAGAGCTACCCCCCTCCCCCTTGAGCCGTGGTGGGATTTAGGTGAAGACAGCCCTGTAGAACAAGGTGTCTCCCAGAGGACAGGCATGGCCGTGCAGACCCCCACGTGCTCTGCCTCTGCACCTGCACCAGCCAACCTCCCCAAACATCCAGCAAGTCACTGCCGTTTGTACAGAACAAATGCCACCAAAGTTACTTAAACTGACCCAAAATATTTTCTGTAACTTGAACACTGTTCTCATAGATCCTGAAAATATTTGGAAAATGTTAATTTAACAATCCAGTTTTTACCTAGAGATTATCATACTAAGCAAAGCAAGTCAGAAAGAGAAAGACAAATACCGTAAGACATCACTTATATGTGGAATCTAAAATATGACACAAATGAACTTATCTACGAAACAGAAACAGACTCACAGACATAGAGAACAGACTTGTGGTTGCCAAGGGGGAGGGGAGGTGGAGGAGGGATGGGTTGAGAGTTTGGGATGAGCAGATGCAAACTATTACATGTAGGATGGATAAACAACAGGTCCTACTGTCTAGCACAGGGAACTATACTCAATATCCTGTAATAAACCAGAACAGACAAGAATATGAAAAATAATGTATATGTATAGCTGAGTCACTTTGCTGTACAGCAGAAATTAATACAACATTGTTAAATCAACTATACTTAAATATTTTTTTTTTAAAAGTCAAGTTTTAAATACATAGTTTTGTTACTACAATTGGGAAACATTTAGTTCTTAGACTCAGCAAATGTAAATACTGATTGCCATGTGAGCTAAAAAAAGGTAATTTTTTTTCAGCATCTTTAAATCAAAGTATCATAATCTTTTCATTACTGTGGACATTATGAATTATTGGGTCACTTCAAAATTGACATGTGGGTATTTTTCATTTTCTAGTTAAAAATTTTTTTTTTTTTTTTTGCGGTACGCAGGCCTCTCACTGCTGTGGCCTCTCCCGTTGCGGAGCACAGGCTCCGGACGCGCAGGCTCAGCGGCCATGGCTCACGGGCCCAGCCGCTCTGCGGCATGTGGGATCCTCCCGGACCGGGGCACGAACCCGTGTCCCCTGCATCGGCAGGCGGACTCTCAACCACTTGGCCACCAGGGAAGCCCCTCTAGTTAAATTTACACATTTATTGCTGCGGTTTTTTGTTTTTTTTTTAATCAAGCATTGTAGAGAGTCTCATTATTTTCTGTGTACTTGGTCTTGACTAGAGCAAACATTCTCACTAAAGCCAGTTCAAATTCACTCTTTGATTGCTGCCTTGGCTTCACGCACATTTCATCCAAAATTATTTCATTTTGGAAAGGATTTCTTTTGGAAGTCAATGGGGAAAGGATGTGTGCTTTTCAAAAGATTTTGAAACAAAGAAAACAGGTGTTTCTTATTTTTTTTTAAATAAAATGTGAATAAATCAGCTGCAGCCTGAGCCGGACAATGCAAACGTGGAACCAGGGGTGTCCTTGTGGAAGTGTCTCTTCTCTTCGGTGTGCAGGGCCACTGCGAACGAGGTCCTGGATGTACCAAGAGGCTTAAAGGAACCACAAGACAAATTCCCCATTTAGCACATGTCTCTGCACCGATCTGGCCAAACCAGCAAAGAGTTTCCACCTGCAATGAACTGACTGTATAGCATTGATATTGAAGACATTTTATTTTTGGGCAAACAATTTTATGGTTTTCATGGCAAAACGTCTTGTTGACCATTGTAATAAAAATGTAAACTCACATAAGGTAAAATATAGAGGGCTTCCCTGGTGGCGCAGTGGTTGAGAGTCCGCCTGCCGATGCAGGGGACACGGGTTCGTGCCCCGGTCCGGGAAGATCCCACATGCCGCGGAGCGGCTGGGCCCGTGAGCCATGGCCGCTGAGCCTGTGCGTCCGGAGCCTGTGCTCTGCAACGGGAGAGGCCACGACAGTAAGAGGCCCGCGTGCCGCAAAAAAAAAAAAAGAAAAACAAAAACAAACAAAAGAAATATAGAGCATTTTCTTCTTGCTTTTCTGGAACCATCGGCAACATAAACAGAATGGTCACAGTCTACCAAGTACAATTCAGTGCTGAACGTGAGGAAAGAGTATCGCTGGGTTTTTGTCCAATTTCTCTATGACTGAGTAGCATGGGAAAGGGTGTATAAGGTTTTGAAGCTTTCTAGTTCTTTTCACTCATGTGTGCTTTTTGATCAATTTCTCTGTGAATATTACTCAGTGAGGGGGAATTCTCTCTCAATTTACTTCTCAGTCCTACTCAGATGTAATTCTGTGTCAAATGTTTCTACGGAGTGAGTCCTGACATCTAAATCTTTTAACTTTGAATGCCTCTTACTATTTCAATTCTCGAGGATATAAAAAAAAAATTTACAGTTATGTACATGTGTTAAGCACTTGTGTGGATCCCTTTGAACCCTCTGTCCCGTTGCTCGGGTAAAAAATGGATGTGTGTGTGTTTCTGTGTATACAGGCAAATAACCTCAGAAGCTCTCTCACTGTGATGGTAACCTTTCCATACACTTTCCAACTTGTCTCCGTTTTCTTGAAGGTCGATTGGGTTTTCAACTGTGTTATCTGCTAGGTGTTTGATGGAGTGGTCCAGATAACAGGGAGAGAGCAAAGGAAGGAGAATTTTTTGAAGATCAAAAGTGGCTGTTCATTTTGTTATCTGACCCTATCTGTTGTCATAGTAACAGGTCCCTTTTAACCTGTGTCATGGGATGATTTGTCTCTATCTGCTCTGACTTCTCCTTTGACTGTGGAACTACTCCTACTACAGCATCGAGACCATTCCAGTCTCTCTGTGAAGCTCTGCTGAGGGGGCCAAAGGCACAGACTCCATGTCGGAAAGGATTTAAATTACATTTTCCATTTAAACCACTATCTTAATTTTGGAGGAGATAAAGCCAGCAGAGATGCTTTCCCCCTGGTTTTACAACATATAAGTAAATGCCATTTAGAAATGAAATGAATGAACATGGTGATACTCTAACACTGAGGACAGGCAGGGGGAAAGTGACCGAGCGCAAGCTGGTGTTTGAAGTGAACTTGTAATGAAAGGGACAGGCTAAACCTGGTGACTTCCCGGCGGCTCCTGGAGAAGGTGGGCGGAGGTGGGGGCTCCCTTCTTGCTGATGGCTTGTCTGTCCACTCACATCAGGGTGCCGAGGACTGACTGGACACTGTTCGTTTATTTTGAGACAAAGCTTTCGGAAAGCTGAGTTCCAGTTGCAAGCTTTGGTGGTCCCAAGGATAGACTGCGTCTGTGACGTTCCTTTTAGGTTTCGCAGGTAAAGACATCTTAGAAATGACCATTCAGTGTCCTCCTGGGTCCCAGCCCCACTCATCCCCCTGGGCCCTCGTTTTCCCAGCACCTCGCTGTCTGTGGGTGGCTACATACAAGGGCCACACACAAACACGGGCACAGGCCGGCTCAGTAGAAATTCCAGAAGCAGCCTCTCTGGGTGCAGCAGTGCAGGTTGAGGGATGAGCCTGGTCTCTCCCCAGTCAGGGGCTGCTGCGCCCTGTCGGTCCAGCAGCAGAAGGAAAGACAGCCCCTCCTTGCTCCCAGGAGGCGCCTTGTCCAAGCCAGCCCGGCACAGGCCCAGGATTGGGGGTGGGGGCGGCGTGGGCTTGGTTAAGCCCAGTTGGTGCCCTTACATTTTCCTCTGGTTTAAAAACCCTCCAGGCACAAAGCACTTTGTGTGAATTTCTGAGGGGTAACTCAGTAAACCAGGCACTTCGCTGAACAGGTTCCTGAGGGATTTGCATAGACCAAGGAAAGACTTCCCACTTTCCGTCTCCGGAGGAACGTCTCTTCTGCTGTGGAAGATTCCCACTAGGAATAGGGGAGGCAAGGGACCTTCCCAGGCCAAAGCCGTCCTCTGGCCGGGGGCTCCCTCAGCCGCCCCACGGAGGGCGGGGCAGAGTCAGGCCTCTCCCCTGTGAAGGGGGGCACGGCACACTCTCCTGTGGAAGCCCCAGCCTCCCCATCTGTAAAATAGCCACGATAGGACAGTGTGACTATTTGAGCCCTTTTTCTAGAGTCTCAGCAAAGAGCTGGACACGCGGCGTCCGATGGCCCCGCTGTCCGCAGCTGGGAGTGATGGGTGGTCCCTGCCTGTCTTCATCTCTCCCGGTCCTGCACCTGTGTGACGGCGTTTACCTGCAGCGTGAGTCTCGAGGGCTGCTCGAGGAAACTTAGGGGTAACTGTAGTAACACAGACTAACAAGCAGTGGCAGCCGCTGTAAAGGCAATGACCTGCGAAGGGTCAGAAAGGGTCTCCTGCGCTGGGAGACGGTGGCCTCTCTTTGTGGAGACCTCGGTCTGCGGTCCCAGCAGCTCTGCCTGTGGTGCCTTTCTTTCTGCCTATTTTGTAAAAGTTCTGTCCAGATGAGCTGACGGCAGCCACATTTTGCCGCTGTGCCCTCCTCTCTGGCGATCTCCCGCGGCATCACCCTGGCCGGCGGGACGGGAAGTGGACGCTCATAGGGAACCACGCATCCCAGACACCAGCCCAGCCCTTGCCCCTCACTCCGGGCCGGGCTCTTTTTCTGTAAGGGCCAAGTAGCTCAAGTTCGACCTGTGAGTACAAAGCAGGTAGGAAGCAGCGAAGGAGCGTCTCAGGGCCAGAAACCAGGCATGGCCGAGGCCTGAGGGGCTGGCAGGCGGAAAGCCTGGTCCGTGGGTGCCGCAGGGCGCAGAAGCCGAGGGGCTGAGCATCCCAGCATAATTGCAACAATAATCGTGATGCCGAGCCAGCTGCAAACAAGCCTGAGCTGTGAGTTTTATGGGCTGGTTTTACAGTTCTAATATAATCATAGGAATACTGGAATCAACGTTTTAGGGATCTTTTATCAAAATTATTATGTGGGATTTTAAAAATGTGTTTGTGTGTGTGTTTCCTCTCCCACTGGACTCTGAAATGAGGAGCCTGAGGATAAAGAGAACCAAGGGGGTTGCTTTGGATGATTTAAATACTCGCGGAAATAGTAAGATCACCTTGTAAGATTCTGACACAACTGTACATTCTTTCATTTCTATTCTCAACGTAAACGCGAGAGCTTCCGGTACGGAGCTGCAATGAATTAGAAAGTATAGTATATTGAATTTTTCCCCAGAACCTTAAATATTACGCTGCAAATTTGGGAAATTTGATATATTTATTAATATAATTTTCAAAAGGAACTTTTAGGACAGAATAAATTCTGTTCTCTGGAGAGTTCTTCAAATTTATTTTTAGACCCATGGGTTTAAAAAAAAAAAATACAAAAACTTTCTGGACCTTCCAAATATACCTATCAAAATATAAACTACTACCCGTTCAGATTCTTTTAAAAATGAAGGTAATTTCAATGGGTCCATTTAGCATTTTGGTTGCTTAAAACATATTTTAGCAACTTGTTTCATTGCTGCGTCACAGTTAAACTGAAAGTATACATCAGTTTCTCCTTATTTTGTGACCCCCGTGGTTCCTGTGGGTGTGTTGGGTAATGTACACTGCTTCAATCTGTTCCAGGTCAGGAGAGGCAAACAGGAAGCTTTAGGGACAGCAGAAACAGGGTGCTGTTAATATCCAAAGATTCAAGGGATGTGGTGCTTACAAAGGTGATGTCTCAGGGTCCCGGGAACAAAGTCCTTCCTGGAGTAGGTTTTTCAGAGGTGATGGAGCACAGAGACCCCTGGCACACGGTCAGCCCATCACCCACTTGGACTCGGCCATGTTGGGACACGTCTGTATGGACCATGTCGTCCAGCAGGGCACCTGCCCGTACCCTGACAGCAGAAGCTTCCTGGGTCCTTTATAACATGGCAACCCAGCCACAAATCCTCAGGTATGCTCTCTTTCTCGTGAACACTGCACATTTCTTACACTTAAATGGTCTTTAGCTGCTCCTGACAGTAGAGCTACGGCAATGTGCTATCAAACCCGCAATTTTCCCAGCTACTCCATTCTTTAAAGCCACTAACACTGAAACACCAAAGTTAACAAAGAATTTAGCTGTTAAACCTGTCAACTGTGTGTCACGTCAAATCACCGTGGTTTCCTCTAGACCATTAGAGAAGTCTTAATTGAATAAGATTATGTTTAATAACCTCGGGAAAATATCTTGTGTGAGTAAAGTTTTAAAATAAAATTATAAAAAACTCATAGACAGAGATGCAAGAGGGAAGAGATATGGGAGCATATGTATATGTATAACTGATTCACTTTGTTATAAAGCAGAAACTAACACACCATTGTAAAGCAATTATACCCCAATAAAGATGTTAAAAAAAAAACAAACTCATAGACAAACTATATAAGTCTTTTCAGGAGATTACATTTTCCTTGTTTTTTTTTTAATGAAAATAATTTCTGAAAGCGTTGCATATACTTCAAAAGATAGATCTTTTGCAAGCAGTGGAAAAGCATTTATCAATTGCCTATAATGTATGAAACATTGTAGGCAATTGAAAATGCCTACAATATCAATGCAATTAGACAGCACATCTTATGATATTATATTATCATTATATTATTATAATTATTAACTATATTAATGTTATTCAATACCTGGCTTTAAGCACATATTTGAAAATGAGTAAAAAGTTCAAGAGAAAATGATTAAAATTAGTGAAAAGACAGAAAAGAAAATCCAGTGATTTTCCCCCATTTAGACCATCTCTTATAAGAGATTCCTTTTAGAATCTTAAGATGGTGGAAAAGAAAGGTCTTTCAGTGCTTCTAATTAGAAGAGTCTATCACTATTTAAATCGATTAAATGCATATACACAGAAAACATAAACAATATCTAATAAATGTATCGAAAGGAGTGAGCAGATGTCGACAGAAATGAGCTTCATTTCACACGAATTGCCTTCGTTGTCTTTGTGTTTAAATTCTAAAAATCTATTTTAAGTAAGAGTTAGGTTTTGAACACTGTTATGTCTCTGGCTCCCTTTTCATTAAGACTTTTCCCCCCACAGAAAGCATTTTCAAGTAGTTTTCAAAAGCTCTCTCCCCAGCTTCGTCTCTGCGAAGCAGGCGGAGGAGGGCCTTGCTTCTTCAGATGTGCAGACTTGGGCTATCCCAGCAGGTCAGGCCTCAGGAGAGGACTATGTCATATGGAAATGTTTAACAGTCCAGCTCACAGCCTGTGGAGGCCGCCTTTTATCTTTGCAGGGTTTGAACATGATCCTTTCAAAGCCAGATAACCCAGGAAAGGCCTTGTCAGAGTACTGCTGCTACCTCCCAAGCCCCTGGTCGTGGGCTCCGAGGATTCAGTTATTAGAATTCAATAAGAAAGCTTTCTTTTAGTTTTCTGTTTGGGCTTCAGTCTTTATGTTCCTGAAAAATAGCATGCTCTCATCATTCTTTTGTAACCAGCAAAAGAAATTTTAAGATTGAGAACAGGGCTTCCCTGGTGGCACAGTGGTTGAGAGTCCACCTGCCGATGCAGGGGACACGGGTTCGTGCCCTGGTCCGGGAAGATCCCACGTGCCGCGGAGCGGCTGGGCCCGTGAGCCATGACCGCTGAGCCTGCGCGTCCGGAGCCTGTGCTACGCAACGGGAGAGGCCATAACAGTGAGAGGCCTGCGTACCACAAAAAAAAAAAAAAAAAAAAAAAAAATATATATATATATATATATATGTATATATATATAAAACAAAGTTTGCCATTAATGCAAGCTTTCAGACTTATTTGGATTTGTACATCTTTTAAGGATATTGAAAACCTGAACTGGCACTAAATGCTTGTAAGTTCCATTTGATAACCCCTAGTCTGTATAATCCCCAAATCTAAATACTCTTGTTTCCTGGCTAATTTTAGAAAGAAGGTGCATTCTTACTAATTTTCCACTGAGAGGGTACTTTGATAGGACAGCATTTAATACCGATACAATCAAATGCAACTTGTTATCGGCCAGCCCAAATCAGCCTAGATTTTTCCACTCATGAGAATCACACGTTTGCCTGAGAAGTTACCAGTTCCCACAGCTGAGCACCCTCTGGGTCTTTACTTCACGTCTGCAGTGGTTCTGAAGCCCTCAGCTTCTCCAAGCATTGGATAGGAGGGACCAGCATTCTCCCCTACCCCCAATCCATAGCAGACAATTTTTTTTTTTTGTAAAATACAATAACAACATAAATAATGAACAAAAATAAATAGACTTTTAAATTACTAGGTTCAACAGACATACAATTGCTCTGTCACAATGGGGTAATGGTTTCTAAGTGCTTACTTTCGGTTTTTATTCTTTTTTTTTTTTTTTGTGGTATGCGGGCCTCTCACTGCTGTGGCCTCTCCTGTTGTGGAGCACAGGCTCCGGACACGCAGGCTCAGCGGCCATGGCTCACGGGCCCAGCTGCTCTGCGGCATGTGGGATCTTCCCGGACCGGGGCATGAACCGGCGTCCCCTGCATCGGCAGGCGGACTCTCAACCACTGCGCCACCAGGGAAGCCCTTTTATTCTTTTTTTAAAAAATAAATTTATTTATTTTATTTAGTTATTTTTGGCTGTGTAGGGTCTTTGTTGCTGTGCGCAGGCTTTCTCTAGCTGTGGTGAACGAGGGTTACTCTTTGTCGTGGTACATGGGCTTCTCATTGCGGTAGCTTCTCTGGTTGCACAGCATGGGCTCTAGGAACATGGGTTTCAGTAGTTGTGGCTCGCGGGCTCTAGAACTCAGGCTCAGTAGTTGTGGCACACGGGCTTAGTTGCTCGACGGCATATGGGATCTTCCCGGACCAGGGCTCGAACCCCTGTCCCTTGCATTGGCAGGCAGATTCTTAACCACTGTGCCACCAGAGAAGCCCCCAATTTCTATTCTTAATTGGTCATGGACAGGTGACAAGCCATTTGCAGACCATCAACTGCTAAATTGTGTCTATGGTCAACTGATTTTGGACAAGAGTGCCAAGACCACTCAATGGGGAAAGAATAGTTTTTCAACAAATAGTGCTGTGGACAATTGAATAGTCAGTCACATGCAAAAGAATAAAGTCAGACCCTTACCTCACACTACTGACAAAATCTACTCAAAATAAATCAAAGACCTAAATACAAGAACTAAAATAGTAAAATTCTTAGAAGAAAACATAAGGGTCAACTTTCATGACCCTGGATTTGGCAATAGATTTTAGGTATGACACCAAAAGCGTGTGCAGTCAAGGACAGAATAGATCAATTGGACTTCATTGAAATGAAAAACCTCAGTTCTTCAAAGAACAGCATCAAAACAGTAAAAAGACGACAGATACAATGAGAGAAAATATTTGCAAACCATCTATCTGATAAGGGGTTTGTATCCGAAATACATAAGGAACTGTTACGCTCAAAACTAAAAGGTAAGTAATCCAATTTAAAAAACGGACAAAGGATTTTCTCCAAGGAGGATATGCGGATGGGTAATAAACACATGAAAGGACGCTTCCCATCGTTGTCATCAGGGAAATGCAAATCCAAAACATGATGAGATAGTACTGCCCACCTACTAAGAAGGGTAGAAAGAAAGGTCAAATAACAGCACACTTGGCAAGGATGGGAAGAAATCAGAACCCTCCTACACTGTTGGTGGGAATGTAAAACAGCGCAGCCACTTGGGAAACAGCCTGGCAGTTCCTCCAATGATTAAACACAGACTTACAATACGACCCAGTATGTCCATTCCTGGGTATGTATCCAAGAGAAAGGAAAACCTTCTCCATTCAAAAACTTGCACACAAATGTTCATAGCAGCATTGTTCATAATAGCCCAGAGGTGGAAACAACAACTCAAATTCACATCAACCTATGAACGAATGAACAAAACGTGGTCCGTCCATACAATGAAATATTATTCAGCCACGAAAAGGAATGAAGTATGGCACGTGCTGCAAGATAGATGAAGCTTTAAAACATCACGCTGGGTGAAAAAAGCCAACACAAAATACCACATGTTGTGTGATTCTATTTGTATGTAGTGAGTTCTAGCTAAACTTTGGGTTTGGGGTCTCTTTTTGAGGTGATCAAAATATTCTCATATTGACTATGGTGATGGCTGCCACATAACTGTGAATGCACCCAAAACTATTAAATTGTACATTTTAAACAGATGCATTGTTTGGTATGTGAATTATATTTCAATAAAGCTGTACATTTAAAACAGAAGAGGTCTCATGTAAACTCCTCCCCTCACGTGTACTGGGTGTGGTCTCCCCGCCGTCAGGGAAAGCCTGTTCTCACTCCCAATCCTGGAGGGCTTCTCGAGATCTGGAACGGCACAGGTGCCTTCAGCATGGGGAAGCCCTTGTGGTCCTGGACAAATGGCATCTGTAGCGAATCTGAAGGCAGCCACACAGGTCACGGGGCCTGACTCTTTGTCCTGAGGTCAGGGCTGCCAAAGCCCCAGCCGGTGTCCAGCCCGCAGATGGAGGGATGTGAAGGAAGCCCCCTCTACCCACATGGAGCCCTACTTTGCTCCCTTCCGGCACCTTCCATACATGACCTGCTTCCAGGATGTTCAGAAGAGCCGTCTCCAGGAAGTAGCACAAAGGTGGCAGAGTACCATCTCCCAGGATTTGGGAAGAGAGTCCCCAGTGTCCCGCGGTGCCTGAGATCCTGATAGATGATGGCAGAGTGCCCTCTAGGGCATGCACCTTGAAAGACAACTTCTCTCATTGCCCACCCTGCTCATGACCTCAGCATCTGTGCACTTACACAGGGATAGTGGATCTTCTTACTTCACAAGGCAACCAAGATTTTGGCATGCTTTCAAGCCCTAAGAAATGAAATGGGAAAAGAATCTGAAAAAGAATGGATATATGTATATGTATAACTGAATCACTTTGCTGTACACCTGAAACTAACACAACATTGTAAATCAACTATACTTCAATATGAAATACAAATTTTAAAAAAAAAGATCTTGACTCAAAGTGATACAAACATCATCTGGTTGAATACATACTCTGGACATCCTGTAATATTATTAATTAGATACTTGAAACAATGCATAAGCCTCTGTATGTTCTATTAACAATTTGTGTCCTTAGATCTTTTACATTCATTTTTGTGTTCACGTTTGTTTATGTGACCTTTTACCACCATGCATCAAATAAGACACACCTGTCATATCTGGGAAAAAAAGGGAAGAAATGAAAGGCACCCCGCCCCCCGGCACCAGCCCTGGGTCCCATAGCTCTTGCCAGGTGTTGTTCTGGGGTTTCGAGTCTATCGAACAAATGTTGTTGACCTGTCAGGCAATTAGCCAACTTCACGACCACCCCTGCAAACTATGTGACATGTTTGTCTGCCATTTATTTAAAGAGGCCAGGACCTGAGTGATATAACACATAGCAGAGCATTTCCAGCACTGGTGGGATGTATCTGTGTGCATCCCAGCTTTTCTGCAGCTTTGCTTCCTGCACAAGCATGAAATCTTTCTCGGGGGAGATTCGTTCAGGAACTCGACCAGTTTTGCTGGAAATCTGCTGTTGATTATTGCAACGATAAAGCATGTAGGATATGTAATGAAACGTATACTGACCTATTTAAATAGACCCTTTTGTGGCTCATGAAAACAAAAGCTCTCAGCCTCCCAAAGAGAAAAGAAGATTAAAAGGGTCTACACAAAAGCTCCAAAATGTTTTGAAAAGAGAACGAAACAGCAACCCAACAATAGGTTTTGGTTTTCTTTAAGCTGTGGTTTGGCCCATTTAGACACCGAAGCCTCGTCCCAGTGTCTGGTCTGTGTTCTGACACCTGTAACCCTGCAGACTGACGGCAGGAAGCTGGAAACTGTGACAGCCCAAACCGGATGGCACACGAGGTTCCCACGGCCTCCTTCATCAAGAGATGTGGACGCCGCACAGATGCAATGGTGAACATTCCCCCACAAACGAGGTTTTCTCCCCAAACTGAGATCCCGCGTTCCTCTGTGGATGGCTGCCCACCCCCCATCCTGTCTTTATCAGAACACCAGTTTGGAGTCCAGGCTGGAATACTGGATGCAGGGCAAACAGAGATGTTTTTAAAAATGAAAGATCATGAAAGTTTCTTCCTGGTTGGTGATATTTAATCCTTATAGCAGTTTTATACCAGGTCATGCTGTGTAGCATGGGGCTTCCGGTTGTACCTTAAAACATGGATCATCTGGGAAAGAAGAAAAGCAATGCAAGGTGGAAAAGGACAGGAGTGTTTACCAGCCCCTCTTCCGATCCAGGCATTTCTTACATCCCACCACCTTCAGTTTCTTATGATGACCCTTTGGGATGGATCATGTTATTATTGCTACTCTTTTAAATGAGCAACTTAAAGGTATTTAAGGAACTCATCAGAGAGCATGGAAAGGCTGGCAGGACAGGACACAGCGAGACCCAGCGATCACTGGTCTGTGTCCCCACACCAGTCCCTGGTGCTCAGAGCTAAGCAGGGGGACGTCCTTCTGCTCCGTCCAGGTGGCAGTGCCCACATGTTAGAATCCCAACTCGGTTGTCCTGCTTGTGTCTCGCGCTCTTCACGCCGCCCACTTTTCCCTCGAGGTGTGCAGTTCAAGAAGCCGGCGTCTGGTTGGAAAGTCTGATCTGGAATCCAGGTCCCGGATGTGAACATTCAGTTACACGATGCTGCTGCGGCAGCTGGTATGTCAGTAGATACGAGAGCGGCTGTTTCTCAAGGTCAACTGTGGCACAGCAAATATACACCTGAGCGTCCGTCAAGCTGATTTTGCAACATGCAATGGGCATTTATATAACACAGCCCCTGCGATGCAGGCTTGTTTCCTCAGATGGAGCCCAACTCCCTCCAGGGGCTTTCCAGAGGTCCCCGTCTCTATCATGTTAGACATGAAAAACCTCTGGCGTTGGCGATGGCCTGGAAAGGTACCAGGGCATCCTCAAATTCTTCAGTGCGAGTGAGCTCTTATCCATGCCTTTCTAAAGACTTTATCTTTTTTTAGAGCAGTTTTAGGTTCACAGAAAAATTGAGGAAGGTACAACTCCCAGCCCTACAGCAGCCTCCCCAGTGATGAACATCTCCATCAGATGATGTATTTGTTACAATAGATGAACCTACACTGACATGTCATTATCACCTGAAGTCCATAGCTTACATCAGGGTTCACTCTTGGCGCTGTACATCCTGTGGGTTTCGGTAAACACATAATGACACGTGTCCATCATTACAGTATCACACCGAGTGTTTTCACTGCCCTAAAAGCCCTCTGTGCTCCATGTATTTCCTACACCCCCCGGCAACCACTGGTGTTTTATTGTTTCCATAGTTTTGCCTTTTCCAGAGTGTCCCATAGTTAGAATGATACAGTGTGTAGACTTTTGATATTGGCTTCTTTCACTTAGTAATATGTATTTAAAGTTCTTCCATGTCTTTTTTTTTTTTTTTTTTTTTTTTT
Source organism: Phocoena sinus (assembly GCF_008692025.1). Classification (NCBI taxonomy): domain Eukaryota; kingdom Metazoa; phylum Chordata; class Mammalia; order Artiodactyla; family Phocoenidae; genus Phocoena; species Phocoena sinus. The sequence goes on along the minus strand of NC_045765.1, from coordinate 172,253,683 downwards.
GCCACACCACAAGGCATGTGGGATCTTACTTCCCTGACCCGGGATTGAACCTGTGCCTCCTGCAGTAGAAGCCCAGAGTTTTAACCACTGGACCGTCAGGGAAGTCCCCCTCCATGTCTTTTGGTGGCATGATAGCTCATTTCTTTTTGGAGCTGGATAATATTCTATTGTCTGGATGTATCACAGTTTATTTACCTACTGAATGATACCTTTGCTGCTTCCAAGTTTTGGCAGTTCTGAATAAAGGTGCTGTAAACATCCGTGTGCAGGTTTTGTGAGGTCATAAGTTTACGTCTCCTTTGGGTATACACCAAGGAGTATGATTGCTGGATAATATGGTAAGAGTAGGTTTAGTCTTGTAAGAAACTACAAAACTGTCTTCCAAAGTGGCTGTACAGTTTTTCATTCCAACCAGCAATGAACGAGCATATGGTGCTTTTAGTGTTCTGGAGTTTGGCCATTGAAATAAGTGTGTAGTGTATCTTACTGTTTTTATACTTCTTTTTATGAAAATTTTCCACGTCTTTAGGAGAGCTTTTCAAATACCTAATAAATCTAGGATCTAATGCCTTCTGAAATTCTTTGGGCCTGGTATTTTACTTCCTGTGATGTTGTCTGTCCACATGTGTGTGGTTGTGTGTGAGTGTGTGTGTGTGTGTGTGTGTGTTGCAGAGGTGTGGGGTGCATTGGTAAACTAAAGGTGCCCATAGCTGATGGGGACTCTCCAGGCATCTAACTGATGTCATCAAACACATCTGCTGTAATTAATGTGGCTCCATAGAGCATCAATAATGAAACATTAGTATCTCTCCAATTGGATGATTTTATTCAGCGTGTGTTTATTGGTTAAATACTTGACATAACCATCAGTTCAATTTTTTTTTAACTACAGAAGGCGGCCTGATAAAGAAAATCCAAATAGAACAGTGATTGCCACACTGACCCGTCAGTGCTGTGGTGAAACACCTGACACAGATCTGTGGGGACAAAAATGCCAGAAAAGGCTTCTCTTGGGTGTTACTGTGGGTGGGAACCAAAATGCAGTAACATAAATCTCATGTGCTAAACGCCCTAAAGTTGCAAAGGAGGCAGTATGTCTCAGGCACTAGGTTTCCACATGTAAAACCTGAGTATGCAGAAGAGAGACAAGATTCGAGGCAGTGGAGATTTCTTTTTTCTTTTATTTATTTTTTAATAAAAAATAAATTATTTTAAAATTCTTTTTTATTTAAAAAAAATAAAAAATACTTAAAAAAATATTTTTAAATGAAAAATATTTTTATTGAAGTATAGTTGATTTACAATGTTGTGTTAATTTCTACTGTCTAGCAAAGTGACTCAGTTATACATATATGCACCTTCTTTTCCATATCCTTTTCCATTATGACAGGATATTGAATATAGCTCCTCATGCTAGACAGTAGGACCTTGTTGTTTATCCATCCTACATATACTAGTTGCGTCTGCTAATCCCAAACTCTCAATCTATCCTTTCCCCTCCCCCTCCCCCTTGGCAAGCACCAGTCTGTTCTCTATGTCTGTGAGTCTGTTTCTGCTTCATAGATAAATTCATTTGTGCCATATTTTAGATTCCACATATAAGTGATAGCATACGGTATTTTTCTTTCTCTTTCTGACCTCACTTAGTATGATCATCTCTAGGTTCATCCATGTTGCTGCAAATGGCACTATTTCATTCTTTTTTTATGGCTGAGTAGTATTCCACTGTATATATACACCACACCTTCATCCATTCATCTACTGATGGACACTTAGGTTGCTTCCATGTCTTGGCTATTGTAAATAGTGCTGCAATGAACATTGGGGTGCATGTATCTTGTTGAATTAGAGTTTTGTCTAGATATATGCCCAGGAGTGGGATTGCTGGATCATATAGTAGTTATATTTTTAGTTTTTAAAGGAACTTCCATACTGTTCTCCATAGTGGCTGTACCAGTTTACATTCCCACCAACAGTGTAGGAGGAGGGTTCCATTTTCTCCACACCAAGGGAGTGGAGATTTCTGGGCTAACTATAAATTTTTATATGTACTTTCTGTAAACTAAATTGTTTGAACTGAATGGTTCAGAAAGTAATTTGACATATTATTGGCACCAATTTTATGAATTTGGAATACATATTTCCTCACCCTTCAATCATGAAAACTACTGGAATTCATGTTAACATAAAAATTCCATTTGATGAGGTCTAGAGAAGAGCTGGGAAGGCTCCCAGGTGCTGTCTGTCAGCCACGACTTCCTGGTGGGTTGGGTCAGCACCGGGATCCTCACGTGCTGCCTCCAACATAGAGAAGTGGGTCTGAGAGAGTCTTTGTCTCTCCCCCAGCACCCCTGCCTCCAGGATCTCGGGGGAACACATTATTACTGTCTGGTAAAGACCCGACACTGAGTATATAACCAACGTCCCCACTGTTTTTACAGAGCTTCATTCTGGAAGTTCTAGGCATTAATATAAAACAAGTTAAAATATTGAAAAGCAAGAGTCATATCATTTTTAGAAAATAACTTTACCTGTAAAACTCAAAAGACGCAATGAAAACTTTTCCCTCTATGAGAAGTTTAGCAAAACACACAGCACAGAAGGCTGGGGCAGAGGACTCACTGCGATGGCACAGAAACCCACGTTTGCCTTCAAGAGCCCCACAGAGAGTTTGATGGAAAAGGACTTCATTCCCTATAACAACAAAATCTAAACAATACTAAAAAACAAAAGTGATGGAAACGTTCAAGAGTTGAGGAAGGAAACTACCTAATCGGAAAGACACTCTTAACAACTGCAGAGGAAAATACCAGATTCCTGGACAAGACTCACACTGTCAGATGCAAATCCCCCCTCCGTTCATTTATAAATATTATATGATTCTAATAAAGTGCTGAGGTTCACCTAAAATCACACGTGGATGTTATAGTCCAGATACTTTAAAAGACTAAGAGAGACTGTAAACTTGCCAGATATGAGACACTATAAGGTTACAATAAATACAGAGAACCAGTGAGAGAGAGAGAGGGGGATAAAGCAGTGCAGAAATACCAGAAACTCTAAATTATAAAGAAATGGTGAATAGATCACAAGTGAAGCATTTCTAATGATCCAGGGAACGATCATGAGTTAAATGGTCGGTCCTGAGGGAAAATGAGATCAAATCTTTGCTTCACCCCTCACGCGGAAGCAAACCCCTATGTGGTTGGAGTTAAATGTAAGAAAAGAACCCAGAATATTCACATGAGGGCGTAGCACGGTCTGTCTCCTAAGAATAACATCAGAGATAAAAAAAAATAAAAGACTGATAAAGTTGATTAAATAAAAACAAAATTAAGAATCGTTCATTTTGCAAAATAATCAACAGCATCAATCACATTAAAAGTTCAAACAAAAATTTGGAAAAAGTTGTGAGACTCCTGGCCAAAAAAGGACTTTTATTCTGCCAGTGGGATAAGGAGAAAACCTATTCTAAGAGAAAAAAATCACAGGAAAACTTGGAAATGATTTTTCGTTGAGACGTGGGAATGAAGGAGGGGAGGAAGATGATGTTGCTAGCTTTTTGCAAAAGATATAGAAACGAATAAAACAATTTTAAATAAAAAATTGAATTAACAAGAGAATATAAAAAAAGAATGTCGATATGTGTAGAACAGAGTCACTTTGCTGTACAGCAGAAATTAACACAACATTGTAAATCAACTGTACTTCAATAAAAAAAAAATTAAGAAACAAGTAAGCTTTTAAAGATATTCAGATTCCTTAGAAATAAGGAAAAGAAAATTTAAAATCTTGAGATTAATTTTTATCTGCCAAACGGGGTCTGATTTAAAAGAACACCAGTGTACTCAGTGCTGGCGATGCTGTAGAGAGGGGGGAGGGCAGGGTGAGCCTGAAATTGCCTAGAACCCATGGATTAGCATCACTTTTCTGAAGGAGGCAGCAATCGTTTTAACAAAGTGTTTCCTCATGTACGTGTATATTAAAACTCATCTTGTTAAGTATATAAATGTAATACATGTACATAGGTATGAAAATGCATTTTGTTAAATACATAAATATATAACTAATGCATGCACAGCTTTTTGGAAGGTATGCATGTGTAGTTATAGTAGTCACATAAAAGAAAAAGAATGTCTGCAATGTTATGGTAGTAAAATTACAGGTTAGTGTAAAATAAATTTTCTGAGCCCCCATGATTTTTGCACTGAGCATACTTGTAATATGAGAGATACTCTTTGAAAAGATGGAACTAGAACGCTTTAGGTGGGGAAAGAGTAATTCAAAAGTCATGTCGTAAATACATACTTTAGAGTAGTATGCAAATAATTAAAGCGTGTATTCTTTAAAAGAGCCTTATACTTCTGAAAAGAGAAAAGATTAATCAAATTATGGTATTAAGTACAAGAATACATCTCAGCATGTAGAGAAAATAGGTAAAGCTGTGTGTTTTTCTGTCTGCTTGTCCACCGCAGGATGCAAACAGCTGAACAATCCCTTTGTTTGGGAACGCCAGCTCACTTCTGAGGACTTCGGAGGCCCACGACTAATCCCTCCAAATCATAGCGATTCCTGTAGGCACAGTTCTCTGTAAGAGAACCCAGCACAACTGCATGCTCTTTGTAAGTCAGCTGCGCAGACCACAGCTGCTGGATCTGAGGTGTGGATGTGTGAAACCATTGGCAGGACCGTGGTTTTGGTGGGGATCTGAATGCAAATGCAGGGCAACCGTGAGTTCTACGGGGAAGTGAGCGTAGAGGTCAGTCCATCACCCCTCGGAAAATGCAAACCAACTGAAGCAAAGGTAGGATGCCACACTTAACACACAAAAAGGCGTCTCTTAGATCAGGGGCAGATCTTTGCCTGCCAGCCTTCCAATGAGCTGTACAATGAAACAAGTTCACAATTATTTTGAATGATTATAGTTTTTTTTAAAAAAAACCTTACTAAAATATTTTCTGATTTTAGAGTATTTGATAAAGTCAGGGAGTCTTTTGATGTGTTTTCTTTTAACGTGAATGGATTCTGTTTTGGTAACTTTGATATTTCATTTGAAGGGAGTATAATAAACTGTTTGCTTTGTATTGATTAAAGAAATATAGTGCTTATTTTTTTGCTTGGTTTTCGAGTAGTTATTCAATAGGTTAAAGGGCAATGCCATCTGTTTCCTAACAGGACATTTTGTGTAAGATTTGCAAGTCCTACAGGCACCTTTAAGCATGGGTAAATATGCACTCTTGGTTTCAGATGGGTAGTTTTTTACTACGAAAGGATGATTATGTTGTGTGCCTTGAGACATTGGTTATAATATATTTCCTGTCCCTTTATTGCATTTTGGAATCATAAACAATGACTGTTTGGCTCAAAGCCATTTATTCAGCCCAAAAAGACATTATTTGCACAACAAAAATCAATAAAAATGTTACTAGGTCTGGCTGGATACTTTGCTTAACTGTGATATTTGTCTATCACTGATGGCATGCCATCTCTCGCAGGAGACTGGGGCCAAAACACAGCTATTGATCCAGTCAGAGATGATGGATACTGGCATTTGGAAAGGGCTGCTGTAGAGAATCTCGATTAAAAAAATATTTCTAGGTTTTGCCTGGAGCACAGTCAAGATAACCCGAGTGAGGAGATTTTTCTCTGTTCTGCTGGGTTTCTCCCTCTTGTGGTGGAGAAACACTCGGACCAAAGTCATTATTGAAAGAATTAAGTCAATCTATGTTTAGCCAAAGGCTTTGGCATCACATCAAGCTGAGCTGATGTAGAAAGGATCTCCTGTCCTTTTCATCACCTTAAAGGGTTGGAAAAGCATTTTGTATACACGAAGGATAGAGAGAGATGTGCTACAATGGTGCCCTGCCTGCCTTTTTTTCTCTTTTTACGTTACCTCTTTACATATAGGAAAGCAGGACAGACTGCTTCCCCCTCCTCACACACACAAGTGATTAGCTATGCAGGGTCACCTTGAAACGAACAATTTAGTTAAGACTAAAAGAGTTAACTAAAATGGAGCCAACCTGAGTGATACAGAAAATACGGCAAATAGGTTACAGACAATTTATGGCACCGAGCTTGAGGAAAAAAGTGATATACTATTCTCCAGTCTCATAAATTGAAAATAGGAAATTGTCTTTCATTCTTCATTTGCTATCTGCCCACCTCCAGCATAAATCTGATCCACAGAGCCACAGCAGAAGGTGATGGGAGGTGAAAATGCTCTCATTCTATTTCACTCCATTTCATTTTATTTTATTTATTTATGTGTTTGTGCCACACTTTTTCCAAAAGGACTTCCTGGGAAGTGGAGCCATTGGAGCAGAGGCCCTGCCCTCATGACTGCCAAGGGCAGGCTCCAGGGGCTGCAGTCGGCGAGGCAGTCTAGATTCCCCGCCCCGTGGATCTGTGGCGGGCTCACAGCCAACAGCTGGACTCTGCAGCCAGTGCTGTTTGCTGGATCCCAAGTTCCCACCACAAAAGTAGCCCCTTTGGTTCTGCGATTGGCCTGAAGGACGGCTGTTACTTTAAACCATTCAGACACCTGTGTGCAAGGCTAGCGGAGTGCTGTCACTCTGCCCCGTCCTTGCTTTACGGTAGATGTTAAGCTGTTCTTTTGTTCTGAAACCAAAACATGGATCATAGAGGCCATGCATGTCACCGTTATTACTGATTATTCTTTTTAATCTCCAAAGTGTTCTGTTTGGGCGGCAAATGATTCGAATCCACAATTTAAAGTTAACCGAAGTTGCAGTGTTGGCTATTTTGGGTGACAGGTTGGGCCTGCTTGTTTCAATCTACCTGGAGGTGTCTCACAGTTACTGAGTCATTCTGCAGCTAAGATCCTGCCTAATATATGGAAGCTTTACACTAATGGTAAGTGAATTAGTTTAGTGTTTCACATCATGTGTCACTTTCTCAACTTGTATTATGGCTACATTTGTAAGTAGACGAGTATCATATCACAATAATTAAAAGCATATTTGAAAGAGGTTAAATGACTAATAAACACTTAAAAGTATTGTAACTGCATTTTCTATTTGCAAAAAGTATATATATCATACATATATTACATATATATACACATATGTTTTCCATCATGCTAGATTCGTGAACTCCCGAGGTGAACATACCTCTCCAAGTCACACTTACGATTGCTGGGCTATCATCCCACATACAGTAGAAAAGCTCTCTCGCTGAGCTCTTGGTGGGTCCACTGGTGACTCCCTTTCACATTCCTTTCCTAAACCTGTATGTTCACCAGTGATGAAAACTCACTGCCCTTTCAAGTCGCAATAGAGAAAAATCAGGGAAGGCTCCGAGTCTGAAGCAGCGGCCCTTTAAACACTGAGACAAACACAGACCACGCTCATCCCCCCTGAAACAGCTCATTCCAATTTAATAGCAGAATAAATACTAGGAAGCTCCTCATAAATGACAGTGAACAATTCAGCTGGTGGGCCCTAACTAGATTTTGTCTTACCCTGCTGGTTCTCCTAAAATTTAAATGGTCTCTAAAAACGTCTATTTTGCAAGTTGAAGAATAGACAGGCTGATGATTTTTCTTACCATCACTGCTTTGACGCTAAGACTTCATTCTTAAAATTCATTCCGGTTTTGGTTTAGTCCGTTGCTTTTAGATCCTTGTAGGAGTTGGTTTCATATTAAAGACTTCAGTGTGAGATCCTCATGTCTGTTCCTGGTAGGACGGGTCGTGGCCTCCTCCTTAGGGAGCAGAACCCTGGCTCCTGTTTGGGAAAGTTCCAGGAACAATGGATCGTTGATGCTGCTTTTTTTTTTTTTTTGCAGTGCGCGGGCCTCTCACCGCTGTGGCCTCTCCCGTTGCGGAGCACAGGCTCCGGACGCGCAGGCTCAGCGGCCATGGCTCACGGGCCTAGCCGCTCCGTGGCATGTGGGATCCTCCCGGACCGGGGCACGAACCCGTGTCCCCTGCATCGGCAGGCGGACTCCCAACCACTGCCCCGCCAGGGAAGCCCGACGCTGCTCTTTTTAATCAACAGAGAAACTGGCCTAATTGGAGGACTTTAACACTTATTTGTTGAATGAATGTGAAAGTGTGTATTTACTTTAATACTAAACCTAGTTAAGTCCAAGGCAGCTCACTGTCTTTTCAATGACTCATCCAGCAGAGTGTGAATGGCAAATTCTCTTCATTTGAACATCAAAAGACCACCAGCCAGGAATTATTTTTGGAGAAGTACAGGCCACGGCTGTGGTCTGTTTTGCAAGTAAAGCCAACTCTACAACTGAGATGACTTCTTGGTTTTCTAACAACGTCATCCATCCCTGCCCTGACAGTAGGACTGCACGTTATTCTTAGGATAAAACAGTTTTTACGTATCAAAACCATGGGTGGGGGAGGGATGAGAAATTCATTTAGCGTGTAATTCATTAGCAAATGTAGACCCCGCGAGAGTCTGCAGAGTGATGCTCGGGAATCCCGAGCAGGGCGGGCAGCAGGCAGAGATGGAGTAAATACTTTTCTTCTCCGGGATCGATTCTATTGATTGTCATTAAAGCAGCGAGCTCAGAACAATGAAGTGGTTTCTAATTTCCAGGCTCCAGGTGGAGCCTGTTCGACTTCTTCCTCTTTCCAGTTAAGAGCGTCATTAAATGTAAGAGCAAACAACACAGTTAGAGGCCGAGTGTTTCATTAATTCATCATCAGAATTATCTCCATGCGTTAATATTAATAGCCTCAAATTGGATTTCATTTAAGAGGTGAAATAAATATACAGAAAGTAAAAGCTCACACAGCCCAGAGAGTTGGGACAGGCATCCCCCAGAGCTGAGTCTCCGGAGGGCTGTGGCTGGGCCTCAGTTCCTGGACCAGAGCTGCCTGGAGGGAGAACGTCACTCAGAAACCACCGCAGAGCCCGCGGCTGGGCCTGAGCGGGGTGGGGGTGGGGGCGGCGGGGGGGGATGGGGGGGGAGGCAGGGTGGTGTGCCCCTCCCTTCTCATGCACGGCGTCTCATACGCAGAGCATATATTTGATCCTCTTCCCATACAGCACGTGAGGAAAACAACATGTGAACGAAGGATGTGAGCTTTCGCTGATATTCCAGGTGTGTGGAAGAGCCATGTGAAACACGAGGGGAATCATTTCTGTACAAAGAAAGCTTCCCTGAAATTATGTTTCGTTCTCAAACGGAGATGGGAAGATGAGAAATTAGGTCATATCGAGTCACAGAAAAGCAAGAGCTTCCAGGATGGACATACACATTATTAGAATCTTATTCAGACAAGTCTTTGATAGAATGAAAGTTAAGTAGAACTTTCTTTGGTTATTTTCAAGTTACATGTAATTTTCTACCCAGGTGCACTACTTTTCTAGGGCTGCCATTACAAAAAACCACAAACCCATGGCTTAAACAATAGAGATTTATTTTCTCTCAGTTCTGGAGGCCACAAGTCTAAAACCAAGGTGTCGGCAGGGCGGCGCTCCCTCTGAGACTCTGGACAGAATCCTTCCTGGCCCCTTCCAGCTTCTGGTGGTTAGTTCCTGGGCCGGCAGCTGTATCCCTCCTGTCTCTTCGTTGGTGGTCATGCGGCTCCTCCCCATGTGTCTCTGTCTTCTTAAAAAGACTCCAGTCACACTGGGTCAGGCTCACCCTGATGACCTCCTCTGAACTTGACTACACCTGCCAAGACCGACTTTCCAAACAAAGTCACAGTCACAGGTACTGGGGGTTAGGACTTCAACACCTCTTCTGTGGGGAGAAACATAATTCTACTGATGACACCAGGATAATCTTTAAAATGAAAAAAAACGTGTTTTTAAATCAGCGGACCTCAAGGTGAAGGAAGTTGCCCTCAACACCTGGAGGAAGGGACGGGCCCTGCAAAGAGTAAGAGGAAGACGGGTCCCTAAGGGTGGCCTTGCAGGTGGTGACCAGCATAAGGACCGGCCCTCTGACATGTCAGAGGAAGGTTGAATCACAGGGTACACGGTGAAAAGCACAAAACCTACTTGTCTGTGCTCACCGACCCGGCATCACCGAGGCCCCGGGGGTCTTCGAGGTAAAGGCGTTCGGTCAGTTTCCTCAGACTTGAACTCCATCGTGCTGGGGAGGGGATGAAGAGCGTCCAGCCCCATACATGCTGGGGGGTGGCTCTGGGTGGAGGGGTGCTCCCGGCAGGACAGCTGGGGTGTCTGGAGGGCTCTGGCGTCAGGGGACCAAGCGAAGAAGGAAACCATGGCTGCGGAGACCTCCGGGTGTCGTGGCATCTTTCCCACAATTTTGCACAGTTTGTCCCGTTGCTCGATGTCATCCACACTCTATAAAATCCTGCACCTGTTTGGGCAGGTTTAGTCCCTGCTCAGGTGCTGTAGCGCTTTTTGAGGACACCTGCCCCAAGTGTAGGAGGCCTTTATATGCAGTGGTCGAGATGTACAGGGTGGGAGTTGATGCCTTTGCAAACCCTCTGGCCTCTCAGGTAAGTGTACCTTCCAGCCCTAAGAACACCTGTTCTGTCTCAGCATCATCTCACTGAAGGACCAGTTGCTGCCCAGGGTGACCTGTTACCAGCTTGAGCCACGCAGCGCAAATGCATTTTCAACTTCCCTCTTGCTGTGCAACTCCAGATTACTGGGATAAATTTCTGTCCTTTAAATGTCTTATTTTTTTAAAAAAAGCAAATTCTTATTTACCTGCCTCAGGACACTGGGATACTAGCATTTCAACATGAATTTATTATATTATAATGTATCCTCCTGTTAGAACATTTTAGAATGGACACATCATCCAATTATTATGGTAGATAATTTCTATTTCTTAAATTGTATTTCAAATGTGCAGTTAATGATTTCTGAGACTAGAAACTTAAACAGAAGGGAAATGGACAGAATCCTATAATTAATTTAACCATACACAAAAATGGGTTTTTTTGGAGGATAAACTCAATGAAAAGGTAAATATATATTTTATATATTATTTCTTTCCTAGGTCATGAAAAACAGTCTTGTATTAGGGGGAGAAGTTTTTAAGGTCAACTGTCCCTGATCGAAGTTCTTATACACATACTTTTTCATCCTGGATGATACTAATATTTTGCTCAAGAATTCCAGTCTCTAGTAGGGATACCTCTTCCAGTCTACATGGTATTTTAGTTACTCTTGGTTGAAGGACCAAGGCTTGGTTACTATGACTTCTTGAAATAAAGCAGAGTATTTCCTATAAGTTGTACTCATGCTAGGTGGGCAACTAATGTGCTGGAAAAGCAAGAACTGCCTGAGATCCCACGGCCATGGGACATGCCCAGGGCCCATGGCAGAGTTTCAGGAGGACCTGAGGGACTTGGGGGCACAGGTGACCACTTACCCCAGGATGGGCGCCCTGAGGCCAGGCACAGACCTGGACTTCTCTCTGGGCCCCGGGTCTCCCTGGCAGGAGCAGTGGCACTGGTTACTTGAGAAAGAAGGGACAGAATTGGTTTGTAGCTCTGTCCTTTTTGCATCAATAATTTGGGGCCATGACTTAACCCTTGGTCATTTTTTGTCACTGTCATTCTTGATATATTCTTGTAGCAGAATCTGTCTTAGATGCAAACCAAATTTTTCTATTGGAATTTTAGTTAGTTTTAAGTGTACAGGAAAAAAATCAGCATATTTTAATTATAACAAAGTTTAAGGTACACAAGTAGGTGCATGAAATGGAGATAGCTATAAACACATCCTTTTACCCCCTTCCAAGGTCCCAGAGAAAAGAAAGAACAAATAAAATAAAATAACAGTGCTGGGAAAAGAGAAAGAGAGCCATAGAGCTTCAAAGAACATTTGATGAAATGAATGTAAAATCATTGATTTAATTTTTCTCTTTTGAATTTTACCCATTTTCGAGGATCTTTTGAAATTTTTTATACATTGCTACATTAATTTGGAAGCAAACATCTCAAGAGAAACTTCACTCCTCCTCCCCAAGTAAGCCCTCTGTAAGTTGATTTTTCCTGATAATACTCTCTGTCTTTGCATAACTATAGGCACCTAGACACACTGAGAGTGGCTTTTTATAAAAAAAGAAAGTAGATTACACTTACTATCCTTTGTTTTTCTGATTTAACATTGTATCTTAGAAACATTTCATGTCAGGACCTAAAGGATTACATTGTGTTAAACTAGGCTTGCATAGTACCCCATAGCTTAAATGTCCCGTACCTTTTTAGGGTTGGGGGTGGGGGGAGAAGGGAGGCACTTCCCATGATGAACCGTTAGATATTTTCCATTTTTTCTACTGTACATAATGCCACAATGAATAACTTTCCACATAGATTATTTTGCCCATGTGAAAAAATATTTTTTTATATATTACCAGTGGTGAATTTACAGAATTGCAAAGAATTACTTCCTCAAAATTGTACCAATTAACACTCTCATCAAGTACCAAAAAACTGGTCTTTTTTCCCCAACCTGTTGGGCCCAAATGGTTTCTCATTTCCACTTCCATTCTCTCTATTGCTTGTGCATATTTCTAGTTTATAAAATTGACGATTTCTCTTGAGTATTTTAAATCAGGTTGCTTTTTTTCTTATTAATTTGTAGGTCATCTTTGTGTACCATGGATATTATACAGATTGTAAATATGTTTCCCCAGTTTGCCAAGTGTTGTTTTTAAACTTAATTCATCATATTGTTTGTTGCATAGATTTTCACTTCAGTGTATTCAACACCGCCAATCCTGTGTGCCTGTGTGTATATGGGAGGGCACTGAATTTTGCACACACACACACAAATCTTTTTATGTAGACATACATATATATAAATATATAATATATATAATATAATAATAAATATATGTCATAAATATATAATATAATAAACATATTATATATTATATAATAATGAATATGAATATATAAAAATCTTAAATATATAATATATTATATAATAATAAATATGAATATAATATATATATGCCGTAAATATATTATATATATATATATGTCTTCACGCATACTCACATCCCCTACAAGCTTCTGTGTTGACAGTCCCATATGTGTCCTGGTATCTGTGCGTGCCCAAAGAGAGATGGGGCTTTCCCCTTGCCTTCTTTCTTGCAGGGGTGGTGCTGTTTCTAGACTTTGCTGAGCATTTGCCTTGCTCACTCAGCGAGGCCCTAGTGCATTCTCTGAACAGCCTGGTCTTTCTCCAGGGTCTGTTCTCCCGTTCCATCCCCGGACAGTCACTTAATTTTTAATGCTTTGCTACTTGAAACAAGACAGTTATATACCTCCTTCAAATACTCTCATAGATATTGATGATTTTAATTATTTGCAATAGATCCCCAGGAATCTGTTTGTTGAGTTAAAGAGTATATTAATTTAATTTTAGGAGAAGTTTCCAGACTGCTTGTCAAAAGTCCAACACTTCACAAACCCACGAGAAATGTATGGGAGACTCTTTTTTCCTAGCATTCCTACACTGGATGAATACTTTAAAAATTTTTTTCTTTCCTTTTTAAGCTATGAGTTATTTAAGAGATTGCTTTCAAATTTCCAGGTTCTGAGATTTCCTTTTAATGCTCATTGGTTTTCCATTTATTGTTCTCAGAGAATTTGGCTTTTGAGGTTTCTTTGGGGAGTAGCATTTATTGACATTTTCTGAATTCATATCAATTTTTGTGATTATTTCATGTTTGAAAAAATATCTACACATACATTCACAATTGTGCCAGGCTTGTTATTCAGATCAAAAGTTTATCTTTACTTGATTGGAGGATACTTTATCTGAGCAAAGAATGTTCAAATACTTGTCCTGTATTTCTATAAATTTTGCTTTATCTATTTTAAAGTTTTTACTGTTAGATAAAAAAAAAATTTACTTGTAACTCCTTGTTAGATTTTTGCTCTTATACACACAACACACAGCATATTGATAAAATCCACTTGTTCTTTTTAATCACCTTTTGCCTGAAGTCTGCTTTCTTTGATAGCCTGCTAACGGTCATGTTCATGCCAGACTGTTCCTTATTTTCATCACACTTGCATGTCACGTGTTTACAAAGTAGCCCCACCTCCTGTCATCTGAGTCCTTGAGTGTGAGCACCTGGTGACTTGCTTCTAGGAACAGAATCTGCCAGAAGTGATGGACTGCCGCTTCCAAGATCAGGCTGTGAAGAGTCCATAGCAGCTATCTTGGTCATCCTCCCTGCCTCTTCTCACTTGCTCCCTCCGATGAAATACATTGCCCTGTTTTGAGCTGTCTCAAGGAAGAGAAGCCCACGGAGCAGAAAATGAATGGTGCTTCTGGGAACTGTGAGCCTCGGTCCAACAACACGTGAGGAACTATATCTTATGAGCTTGGACCCCACCCCAGTCTAGCCTTGAGATGAAACCACAGCCTCGGCCTTGACTGCAGCAGTGGGAGATCTTAAACCAGAGGGCTCAGCTATGCCACACCCAGACTCCTGACTCAGAGGGTCTGTGAGAGAGTAACTGTCTGTCGTTTAGGCCTCTAAGTTTTGGGGTGATTTATTACACGGCAATATATAAATAACACATTCATAAATCAAATTTAGACAGATGCTCTCTCTAATCTTAGACCCTTGAAATTGCTGAGTTTAACCAATTCCATTTGACCATGGTCATTGCTCTTGGGTATCTTCAGACTTATTTTTGTTGGCTTAATTTATGTTGGCAGTTCTCTTAAAATTTTAACATATTAAATTTAGGTATACACATTTTAAGTTGTGTTTAGCATACTTTACTATGAATATCTGAATTCAATACATTTCCTCTTCCTTCATGAGATAAAATCTTTATATGTTCTCACTCTTCCACACTAAGCTTTCATGTTAAACCCATCGTAAACGTTATCTGTGTTTCTATTAGTCATTGTCTTATCATGACTCAAAGATTCATTATATTTAAAGATCAGTTTTACTGATTTCTGAATTCATCATCATCATTTCTTATCCTACATACTGCTTTCTGAGGATTTATTTATCTATTTTGTTTTCCTTGAGTACCTTCTTAAGTAACTTTCTTCCAGTGGCAATCCTCCTGAGTTTGCTATTCAACGTGTTTGACGGCGTCTTCAAACATTAAAGCATCATTTTGTCTTCAAACATAAAGGTTTTTCTTTGGCAAATGGTTCTAGGTTTAAAATATTTTCGTTTTGAACTCTGAAGCTGCAATGATTGTCTTTCTAGTATACCAAGATATCTGAAGCCAAATTAACTAATTCTTGTGCATTTTTCGGAAATGTAGGATTTGGGGGGGAAATTTTACTGTTTTCTTTGCATGCTTGCAGTTCTAAAGCTTCATCAAGTTATATGGTGGGATAAGTAAACCTTTGGTATTTATCATACTTAACCTTGTATATTTGTGTATGTGGTAGTCGGTGAGGGGGGCAGATATTTTAAACTGAGAAATTTCTGAGAAAGTTTCTTCTTATTCTCCTCCTCCTTCTTCCTATTGGTATGTAAGATGAACTCCTCTTCTCTGTTCCTCCCGGAGCTTTTCTAAACAGATATGATAACTTCTGGACCTACACTCTAGGTCTCTTAACTTCTCTGAACTTTGTTCAATCAGAATCAGTCCCATCATCTTTCAGCTCCCTAAATTTGATCTTCGGACATATATACTCTTCTAGTCAGCCTGTTTGATTTATTAAGAACTCATTAGTTTTTCTTAGGAGCTTATCTTATTCGTATATGTGATTGCCGTTTGAATATTAGGGTATCCTTTTTAAGAATTTATTTTAAAGTCTATTTTTCTGTTCGTTTTATTCTATTTTCTCTGATGTTGGTTCTTCTGTCATTGAGATTCCGATTTCTCTTTCACGATGTTTGTTTTTCTAAGTGCTTGGAAATTTGGGGTTGTTTGCTTCTGTTTGTATGTGCAACAGTTTTTCCATGAAACAACTGATTTCCCAGACAGACAGACAGACAGACAGTTCTCTCTTATTTTCACCCTCAGTTTAGAGTATCTCTGGCATCACTGTCATCGCCATAGGAATTCTGCCTTCCATTTTGGACTCTGACTTCTCACTCTTGTTTTCTCAAAGTTGACTGGTCTTTGCAGAATTTCTCAATATATTTCAGTGAGGCGGGGCATTCTGTCAGCCTTCTTGTACTCTTCTTTTGTCTAATAACCTCCAGGATTTCTTCCTATGTAATACATCTTACTTGTTATTTTTATGAAATTTGATATGGAAAGGAAACATGTACTCGGTATTCCATCTAAATCTCTCCATAAAAACAATATCATTGCTATGATGCTAGGTGTTAATTGTTGTCAGTAATATTGCCAATAGCTATTTCTTTTATTCAAAGCTTCTCTGAAGGTTTGAAATAAAAATTTATTTGGCTATACTCTACCAGTTACTCTCTCCAGGAAATCATTTCACTTTGGTCAACAAGTCTAATCACAACAAATTTCATTTTCTTGTTATCAAGAATTCTAATATTATTAACAGTTTCACTTAATCATATATATTATAGCAATTACCATTATCTTGTATTTAGTATTTATACTTAATTAAAAAATGTCTTTATCTATCTATTAGCAGTTCTAGATAGAAAAATGAGTCTCATTTGTGGTGAGAATGGACATCTGACAGCATTTTATCCGGCATTTGACACTACCTCTTCCCCAAATCCAATCACTGTGGGAGTTCAGATTCCCCGGGAATGTAAATGAGCCAAAACCACCAGGGTCTCCTTTGGAAGGGGACCTTAATGGGACCAACAGCAGCCTCAGCTGGTCCAAAGACAAGTGAGAAGGACAACCCTGCTGGACCAGGTTTCTCTCCCTTCAGTCTCCCGCCAAACCAGCCACAAGCAGTGCCACAGGGACAGGCCACCATGAGTGAGTGGACGCCTGTCCATGTTCCCCCATCCTCAGGGAAACACTGGTAAAGGTCAGGTTCCACTGGGAAGGAGGCCACAGCCCTAGCCTCTCTGACATTAAATCATTAGCCTGGGTGGGTCCCCCGCCACCACAAGGCTACTCCTTGCTGGACCTCAGAGAGGCACCTCCGTGGTCGGCTTCCCACCCTCTGTGGGTCTAGAGCAGGACAACCACGGCTGCCCATCAGCATTCTCCATGGAGGAGTTGGTGTGAATGTGGCATGGATTCTCTAGGACAAGTCCCAGGGGCATTTCTGCTCCAGAAAATTGAATCTGCATTTCCCGTGTTGACATTGGTGACTGGCTTGGACAAGAATAGGATGTGAAATGATAAAAGCCTTGAACAATTCCCAATTCCAGTTCTCCAGATAAGCTCCAGACACATTCCGTAAAACACATACTATGTGAGTCAGTAGAACAGAGAAGGCTCCACAGAGAATCCAGGCCAGCCAGAAGACACGCTTGAAACCCCCAAGACTTCCAAACACCATCATAAGAAAAGGCTAATGAAGAAATTATGAAAATAGAAATTAGAATTTATTATGTAGAAAATATGGAATCCAGTGGAACACTTATTTTGGAAAAAAAATTAAAATTGATCCCAAAATTAAAAATTAAAAAACAGAAGCTATTTATAGCTACTAAAAACGCAGAAAAATATCTCAATTTCTACTTAAAAGAAGAAAATAAAAATAATTAGATAATTTCCCATAAATGCTCTACATGCTTACAGAAGTGGCTATTTCCAAGAAGTTTAAATGTGTATATTTACATCACAAATGCCAATAAAACTGAGACAATTGTTTGCTTTTTGACAAGGTAAAGATGTATATTTAGGAATTTTCCAGAATCTATGTAGAATGCACACATAAAATGTATATTGTGCATGTGTATGGATTTTGTTAATATATATACTGTATGCATGTTATTAAAAATCCATAACTTAAAATTAAACCATAAATTTTCCCAGTGAAAATTACAATCCTATGTGTTTAAGTTTTTTTTTTTTTAAGATTCTATTTTTTTAGAACAGTTTTAGACTCACAGTAAAATTGAGAGGAAGGTGCAGAAATTTCCCATATACTTCCTTCCCCACACATTATCAATATGCCTCTCCCACTATCAATAACTCCCACCAGCTGGTACATTTGTCAGAATTGATGAACCTATATTGACAAGTCATTACCACTCAAATTCCACAGTCTGCATTGTGGTTCACTCTTGGTGCTGTACATATGGGTTTGGACAAATGTATAATGACACGTATCGAGCATTACAAATCATACAGAGTATTTTCACTGCCCTAAAAATCCTCTGTGCTCCACCCATTCATCCCTCCACACAACCCCTGGCAACCACTGATTCTTTTACTGACTCCATAATTTTGTCTTTTCCAGAATGTCACAGAGTTGGCATCCCTCAGTGTGTGGCCTTTTCAGATTGACTTCTCTCACTTACATTTAAGTGAGAGAGTGAGTGAGTCACATACATTTAAGATTCCTCCATGTCTTTTCATGGCTTGATGGCTCATTTCTTCTTAGTGCTAAATAATATTCCATTGTCTGAATGTAGTTTATCTGTTCACCTACTGAAGGACACCTTGGTTGTTTCCAAATTTTGGCAATTATGAATAAAGCTGCTATAAATGTCTATGTGCAGATTTTTGTTTGGACATAAGTTTTCAGCTCATGTGGGTAAATACCAAGGAGCACACTAGCTGGATCAAATGATAAGAGTTGGCTTACTTTTGTAGGAAAACTTCAAACTGTTTTCCAAAGTGGCTATGGTATTAAGATTTGATAATAAAATGCCACTGATGATGCAGAGCTGTAATGTAAAGTTTGATGTTTTCCAATAAAGTTTTCAAAGGCTCAACACTTTCCAGCTTGATAGTTTCCCAACAGTTGGCAAATGTCGTCCAGGAGACAGGGAACGGGGACAGTATTTGGGACTCCCATAGCCAGCAGTACTGCTCGGCCCATAGATTAGAATGACAGTCTTTTCTCCTACAGAGGCAAATAAAAAACAAAAATAAATACATACATGCAATGAATGAAGAATAAAAAGAAAGTTTCCATGCCACAGAATTTCAGATGCTTACATTTGGAAGCCTGGATAGTTACGAGGAGGTATGTCAGTCTCCTGGGGCTACATAATCATCACCACAAACCAGGTGGCTTAAAACAAAAGAAGTTTATTTTCCTAGTTCTGGAGGCCAGAAGTCCAACATCAAAGTGTCCATAGGGCTGCACTCCCTCTGGAGGCTAGAGGGGAGGGTGCTTCTTTGTCTCTTCCAGTTTCTGGAGGCTCCAGGTGTCCTTGGCTTGTGGCTGCCTCACCCCAATATCTGCCTTCATCCTCACACGACCACCTCCTCTTTTGCATCTCTGTTTCCCCTCATCTTCTACTGAGGGCACCAGTCACTGGGTTTAGGTCCCACCCTAAAGATGGAGGACCTCATCTTTACTTACTTACATCCGTAAAGACCCTATTTCCAAACAAAGCCATGTTCTGAGGTTCCAGGTGGATGTAAACTGGAGGGAACACTGCCCAAACCCCTACAGGGGATACAAAACTACAGTGAGACAAGCAGCAAGAAACAGAAGGAGAAGCAATGGTAGAGAGAGGGGACAGAGGTGAGGAGATGGAAACAGATTCTGCTAATGCTGGACATGAAAAGACTTCATCCAACTCAGTCATCCTGAAACTTGTAACAAACATTGAACTTATTGGATGAATATTAAATAAAATAGGATTCCTAAATATTTCTAAAATATGAATTAACAAAAAAAATTATTATAGGTCCCCAAAAATAATAAGTTAATTTTGGAGCAGCAAATATATAATCACTTTTGAATAATATTTAATATTGAAAACAATTTTCTGACTTCACACTTTATTTTTGATTGAGGTACAGTTGATTTACAGTATTCTGTAAGCCTCAGGTGAACAAAATACTGTTTCTCAATTTTTAAAGGTTATACTCCATTTATAGTTATTATAAAATATTGGCTATATTCCCTGTGCTGTACAATATATCCTTGTAGCTTATTTGTTTTATACATAGTAGTTTGTATCTCTTAGTCCCCTACCCCTACCTTGCCTCTCTCCCCTTTCCTCTCCCCACAGGTAACCACTAGCTTGTTATCTATATCTGTGAGCCTATTTCTTTTTTGTTATGTTCTCTAGTTTGATAAAGACCTAAATGTAAGACAAGAAGCCATAAAATTCCTAGAAGAAAACATAGAACACTCTTTGACATAAATCAGCAATATTTTTTTTGGCTCTGTCTCCTAAGGCAAAAGAAACAGAAGAAAAATAAACAAATGGTACCTAATTAAACTTCAAAGTTTTTTGCACAGCAAAGGAAACCATCAACAAAACGAAAAGACAACCTACTGAACGGGAGAAAGTATTTGCAAATGATGTGAACAATAAGGGGTTAATATCCAAAATATAGAACAGCTCATACAACTCAACATAAAAAAAATGATTTAAAAATGGGCAGAAGACATTTTTTTTCCAAAGAAGACATACAGATGGCTAACAGGCACATGAAAAGATGCTCAACATTATTAATCATCAGAGAAATGTAAATCTAGACCACAATGAGATACCACCTCACACCTGTCAGATGGCCGTCATCAAAATGAACACAAATAACAAATATTGGCGAGGATGTGGAAAAAAGAGAACCCTTGTACACTGTTGGTGGGAATGTAAATTGGGGGCAGCCACTATGGAGAACAGTATGGAGGTTCCTCAAAAAGCTAAAAACAAAATTACCATATGATCCAGCAATTCCACTCCTGGTTATATATCCAAAGAAAATGAAAACATTAATTTAAAAAGATACATGCACCACAATGTTCATAGCAGCATTACTTACAGTAGCCAACGTATGGAAGCAACCTAAGTGTCCATCAATAGATATATGGATAAAGAAGATTTTATATATATATATATATATATATATATATATATATATACATATACATATATATACACACACATATATACAATGAAATGCTACTCGGCCATAAAAAAGAATGAATACTGCCATTGCATCAACATGGATGGACTTGGAGGGTATTACATTTAGTGACATAATTCAGACAAATACTGCATGATATCACTGCATGATATCACTTATAAATAGAATAAATAGAATGTAAAATTCTTTAAACAATTTGCAAATTTTTAGTAAAGATATGATTAAGTTTTCTTCGATTCTTGCTGTGTATTACCCATCAATACTCTTTCAAATTATTCTGTTCTATTAGGTGCTTTCCTAATCCAGAGATCACTCTTCTTCAAGTGATTCCCAGTGGTGTGACTTCTGTTAAGAATGAGGTTGGGGCTTCCCTGGTGGCGCAGTGGTTGAGAGTCCGCCTGCCGATGCAGGAGACATGGGTTCGTGCCCCGGTCCGGGAGGATCCCACGTGCCGCGGAGCTGCTGGCCCCGAGGGCCATGACCGCTGAGCCTGCGCGTCCGGAGCCTGTGCTCCGCAGTGGGAGAGGCCACAACAGTGAGAGGCCCGCCTACCGCAAAAAAAAAAAAAAAAAAAAAAAAAAAAAGAATGAGGTTGATGTCTATCTCAGGTGAGTGAATTTTACAACTATTGACCTGAAAGCACTGTGACCCTAAGACCCAATGACTATAAAGCGACGCTGTGTTTTTGTCTCTGGGCTCGGCTGTCATTGGACCTCTGCTGCTCTGTGGCTCATTGACTCATCTCTCTAGGCATCTGCCTCCACATCTGTAAATGAAGAAAGACAAAGGCACCCATCTAAGGAAACACTGTGTCACTATTTCTAAGCCAGAAAGCGCTGTGATGCTGTTAGAGTCCATGGTAAGTCAGAGCCATCTTTAGGAACATCCTTCAAAGCACTCAACATGGTGAGACTTCATGTAACTCGTCCCCAGTGTACATCTGCCTCTGGGCTGGGAGGTGGTGTCAGGCTCCCACGGGTTCAGGGCAGGAGGACCTGTTCACACTTCACCTTTTCCTAGGAAGGCGTGGCAGTGAGCGGACCAGGGTGCTCATGGCGGCGCCATCCATGGCCTCGGCTCACGTGGCTGCAGCCACATGCTGGGAACGTCCCTGCCAGGGAGTCCTCCCCATGGAGAGGCTTTACCTCCACCAAGAGACAGCAAAGCCGCCTTCACTCCCACGTGAGTTTCTGAAAGGTCGAGTCTGACTCTGGAATGAAATGCATCCTGGCATCCTTGCTCCTGAACATCTTCAGGGTGATGCTGAGCTGCAGGCCCCCGGAGAGCATCCTTCTTCCTGAACATCTTCAGGGTGATGCTGAGCTGCAGGCCCCCGGAGAGCTCCAGCCACCAGGGGCCAAGCTGCCTGCGCAGATCAGTGCTGCCCACAGCTGCACGCGCGGAGATTTAAAGAAACGCGGCGACAGGATATGGGTGTCCTTTTATAAACCGAAAATAAAAACAGGTCTAGTCAACACTTGTCTGACTTATTAAGAAAAGGAAAATAGTATTTGCTATCATCTAATTTAAAATACCAAGGCTATTTCAGATGTGGTAGAAAGAACGCACATTACTTGCCCAAACTTAAAGAATTCAAGTAACTCCCATTTAGACTCTCCGGTTTGTTTACTAATATCCCACAGAGCGTAGTATTTTGGGTCATGATGCCTTTCGAATCCTTCTTGTAGCAGGACTGGACTCAGCAAACGTGTGAGCCATACGATACCTGGTACTGGAATGTTTTCCCTGAAAGAAAAATTAACGAAACAACATAAACCATCCAGACACACAGGTTTACGGAGCTTGGGCAGGTCCATCAGCTGTGCTTTCCCAAGTTTGCCCAGAGGTGGTGTTTGCACATGTGAACTTCCATGCTTGAGCGTGAAGGAAACACATGTGTGTATCACTCATTTTGTTCGGTAAAAATCATCTTAAAATATTACATTTCTGAATGAGAGGGCAAAGCTTGTCCCCAAATGCTCTAGTTGATAGATCTAAATTGAAACTGGAGGGCAAGAAAAATCTTTCCAAGTATCTACTTAAAACAGGGAAGGAGAGATTCTAGTCCAAATATACAGTCTTTAGAAATGCACTATTTTTAGACAGTCAATTTTCTTATCTCTTGGCTTCCCTGAGATTTGCTCAGTTAAAGCCTGAGCTGAAGATTCAAAAAGAAAAAAAAAAAAAGCCAAACTTCCCTCCAACCAATCCCTCCTCTACACCTGAGGTGTTTATTTCCCTGGGGTGGGTCCTTGGGCCGTGCCCTCAGAAGTGCCACTGCACCCCTCGGCCGGGTCTCCACAGGTCGGGGCTGGCTGGAGCAGAATTGTCATTTGAGGTTATTAACTTTCCTAGTCAGGTTAATTAAAACTCTCAAGTCTGTGCTTATTCAAGCTAAATAATGTAATAAAAAAAGACATTTAGTTTTTCACCTGTTTATTATAACATTTACAGTAACAAATTTTTTTTTCCGAAATTACAAAATGGTTTCCATTTTTTATCTCCTGGTGTGTGATTTTCTGCTCTTGACTTTCTGATAAATTTCCTTCAGGTTGGAAGCGAATCAAACAATCAGCGTCTTTGGAGGTAGCTGTCACTCCGTTGGATGTGGATTGAGGTACAAAGTTAACAGACAACGCAGTGGGAGATCAGTGAGCAGATGGGAGAGTCAACACCTGGGTCCCGATACCTTCCTGCGGGGACCCCAGGCCTTGCTGTCTTCACAAGCTCGTTTCCTAAAAACAAACAAACGAAACCCACAATAAAAATATGGATCACGGTGAGTTGTCCACTGTTAGGACAAGTGAGATAGTGCCTTGTAAAGGCATCTTTGGTGCAAATAGTTGTCCCGAGCCCCCAGTGTGGACAGCCCGGAGTCACACACGACCCATCGTTTAATTGAGAACAGGATCTAGAACCGTCTAGGAACAAGGTATGGGTATTTCTCTACACGTCAAATTCAATAACAAGTTCATATAAGGTTCATAGAAAAAGTGAATTTGTCATTTTGAGCTGTGACCCTAAGTGAAAAGACAAGGGAAAAACACGTAACTGTGAGGCTACTGCAATGTCTTCAAGGTACAGCAATAAATTGTCAGGACATTTTTATGGAGTTTCTTAACCTCTGGCTTTTGGAGGGGGAAAATCAATAAGATATTAAGGAAATCGTGAATTAATGTTTCATAGAGTGTAGACCTCAGTACGAGCCCTGTGGTTTAGAAAAATGTCCGGACCAGGAGCCTTGTGTAGGCGGTTGGATCATCAGAGACCTTCTGCGCGGGAACCACGTGACTCATTCTCAGCTCACACCGGCCTCCCCGCGTGATGCGGAGGACAAACCATGTGGAAGGATCCCCGGGTCATTATGATGGAATCTCCAGAGGAGATGAAATACAAACAATTCTTTTTACCTCAAATGAAATCACTTTCGTGTCAGTTTGCATACACGACACATTATGTTTCAGCAACTCTAGGTGACGGAGGTTATCTTTGTTTAATGAATGATGGAAAATACACATATTCTGGACTTAAATTGTCTGTATGAACATACTTCTTTACACGAGGAGCAGGGGACCTTTCCCTCTCTCTGTCTCTCTGTCTGTCTGTCTCTCTCCGGAGCAGAGGGCGTGTCCGCCAGGGGCCGACTCAGAGCTGTCGGCGCAGCAGGTCACACGCACCCCTAGATGCCGGATGCTGGAGATCTTTAGGGGTTCCAAACCACCCTTCCCTGCTCGTTCTTAAAAACACTCCAGGTAACCAAAGAGCCCCTACGTCAGTGTCCTGCTCAGTCACTGGTGGCACACCCCACCTTCACAGCAGCAGACCCCCGAAGGCCCTGTGAGCGTCTTTGTGCCGGGCAGGCGCTGGAGCGAGGGTCTGTGGTTTTCCTCTGCGTGCCCTTGTGCTTGGCAGGGCCCGTCGTGCCTCCGGAGGACAGAGTCCCTGTGGAGGTGGCCGCCACTGTGCTCAGAAGGGACGGTTTCACGGTACCGGGGTCTGCAGGGTGATCTGAGGACACGGATCCCTCTGCTTTCATTAAACACACACTGTGCGATGCTGGTGGCGGATGGAGATCTCGGCTTCCCCAGCTTCATCAAGAGAACTAAGACGGGGCTTCCCTGGTGGCGCAGTGGTTGGGAGTCCGCCTGCCGATGCAGGGGACACGGGTTCGTGCCCCGGTCCGGGAAGATCCCACATGCCGCGGAGCGGCTGGGCCCGTGAGCCATGGCCGCTGGGCCTGCGCATCCGGAGCCTGTGCTCCGCAATGGGAGAGGCCACACAGTGAGAGGCCCGCGTACCGCAAAAAAAAAAAAAAAAAAAAAAAAAAGAGAGAGAGAGAACTAAGACGGGCCACGCACCCATCGGTCCTTGTCAAGCAGCGGGTTCCAGCGCTTGGGGCACCCAAAGGCAAGGGCGGGGGAAAGCCAGACATGCAACTGCTAGTTGTCACTCGAGCATGACACCTTTACAACATAGCTTAGATCATGGTGACTCCAGGCTCAAAACCTTAGGAGGGCTTCTCACCATGCTCAGAGGAATACACGGAGCCCACGTGGAGCCCTGCCCCCAGCCCCCGGGGGGCGGCTGTCTGCCTGTCTCTCCAGCAGCGCCTTCTGTACCCTGCCCACGGCCCCCAGCCCCCCGCTGGGAGTTGCCCTCCAGCTCCTCCGGGACCTCTGCCCTCTTCATTCGGGCCTTGGCTGTGGCCCTCGGGCAGCCCCTCCAAGCCCGTTCCTGAAGGAGCCTTTCCCAGCTCATCAGTGCCTAGAGCCAGTGCCCCTGTGGGGCTGCTTTTCTGGGGAGGATGCGTGTGACCTGCTGGTCGGTGTGACTTCAATAGTCCATAGGCAGCTCCCGCGCACCGAGCCCCAGTGCACAGCTGGGCAGCAGGCTGTCCTGAGAACAAGAGAAAACACATTTGGACAACCTGCCCACAGTGGAGGGTAGCACGTGCGTTTATCCCACCGCACAGGGCAGGGAGGGCTGGAGGTCAAGGGCAGGTTCAGGAGGCCAAGGCCCCGCTCTGCCACCTGCCAGCTTCCAGGTCGGGCGGCGTCCCCATCCGTGAGCTCTGTCCGAGGCAGTGTCATGACTGGAATCCCCTGGGGGTAAAAGTCCATGGCCATTAAAGTGGGTTTTCCCCTACATGGCGGGGCGGGGGAGGGGGAAGACCTCTTATAGAGCCCTCAGGACCTGATGCTTCCGACAATTGGAGCCCAGGCCTCGCTCCGCTGGTTCAGTCCAGGCACGGCCCAGGTAGAGTCGACGGGCACCACTCCTCGCCTCCCCACCTGCCTCTCTCCCTGCATCAGCCGGGACCCTGCAGCCACGGGGCAGCTCGGTTCCATGGCCAGGCAAGGAGAACCCGGCCAGCGGGCAGGTCAGGGCTGAGCCACTGGTCCCATTGCCAAGGTTTCCTGGACACCAGCATCCACGTCGATGGTGCACAAAGTGGAATGTTGTCCAGAATGTCAGGTTTTGAACAAAATGCCCATGGGTAATGTATTCCCAGGCAGCATCGCCAAGCTGGCCTGTGGTGGCCACTGTGACTGGAACACAGGAGGCTCAGAGAAGTGACACAGATGTCCCCCTGTGCCCACATGTGTTTACAGATAGGAGCAGCTCTCTTTGAGCTTCGGACGTGAGTGGTCGCATCCCGACTCGACTCACCTGCCAGCCTTGGAGGAGGGCGTGCGGCGTTAAACAGTCATAAAGAAACCGCTTTTTTGTTCAAGAGCAGGGGTTTCTGTGAGGACTTGGTGGGTCTGAGGGCTCGGTGGGGGGAGTCGGTGGAATCAGGAAAACAGGGAAGCTCCATGGTGCCTGTGAGCTTCCCCAGCATTCTGGTGGCTGCAGCTTCCCCAGCCCTAGGTCTCCATGGACACTCTGTCCCTTCCCCGAAAGCAAGGCTGGTACATCCACACTGGACATTCAAGGCTGGCGCTGGGGAAGCGTGTCATCTGTATTTTCCCCCGAAGGAACTGGTCTTCCTGGAAAATCGAACATCTTTTAGCACATGGGAAGAGAGAAATGGTCATCACTTCTATTTGCAGAAGAGCAAGAGACACATATATGGCTCAGCTTTGCCGGCCTGGAGCACAGGACAGCTCTGCAATCCCCACCAGGACGCACAGCCAGGGCTAAACAGGTCCCAGATGAACTGCGGGATATACGTGGGACCCTTCAATGTGCAGAGAATAACCCTGAGTATGTGTGAGGCTCCAGACGCCTTTTGAGGCTCTCGGAGCCCGGCACTGTCCCACCTTCTGTCTGCCTTCCCGACTTTGATGTGATTGGCCAGGAGAAGCCTGAACCCTGGGCGCGGGCGGGAGCCTCCAGGCTTGCTCAGCACCAGCCAGACCTCGGAAGCTCCACTCAGGAAAGATGGGGCCCCCGGGGATCTTGAGCTCTTATAACCTGTCTCCCAGGAGGGCATCCATGTCCCCTACGAGAACACGTGGGCAGAAGGAAAGTTCTCCCATTCGCTGCTGTCTTTGCCCTGCCCGTCAGAAATCGGGGCTTTTGAGTTGAACTTGGTGTCTGGGAGTTTGAGTGACGGGAGCACATCACGAGTATTCTTAGGGGGGAAAGCCCACAGTAGAGAGGCAGGCAGGCTGGGACTTGTTGTGCCCACGCAAGGAGTTTATCAGACGACTCTGAAGCCAGCATCACGTCCCTCTGGCTTTTTCAACTGGAGCAGCTTCACAGCGGTTTTATAACTAAAGCCACTTAAATATTTCTACTGACTTCTCAGAGAGGAAGGCTAGGATGTGCCAACCGTGAGCACGTGGGAGACATGGAAGCTCTTTCTATGACTGTACACAGGAGAGTCTGACAGCAACTCTCACGGGCAAATGTGAAGGGTGCCTGAGCCCGCTTCCCGTGGGAGTGAGCTCTCGTG
Organism: Phocoena sinus; assembly: GCF_008692025.1. Taxonomy (NCBI): domain Eukaryota; kingdom Metazoa; phylum Chordata; class Mammalia; order Artiodactyla; family Phocoenidae; genus Phocoena; species Phocoena sinus. The sequence continues at coordinate 172,225,919 of NC_045765.1, read as the reverse complement.
CCCGGTCCATGGTGGGTGTTCTCAGGGCTCCCTGATGGCTTCTGCTTCGAGCTCACAAGGAAAACAGGAATGGAGTGTGATTTCAATCTGGGCAAAGACTCCCCACATAACCCTTCATACGGGACCAGCAGTCCAGACAGGCAGAGGGAGGTCAGGGGTGGGTGGAAGAGGTGAGCGTTTTCAGGTTTCCCGGACACACAGGCAGCTCGACATGTCACCAGGCTGCTGGGTTTCCAGAGCCCGGCAAGGCACGGAAAATCAGCAGGTCATGGGGTCTTTTTCCCTTGATCCTTCTCCCCAGCTTTCAGGGATATTTGAGTGTGTGTCGGGGAAGGAGGCGCTGAGAATGCTTGCTGGGCGCTTCTGCCGAGCCCTGAGCACATGCTGAAGGAATGGGGGAATGGAAATGCCCGGAGGGTCAAGAGCTGCGTGTTTGGGATTCCCAGTGCTGAGCTGCCCGGCCCCAAGGGACCACATGTGATGAGTGAGCCCTCCCTCCACCCAGGCCTGGACCTGCAGGTTTCTGGGGCACACGTGGCACCAAACAAAGAGGAAATAGCTCCTCTGGGTCTCCTTCCAGGAGCTTGAACTTTCAGGTACCAAGACAGTCCAAGGGCCACATCTTAATAAGAGAAACATTGCGGGACTAAGATGTGTGCAGAGAAGATGAGGTAATGAGAGCTGTTACATCACAAGGAGGTGAGAGTCTCCTGGGACTCAGCCCTGCAGGAACATGTGAGCCATGGCGTGGTGGGAGGGGGTGGGGGCCTGAAGCCCCTTGGGGGAGGCAGTGAGGGCTGAGGGTGGTGGGTTGGGTTGGAGGTGGGACAAGATGGAAGCCTCCTTGCACTTGAAGGTGGTTGGACGGATCATCGTCTGAGCCACAGAAGGTCTCTAAGCCCCCAAGTCTCCATGGAAGGTAGTAGTACCTGCTTGGCAGGCTGTCGTGAAGGTGGATCCAGGCTGTACAGTGGCTGCTGAGGGAATGAAGCGATGTTCCTGGGGGTGCGTAGCCGATGCCCATGACTGCCTAATTCCTGCTGTTGAGTGAGAAAAAAAGCTACAGCTGTCATTATTGACAGATGATATGATGATCTACCCAGAAAAAAGTAACAGATTTATTAGTCAAACTGTTAGCGTCAATAAGAGTTCAGAAAGTTTGCCAGATACAAAAATCAGTAGCATGTCTTTGAACCAGTAATAGCCCTCCAAAAATACAAATTCTTCGCAATACCCACAGAAACTATAAAATGTCTGGAATTAATAGTACCGGGAACACACAATACCTCTATAAATCAGCATTTAAAGTTTTGACATAGGACATAGAATCTGACCTGAGTAAGTGGGGGAGATCTTCCATGCTCCTAGCTGGGACAACTTAACATTTAAAGATGTTAATTCCCTCAAAATCAATCTATAAAATTCATGAAATCCCAATTAACATTCTAGTTTGATATACAGTAAATTTAAAATGTCATGGAAGAACAAAATTTCATGAAGATCTATCTTAACCATATAAAACAAAAGACAGCAGACCAGCCCTCCCAGATATTAAGAGATACATAACCACGGTCATAAACACAGTGCAGTATTGACATAAAATCAGGCAAATAGAGCAGTGGAACAGAGTAGAGAGCTCAGAGGTACATCCATTTGTCTATAAGGACTAGAGCCACGATACAGGTGGCACTAGAATCAATAGGGAATGGATTGTTGATTAGCAGATGGTGCTGAGAATAGAGACTCACTATATTTGAAAAGTAGAACTGGCTCCTTTCCACCGTATACAATGGCAGACTCAAGCGAAAAACCTAAACATGGACTCTAAGACTCTGGGTTAGTAGAAAATTTGGGAGCTGAGCAAAGATTTGGGAGTGGAGAAGGACTCCAGAAACACATCTCCAGGAGCATAGACCATACGAAGCACAGAGAGATGCCAGCTCTGTGATGGGTACAGGAGGGAGCTCTCTAGCCAGAGACATGTTGGCGTGTGCGGGCCAGGGGTCTAGGAGAAGAGAAGGGCGATTGCATTATCTATTCATATTTCCAGGGAACCCTTAAGCCAAACACTCAGAAAGTGGGTCAGCCCAAGTGATAAATTAAGTGGGAAAATGCTTTGGGAAGAGCCCATTATAACGTCATAAATTTATTAGATAAAGTAATTGTGCAGTGTCAGACCATGCCAGCTTTAAATTCCCATTCACATGGCTAAGAATGGATCTTTTCTACAATTTCCTGGAATCGTAATTGACAGAGATTCAATTATTCTGGAACACATGAACTATAATGGGCTAAAATACCAGACCCTTTCTTATTCATGGGAGTATATATTTTTAATTGTCTTTTAGAAAGTTATTAGGAAGGGACAGTTGAGTAACAATTAATTTTAAAGATGTAATTAAACATACGCTTCAGTGTTTGATTTCAGCTCTCCTTCAGATACTAAGCACAATGGCTGCAGCGCTGAAGCCCTGAGCTTGGCCGGGCGGCCCCCATCTGCACCCCTCGGGGGTTTGCTCCCAGAGGAGTGGAACTGTGATGCCAGGCGGGACTTCATGCCCTCCTCTGGCCTTCCCCATATTCATGGAAGTGATTCAAAAGCACGCATCACAAAATCAATGAGTTCTCCAAGGAGAAGCAAATAAGTAAATGCGAGGTCCCACAACAAAGCTGGAGTGTGTGCGGTGGCTTCTGAGGCTCTGCCACCAGCAGCCAAACAGCAGTGATGGAGGCCGGCCGGACTCCATGGAATAGAGCTGCTCTTGGGGTCTGGATCCAGCAGAACTGAGTTCAAACCTCGGCTCCACTGCCTATGAGCTGTGTGACCTGTGTGACCTTGAGCAAAGCACATCACTTTCACCAGATCTCCATTTCTGTCCCTGCAGGGCAGTCCTCAGGGTGGAGGTTAAATGGGGTAAGTCGACAGTGCTGGCAGCAGTGATGATGATGATTATTATTATTGCTCTTTGGGAGCAAATATAGGTAAGGACAAGTCGTTCATGATCACTGTTGGACAAGATAAACACGTAAGACACTGAACCGAACAGTAGCTGGACGGGATTACTTAAAGGAAGAGCGGCAGCTTCTGTGAGATCCATGAACAGATGTACCGCTGCAGAGCATATAAATTATAGCATATGAATCTTTCTTTACGCAGTGTCAGGAGAAGCCCTGATTCCCCAGGGGTGGAGGGAGTCTTTTGCTCCTAACTCTGCTCTGGAGGCTTCCTTACAGGACTCTGCAGGCCCTGTTCCAGATCTGCCTTCCTTTCCACACTTCCAGCAGAGTTGAAGTCTGAAAGAATCTCCAGTAAATAAATCCATCCACGGCTGGTCAGGAGCACCCTGGGTGACCTCCGTGAGTTGCATCAGCAAATGAGGGAGCAGGGATCTTAGCAGAGCAGCCCAGGGTCAGCGCTCTCCTCTCATTGGTGATCAGCCCTGTGTCTTGAGTCACAGGGACGTCATCGTGGGGCGGCACCAGCACAGCCAGAACTGGCTCGGGCTTGCTGCCTGGGTGACAAGCACGTGGACCTTCTCCCTACACCCACTTCTGCGGGTAATGCTTGCTCACAGTGCCACATAGCTCCCGAGAGCTATGCCGCCTTTGGCTGCTCCAGCTTCTAACTCTTGCTACCAGCGGTTCTGTATCCTCGGCCCCCACCCCAGACTGGGCTGGTCTTAGCCATGCCCCGTTAGTGTTAGACATGGGGTTTTCCCCAGACTGTAGACTTTTGATCATTGGCTGCCGGTTAATGTTAGAGAAGAGCGGCTAATATTAATATCAGATATTTATAGATTTAGGAATAAGATTTCATCTCCTATTACGAGTATTCAGAAATGCTGGTTGTAGTTATTGTTAGGGACACATGGAAGTGTGCTTTTTTATTCTTCACCTCATATTTTCAACACTTCATGCTATGCTCCACCTATGTACAAGTTGCCTGTGCGTACACAGACACAGCCTGCCATTGCCTGCGTGGTGGCTCCATGGAGACCTCTAGCTGAGGCTGTTAATACCCAATGGAGATGGAGAATTTCTGGGCTCTAGAGCCCGTCACTGGGACACCTGTTCTACTAGGTCCCGTTATGGTTCCCATCACTTGCTATGCACTCCTGTAAGTGGGTTGTGTTTCCTTGTTCCCATACAGCAGGCGTGGCCACGTGACTTGCTTTGGCCAATGAAATGTTGGTGGAAGTGACACGTGTCATTTCTGGGTGGAGACTTTCACAGCAAAAGTGTGCTGTTCTGGGATACACCCTTGTGCAAACAAATGCAGTAAGAGAATCTTCATCCTTAGCCATTTGCTTCCTACTTAGGAATCATTCCTACTCATCTACTTCTAATGAAGAAGCTTACCTCAATATACTCACCCTTCAGGTGAAGGTTTCCATGCTGTCATTTTGCAAATAACCAGTAATGTTTAGCTGAGCACTTCCTATATGGTTCATGCACCAGTTTATTTAAAACAAACCCCATGAGAGTGGTTCTGTTATTATGCTGACACACATAAGAGTAAACAACCTGAACTCGGCCCACTGAAGCCGAGATTCGAACCCTAGGACCTGAGTTCCAGAATTCTGCACATGACTTCCCCAAAGGTACTGGTAACACCCTATGGAAAAATGTATGCAAATATAGCAGACAGTAGGAATGGGCTCAAACGTGGTCCACTTAATTCCACCCTGGAGGAGCCTCTGGGGAGAGGTTGATGAGCATTTTGTGCTGCAGAAGAAGAGAGGAAAGCATTTGGGTCATGGGTAAAAGGCTGGCCTGGAGCCGGGATGCTGCTTCTGGAGCCTGCTAACGTGTTGCTTCTCCCACTGGCTACCATCCAGTTGTACAAGTGTAAACTGTGATGCTGCATTTCCACATGGTGTCTTCTGTTCTACCCACTAGAGGACATCTGGAAGGAAACATCAGACACAAGAACATCTGTCCTGCTCTTACCTGGCTGAGTGAAGCTGCCCAGAACAGCAGGACATCGGGAAGTTGACACATGGAGCCACACAGAATGTGTGGAGAAGTTTATTTTCTTTTTAGTAAGAGAAATCAAGATAAAATTTTTCCTGATGGTGAAATTGTGTATTTTGCATTTTATTATTATAGCAAAAAGATGGCCAAGAGTATTACAGTAATTTAAGTGATTGATGGAATTCTTAATTTTATATGTTTTAATTCAGAGCAATTAATACTACTGAAGTTTTTATGCATGTTACCCTTGTGTTCATTAAACATACTCTCATCAGTGTAAAACTACATTCAAACATTATTTTCAGCTGTAGCTGGTTTATGGTTTTTGTTTATACTTTAACCTGTAGCAGTAAAATAGACTCTATAAAGCATTATTGCATTTTTGTGTTTAAAACTTACTGTATATGATAAATATAAAAACTCAATGCCATTGGGGCTTCCCTGGTGGCACAGTGGTTGAGAGTCCGCCTGCTAATGAAGGGGACACGGGTTCGTGCCCTGGTCCAGTAAGATCCCACATGCCGCGGAGCAACTAAGCCTGTGCGCCACAACTACTGAGTCTGCGCTCTAGAGTCCGTGAGCCACAACAACTGAATCCCCCATGCCTAGAGCCCGTGCTCTGCAACAAGAGAAGCCACCGCAGTGAGAAGCCCACGCACTGCAACGAAGACCCAACGCAACCAAAAGTAAATAAATTAAATAAATTTTTAAAAACCCAAAAACCTAATGCCATTAAATATATAAATGGCAAAAAGTGGATTTGGATTTTGTTTCTATTGTAGGAAAATCTGATTTATTTGACAAATTGAATGTGGGGCTCTAAGAAGACAAAAGGAGTTGAGAACACCTGTTCCAGAAGCTGGTGATCCCATTTATCTCTGTCCTTTGGGGAGGGACATAGGACAGAAACTGAGTTGAGCAGAAACCACAGCATCCAGGTCTCCTTCTCTCCCTGAAGTCCTCCTGTTGGCTGCTTTTCACCTTGCTTCAGGGAGATGACTGTACTAGGACTATGGGTCTCTGGGGTCTGGTCCTTCCACCAGAGCAGTTTAATCACAAATCAGTTACAGGAAGGTAAGCAAAGCCACCAAGAGAGCTCATGGGCCATGTGGCCACTGTGACTCCTGCATGGGCTGAGAGGTGGCCTTCTCCAGAGGGGACTCCATCATGGCATGTGCAGGAGGCCTTCTCTTCAGGCGTCCAAGCTCCAGAGGCCCTCGTCCTGTGGCCTGTCTGTGCCACTCTTGGCTCTGTGAGCACTGAACAGCATAAAGGGGGTGAGTGGGATAAGTCAGGAGACGTTTGTTCTCACTTAGAGGGGCCATGCAGAATGAAAGCTGAAGACACGATTCAGTGCTCTAGGGTCGGGGGAATTTGAACCAGTTTCAGAAAAGCATCTTGCAGGAAACAAAAGCAAAAGATGTTCAGTGGTGTAGTTCTTTAAGCAACCACAATGCTGTGCAGATTGCAGCCAACAGCAGCAAGAACCTGGGCCACAGAGTTCTGCTCGGCCCACACAGACTCCTGTTTGCACACACTGGTGCACAGACAGGCTGCTGAATAGTCTGAGCACCTACCAGGAGTCGAGGACAGAATTGGTGATCCCCCGCCCGTCCATTCCTCCTCCACTGCCATGTGCACATGTGTGTGTGTGCACGTGAGTTCGAGTGAGTGTGTAAGTGAATGTGAGTATACATGTGTATGAGTGTGTATGAGTACACATGTAAATATTACAATCACACTTGCAGCTTTGAATCCCTCCCAGGAAGCAGTAAGAAGAATAGAAAGCTTATGTCCATGAACTTTGCTAGAGTCGTTTCTGTGGAGGGCTAAGAAATGGTGCTGAAGGCAATACGTTGGTGACTGGGCTTCCTGACTGAACACCACTCCCTTCCATCAAAACCCTGGAGAAGCAAAACAAAGGAAAAATAATTTTTAGAAAAAAAGAAATGCCACCTTAAATTAAAGGGAGGAAGTTCCACAACTACCGACTGTAAATCAGGAGAATGATGAGCCAAATCCTGCAAAAATATGTCAAATCCTCAAAATGATACATTTGTGACAGCCATCACCAAATGTGTTTTTTTTTTTTTTTTTTTTAAGTGCCATTAGATCTAAGGATGTGGTTGGACCACAGGGAAGCAAACCCAGTTCAATACCAAGTAATGTCAGGGAAGAGCAAGCTGATGGGGAAATGATGCTGACAAGAATTTCCATCATCTGCTACTTGGTTTCCTTGCAGAGGAATTGACTTTGGGGCATAGGAGTGAGGCCAGATGAAGAGGCAACAAGGCCCAATAGCACTGTGGAGAGCTTGTGCAGGGAATGTCTGGAAACTACGTTCCAGTGGGCATGCATTCCTCAGATAAAATAATTATCAGATTCCTCAAGATTTGTTTGAGACCTCAAGTCCCATTAAAAGCTAAATATTTGTCCAAGCAATTTCCACTTGTCTCTCCCTAGGCTCTTTTTAACAGAGATCTGGCACCACAAAAATGAGTAATAATCACAAAGGAACCAAAATGGGACCTGGCCCAAAGGTTAAGAAAATTAAAGAAGGAAAATAATATAAGCAAAATAGTAAGGGTACAATATACATGGAATAAACATCCAAAGAGTTCAGATTATTGGTTCACCATGATCTCAAATTGCAGACAATATGAGTTATTGAAAAATAAGCTAAAAAATAAACATAAATATTCAAAAGGGAGACTATGTAATCATAGAAGAAAGAAATAAGTGAATTTACAGAGTTCCAGAAATAAATTTAAGAGAAAAATAGACATTTACAGAAATTAAAATCATCTTATAAACAAACTAAGAAAAAATAGGATAAATACAACTAAAAACAAACAGATGTGTTTAACAGGCTTTAGGAAAACATGCTACATTGAATGTAGTAGATATTTGTCACTAATTTTGTCCACCCAACATATGAACTTTTTTCAATGTTCGGTGAATATGTCATTTTATGCTAGATTGCTTGCCCAGATTCCCTTGCAAATAAGACAAAGTGGAGAGATTTGGGTCCTGCCAATAAACACCCATAGAAGACCGGACACAGCAGAAAAAAGGATTGGTGAATTCAAAGACAAGCTAGTAGAATGTGTCCAAACTGGAAGAGAGAGAGAGAACAGAAATACACACATAGGCTATGGTCAAATCATCTCACATTAGGTACAGCTGGAGTCCAGAAGAAAAGCAGAAAGAATGGGCAGAAGAAATACTGGAAAAGATAATGACTGGGCATTTTCTAAAATTGATGAATGAAGACATTAACTCACTGATTCTAGAAGCTCAGTGAACTCAAATCAGCAAAAATAAAAAAATGATTCAACAAGAAAAACACACACTGAGGCACATGACAGTCAAAATTCTAAAAAACAATCCTAAAAAACAAAGATAGAGAAAAAAAAAAAAAATCCTAAGGGACACAAGAAACATTGCACCAAAGGAGATGCAGATCACTTTTGAACAGAAGTTATGGAAGCCAGAGGACAAAAGATATTTAAAGAGTTGGTGGGAAGTCTGCCCGTCTAGAATTTCTTCCCAGCAAATGTACACTGTAACAGTATTACAGAATGTTCTTCAGGCTAAACAATAATATTACATGGAAACATGCAACTTCAGAAAAGATCAAAGAGTACCTGAAAAAGGTAAATATGTCAGTAAATATATAGAAAAATGTTGACTGGATAAAGCAAAATCAAATAAGAATCTGTAATGTACATACCTATTAAAATACATTACAAAAATAGCACAAAAAGAGAGAGTAAATAAACTGCTGTAATTTTTTTTCAAAGTTCAGGAAATAGTTATAATATTTATTTAAAGTAAAGTATAATTTGTCAAAGATGCATATAGTAATCTCTGGAGTGACTACACAAAATTATATATATATATATATAAAGTGAAAGAAAATTAAGCCAGAAAGAGACAAAGAAGAAAAGAATGGAAGCAGGAAAAAAAATGAAAATAAATATCCAACTGTTTAACTTAAATCAAATATATATAGGTAACTATGTTAAATGTAAATGGATTAAACATTCCACTTAAACTGCAAAGATTGTCATGCTGGGTAAAAATATAAGACCCAACTACAATAAGTCCCCTACATATGAACAGGTTCCATTCTGAGAGCACATTTATAAGTCCAATTTGTTTGTAAGTCCAACAAAGTTAGTCTAGGTACACAACTAACACAATCGGCTATCTAGTACTGTGTTATAATAGGTTTATAATAATTTTCACACAAATAATACATAAAAACAAACAAATACAAAAATAAAGAAAACATTTTTAATCATACAGTACAGTACCTTGAAAAGTACAGTAGTACCAGCTACATCACTGCTGCTTTTATGCTTGCTTCCAGACATCCTGGGCTTGAAATAAAGATACTGTACTACTTTACTCTATACAGTACTGTATAGTAAAGTACACAAAAGCACAACCACTTGCAGAGGGTGCACACACGTGACAATGTATGCCAGACAGGTGAACTGTTATGTGATTGAACATGCAAATGCATGTTCTCATCCTTGAAAGTTCGCAACTTGAATGTTCATATGTAGGAAACTTACTGTATATGCTGCTTATAAGAGGTACACTGAATATAGATGCCAAGAGTATATCATTACAGAGTCTGCAAGCATTAAAAATATAATAAGTAGGTCAATCAATTTAAAATGGAAATCCCTTGAAATTGATACATTCCTGGAAATACACGTTTTATAAAAACTGACACAAGAATAAATACAGAATCTGATAAGTCCTATATCTGTTAACAATATTGAACTTACAATATTGAAACTTCAAAATTAAAATATTGAAAACTTGCCCACCAGCAACCTTCAGACCCCGAGAGCTTCACTGGTGAATTCTTCTAAATATTTAAGGAAGTGGTGAGACTGATATTACCCAAACTCTTTCAAAAAAACAGAGAAAATAGAAGTGATTTCCAACTCAATTTAGGAGGCTGACATAATCCTGAAATAAAAATCTAACAAGAACATTATGAACAAAGAAAATTATAGATCAGTATCTTTTATTAATATAGAAACAAAAATCCTGATCAAAATACTAGTAAAAAGAGCCAGTATACATACAATGAATAAAGTATCCTGGTTATTGCAGGAGTGTACATTTACTTCAGTACCTGAAAGTTAATCAGTGTGATTCGCCACATTAACAGAATAAAGGAAAAACAAAACAAAACAAACACGTGATCATTTATTATATTCATTAAAAGCAAATGTCTAATAGAATTCACTATCTGCTCATGCTTCCAAGGAAGGACCACCCATGCTGTATGAGCATTTCAGAAAGTCAGGGGGAAGAGGGGCTGAAGATTGCGAATTGATTGGCTTCCAGAGATTTTCATTTTGCAGGGAAGAATAAGATTACAAGGAGTTTACAGACACTGGAACTGGGATGAAGGAAGTGATACCACAGACTGGATGGGGAAGGAAATTAAGTCAGCGAGGTGGAGGAGATCCAAAGGGAGAGGTCTCGGTATAAACATAGGAGAGTGAGAGAGTTATAAGGAACTTGTGCATATGGGTTGGTCCAAGGGAGTGTTACCGCAGTGGAAGTGGGTCAGTGAAGCCGGAAGCCTGTTGGGTAGGAATATGACCTGGTTGTGGACTTGGAGGTCACTCTGGGTGATGGCAGGATACGGGGTGGAGCGGAAGGCTTAGATCACCTGTGAAAGTCCTTACCTGTGGATTCCTAGTGATAATAGTGGAAAGAAAGCAGCATTGAAGACTCATCCCTGTCTGTTACTTTTACTCATTTCAAGTAGAAGAACATGAGAAAAAGCTTGGCTGGACCAGAAGGAGGAGCTGCCCAGCTGACCCAGAGGGAAATAATAAATGTCTGCTGTTTAAGCCAATAAGTTTTTTGACTCTTTTGTTATACAGCAACAACTAACTTATACACTTTACAAAAAATAAGAATGCTTTCATTCTTAGAACACTGGAAAAACCGTCCCTACTATAATATTGCTTTTTTTAAAAAAATGGTTAAGTTTTAGAAGAGATTATCTATTGGACTTGAGACTAAAATGGATCAGAATATGTTACCCCCCAATATACCCTTTGGCACAAGGATTATTTTGAACTGCAGGCAACTGAGAATCAACAGATGCAGGGAGCATTCTCTACCCTCTCTGTTTCTGCCTAAAAGCAGAGCATGCATTTCCTTTGGTGCACATGTCTTTCTAAATCAGACCAGGAAGAAGAGAGCAGCTTCTATCACTGGAGACAGAGCTGGCACCTAGATGAGAAGGCAGAACCAAATCTCACTAAAATAACCCTTATCTTCCATTGTTTCCCCCATTTATTTCTTTGTCACTTGCCCCCAGGTTATCATCCCTTGAAGCCAAGCCCTCTGTTCTTTGTTAAAATGATATATAAGCCTCCGGGTCTAAACACTTCTTTGAGTTTTATTTCTTTTTTGTGAACTCCTGTTCACATAAAGTATTAATGAATATTAATGAATAATTATATAATATAAATAAATATGTAAATAATAATAAATTTATTTATTTATATCTATTTAAAATAGAAATCAATTAATGTATTTCTTTCTCTTAATTCATCTTTTGTCAGTTAAATTCATAAGGCCCAGTTGCCGAACCTAAGAGGATACAAGGAAACAATTTTCCATCCTGAAAGTTTAATTAATAGGGAACCTTTTACTTTCTCCTTATACATTTCAGGATTATTTGACTTTTTATAATAAACTTATTTATTTTTACTGTTAGAGAAAAAAATATTAACATTTTACGTAACACGGTTAATCCATCAAATATACTAAACTATATAACACCAAGAATACTTCATGATTACTTTATTCTCTTTCCGATACCCGGTTCTCAATTACAATATTATTTACATATATTCCAATTCTAGAAAATGGCAATAGAGAAATGAATTAATAAAGGAGCTAGGTTTCTCCAAAGACATCAGATTGGCTTCGTGAAATAGAAGTCGAGAGACCAACCGCAAACAGGATGGGCTTTCTGACAAAGAAGCTTTATTCTCATTAACGCATGCGATGATTGCAGACTGGCTTTGAAGATTTTTCTCTTTTTAAATTTGCTTCAGTAACGTACAGAAAATAAGATAAAATGCCTTCTTTGCTTCCTGGCATTGATGTCTCTGCTGTGTTTCAAATCTGAAGTTTTCTTTTTTTTTGCAACGAAAATCAAAAAATCATTAAATGATGTTAGAGACAGCAGGAAATGTGTAAGAATCATAGAACATCTTGCAGCAGTATATATTATTTCATTATCTAAATCAGTGGGTAATGATTTCTTATATATCAAAGCTTATAATTATTTTTCAGGGATATAAACCACAGAGGGGAAGTGGGAGTTTGAGGATGATGTCAGTCAAAGAGCTAGGGTTTCTGCAGAAAAGTGGAGGAATTTGCCCAAAGTGTAATTATGTAAATAAAATGTACCTGGGGCTAGAATAATTTGACTGTCACCCACTGACAGAAATGGCCCCAGGCTCAGGCCCATACCATTCACTTAGGGAGGTAGATTCAGAGGGCTCTCCCCCGCAAAAAACCCAGCTTTAATTTATTTTGCTCCTGACTATAGAATGCTGGAAGGTGGGTCTCCTCTGCAGCTGTGCTTATTTGCGTGAGACTGTTCTAGAAGAAAGCGTGGCATCGGTGGCCCCCTTCTCCTTACCTCCAAGCCCCTAAGCAGCTCAGCCCTTCCTCCCACCTGAAAAACAAAACAAAAACTTCCACAGGCACGGAAAGATCCCACATGCCGCCGCGGAGCGGCTGGGCCCGTGAGCCACGGCCGCTGAGCCTGCGCGTCCGGAGCCTGTGCTCCGCAACGGGAGAGGCCACAACAGTGAGTGGCCCGCGTACCGCCAAAAAAAAAAAAAAAAAACTTTGAAAGACCATCTCCATAGAAGGAAACTTTGGGATGCATAATGCATTACCTTTAAAAAAAATAACAAAGCAGTCCAAATGGTATCGGCATGCTTGTACTTTGTCAAGAAAAGCCATTATTTTAAAAGAACGTGTACTACGGACCGTTTTTTTTTAAAAGAAAGGGCACATTGTAACTCCAAACACTATAGGAAGGAGATGATCTCGGGATATGCTTAGCTTTCTGAAAAATTCACGAAATTGCCATTATCCTTATTTTTTCTCCTGATTTTCCTGAGCTGGCAGAAACGCTGCACTGAGTGCTCTGCTCCCAGGCCTGGGCTGGGGGGCCTGCTTCCTGTCTGGCAGTGGGGGGACTGGGACGGGCCTTCCCTTCTCTCCCAGCTCTGCCACCCTCTTTCCAGACCCTCCTGGACTCTGGCCTCCCCCATGATGTGCAGCCTCTCTGCGCACCTCTTCTGTGAACTATCTCACACTGTTATCCACCCCTCACTCTCCACGTCCCCCCACCTCCACCCCCTGGCGTGAGCCCCTGAAGACCCGAAGCGTGTGTCTCCAGGTGGTGTCTGCCCAGGGGTCAGTGGAGGCTTCCTATCTTTTCAGTGACTGTGTGCCTGGGTCTTTACCAACTCTTCGTTCTCTCTAAGGACAGGTAAGGAGGACAAGGTGATTTCAGTTCTGCACACGTTTTGTGCACCAAGGCACACCTCGTTTGTTACCATTTCTCAAATGATTTTCCTTAGACGTGCCATCTTTTCAGGGCTTTTAGAGCCACTGGCCAGCTGACTGGTTTTGCTTTCCAAGCTCCCTTCTCACAGTTACCCAGACCTTACTGCCCGTCTCCTAAATCAGCATTTCAGGTCACCGTGTGGTGGTCCCAGCTCCACCGAGCCCAGGGGACTGGCTGCTGTGTCCTGTCCCAACTCTGCCCACCCCAAGGGTCCGGGTTCCCTCCGTCCTCTCAGGAAGCCTGGCCCTCTGCTTCAGCGCAGAGCCATCTCCTGTTTCTCTTTCCAACTTCCTCTCCCCAGGAAACAAGCAGTGAAATTTTCTCCATGGTTATAAATTAAGGTGGGGAGGTCTGGAGGGGGGCAGGGGGCAGGGCAGCCTTGTACCGAAGCTCTTTGGGGCTCAGACTGGAAGCAGGGCCAGGTTGTGGGGCAACCCGCAGCAGTCTTGGAGGGAAGGGACCTGGGGGCCTGATCTGGGTCTGTGGACAGAATCGGGGGCCCCTCCGGCCATCAGGGCAGGCTCTCCCGCAGTGCAGTGTTAGGAGGCACCCCTTGGTCCCTGGCATGGGGCATTGGAACAAGGAGCGTCTGGAGCCCACGTGGGCGCCCTGCCCCCAAGCCCTGGAAGCGGTCCCCTAGGACGGGGTGAGTGGAGCCGCCCCGTGAAGGAGGGACGACGGGCAGACCCTCATCCCAGGAGACCACGGGTAGCTCCAGAGACAGACCAGGCCTCAAGAGAGAGACACAAGAAGTGCCCCTGGCGACGCCCGCCAGACATAGGTTCGGTGGCTCATCTGAGAATTGAAGGGACACAGCTGCCGGCCTGGCAAAGCCTGTGAATCACAGCAGGAGGCCGGGACCCCAAGCACTCCCAGGATGCCCTGCCGTCCTGGTGCTTTGTGGTAGTGTTTCATGTCAGCCCCCCTGCCCACAAGGTGCTCTCAATGACCCCATTTTACAGATGAGGAAACTGAGGCAGCAAGCGGTTAGGTAACCAGCTGGTCCCGCTGCCCCACTCTCAGTGGTGAGCATCACTGTGGATTCAGGCAGATGTCGAGAGTCTTGGCGCCATCCTACTGCTCTCGCCCATCCCCTAGGGGGTGGGCGCCACCAAGAGGGGGATTGGGGCCACTGAGGCTGGAAGGCTTGGGCCAGGGTCTACTCGAGTCCACCCTGTGCCTCACCCGGCTGTCACCTGAGTTCTCCAGGCATTCAATGTGACAAACCTCTGTCTCCCATCCTGAGAACTGGTTGGAGGCCTTGCCTATTTCTCAGCCTCAGCTCAGTGCGTGGTGGAAACTAGACAGTCACCACTCACTCGTGCAGGACTGGCGGAGGCCGCGCTCCTGTGTGATCCGCACAATCCCTACATGTAGGGGTCCGAACAAACCCTGAGCACAAGGTGAGACGGTGAGGCTGAAATAGAAATACTTAGATGGTTGAAATCACCCCTATGTGTTCCTTGCTGGGTCTAGATGATTTGCTCATTTTCACCCTCTGCTGAAAGGGCACCTTTCCCACCACCAAGGCGGGCAGGTCCTCTGCTACTGAGAGTCTCCTGCCTACCCAAGGGCTGTGGCTCCTGGTCTCCTACAGCCCCGGGGTCTCCCTGCCCGGCCCTGACCCTGGACTACCGGCCCGAAGACTGAACACAAGAGCCGCTCCAGCCACCTCTGAGGCCCGCCAGACACAGCAGGGTCTGCACTGTCGGAGGGCGGACACGCAGCCAACTCCAAGGAGCCTGAAGAAAGGAGGGCTTCTCGGGTCCCCCGGGCAGCTCCTCCTTTGAGACAACCCTGCGTCAGGGGTGTTCAGAGAAGAGAAGTGTCCAGCTGGCAGTCCACTCTCCCCTGACATGCAATGTGCTTGCTCGCGTACAGAGCGCTCCCTGTTTTGAGGACACAGGGGAATTTCGATTCCCCCGTCATATTCATCCTCAGACCTCCATCTCGCTGCTGGACGCTGGGAGACCAGAATATAAGCCCTCGGCCCCTTCTCTCCCAGAGCAGGAGACCGGAAACTCCAGTGCAGGAGTATGAACAAAAGAGGGCAACTAGCTCCCCCGAACGGCTGGGAAATACCAGGGGGGTGACCTTGGGTGACCTTGAACCCTGTGCAGGACTGAAGCCGGAGATGGGTGGACACAGCCATGAGCCTGGAACGCGAGGGACAGGAGGGGACCCCCATCTCCCACATGCGGAGAGTGGACCGTCCAGGAGGAAGAGACTCACCCCATGAGGGGGTGTCTCCCCTCTGCAGCCTGAGGGCCGGTCTCTCCAGAGACAAACGCTGCTGCTCTAGAAAGCTTGTGAGTTATGACCAAAGGGAAGGAAGCGTAGAGTGAAAAGCACTAACTAGGGATCCCCTTCATGAAATGAGCACGTGTAACAAAGTAAAATGATCCCTTTCTGGTCTCCCCAGGGAGTTCCACAGGCCAGTTAGTGATGGGATGAGACTCCCTGAGGATGAGGACCTTGATTCATGTACAAATAACATTCGGGGATGGATGGAGACAACGGTGCACGTTGGCAGTTTAAACACACCTCCATGGTTGCTGTTACGCTAGGAATTCTGGGGAAAGTTTTCCTTCACTCTGGAAAGGCAAGCTTCAGGCCAGTCTCCTGCTGGTATGTATCCCTGCAGTGCCACGTTTATCCATGCCGATCCTGGGTTGCTCTGGTGTATGCCGTGTGTGCGTGTATGTGTGTGTGTGTGTGTGTGTGCATGGTGTACATATGGGTGTGTTTGTATGCATGTGGGATGTTGTGTGTAGTGTATGTGTATATGCGTCGTATACAAGTGTGTGTGTGATGTGCATGTCATGTGTGTGTTGTATGTGGGTCTGCGGGTGGATGTAAGTGCATGCATGTGTGTGTGCATATGAGTATGTACGTGTGTGTCTTCCTTCAACATTCGTTCTTGGTCCCTCGACACTGAAGAAATATTGAAGAGTACAAACCTGGGGCACTAGTGAGACCAGATTTGAAACCAGGCACGAGAGAATGGAAATCATGGGACACTCGTGGTTATTTCAGCTAAAGTAAGTAAACACCCTTTCTAGGGCAGAAAACCCTTGTTCAGTGGCCAAGGTCACGAGCACAGTGAGTACAGGACGGAACGTGACATGCAGGATGCCTTCCTGGGTCTCGGCTTCCTCGTTTTCAGATTCTGTTACTAAATCCATACGTAAGGCGTTTAAACTTCACCCTTCTCGTGCACAAGACAGGCCTCAAGGACGAGGGAAAAGACTGGTGGGAAGGGAAGTGTGAGTGGCATGCTGTGACACTTATGTCGCCTTTTAAATACCTTATGGTCTGGATCCGTAAGTGATGAGAGCGTGGCTATAGCTGCCTCCAGAGGAAGCTGGAGTTCAGGGAGCTCGCATGCACACACAGTGCACGTGGGTACCCATGCATATGTACACGTGCACACTCGCGTGCATGCAATACGCACATGGACACGCACACATCGCACACACTCAGTACACACACGTGCGATGCCCGTATATGGACACACGCATATGTACACACGCACACAGCGCACACACATGCACACACATACATGTTCATACTCGCATGCACACACGGTATGTATCCCTGCTGAGAACGGAGCCCAGATTCCCCACCCCATGCTCCGGGTTCTCTGGAAGGGGTGATCCCCACCACCACACCGTTGCCTCATGTTTGAAATTTTCCGTGAGTTCAGACACTAGATCGATCATCACCATCACATTAACCTGTTACTAATGGGCTGAGGGGTGGAGAGAGCCATGTGTCTCTGGGCCCCACTGGGCGTGAATGGTGACCTGCACTCGGATGTACACGAGCCCCAGGGGCAGAGCCCACCCAGCCCACCTCTGCACTTATCACCTGAGGCTAGTTCCCTGGGCTGACACTAGCTGGGGCTGAGGTGTTCCCATGTTGACAACATGAACAGCCACTTGCCAAGTTAAGACTTTATAAAACATGGTTCCTTCTAACAGGCCATGCACATTATTTAAAATTCAAGATGTCCACCAATTATTTAAAAGCTCCCTAGCGGGCTTCCCTGGTGGCGCAGTGGTTGAGAGTCTGCCTGCCGATGCAGCGGACACGGGTTCGTGCCCCGGTCCGGGAAGATCCCACATGCCGCGGAGCGGCTGGGCCCGTGAGCCATGGCCGCTGAGCGTGCGCAAAAAAAAAAAAAAAAAAAAGAACCTGTTGTATAAAATAAATAAATAAATAAATAATAAAAAGCTCCCTAGAAATGCAGTAATCAGGAAAGAATTACCCTAAACTCATAAGGAGGTGTCCCCCCTCTGCAGTGAGAGGGTCCCAGAATGTCCTTCATGGCTGGAGCAGCCTCCCGCCACACCTGGCTCCAGGGCAAGCAGCCTCTCCCTCTCACGCAGGGGATGAGCCCTCCTGCCCTCAGGGTCATTTCTGAGTTGGAGTTTGGGGGGAAGAGCAGCCCCATTCCTTTCCATTGGAGGCTGGAAGGCCTCAGAGGGGTCTCCCCCGTCTCCCCGCACCACCTCCTCAGGCCCCGCCTGCCTGCACGGCCCCCTCGGATTGTACATGTCCTGTCTGTGATCTTTCCACCCCTGCACATCCAGCCAGGTTTTTGCCTATCGTGGGTGATGGAGGGACAGGGCTGGGATGGGTGTCAGGATGCGGGTCCCAAACATGACCCCACCCTCCCCAGGCTGGCAGCCTCGTCTCGTTTGGGGCTCTACTACCCAGGGACTCCATTTGGTTCTGGGAGCCGGGAGCAGACGGTGAGGGCAGGGTGATCTGGGAACACGGGCATCTGAGCGGGCAGGAGAAGCTCCTCGCTTAGAACTGAAGCAGCTTGAATTGAACCTCGAGACCACACTGCAAAAGCCTCCTTTCAGCGCTGGCTTCTTAGCCAGCAAAAGAGGGACGTACCCCTTGCTGTGCACCTCCACGCAGAAGCGGGATCCTGTAGAGAGGGAGATTTCTGAGGTGAGAGTTTCAAGTGTCCAAATTCACCTGTTAGGGGAAGCGGTATTGCTCCATTACTATTTCTTATCATTAAGTTCACATGTGGGGGGCAGGGGTCGGGGTAGTAGTATTTACTAGTAAGCTTATAATTAAGTATTAGCTTGCTCAGGCTGTCATAACAAAATACCACGGCTGGGACGGCTTAAACAACAGACATTTATTGTCTCACAGTCTGGAAGCTGGATGTCCAAGACCCAGGTGTCGGCAGGGCTGGTCCTCTTGAAGCCTCTCTCCTTGGCATGTAGACGGCCATCTCCTCCCCGTGTCCTCATGTGGCCACTCCTCCGTGCTGGTGTGTCCTGATCTCATCTCTTATAAGGACGCCAGCCCTATGGGGTTAGTGCTACCCTAATAGCCTCATGTAAATGTAATCACCTCTTTAAAGACCTTGTCTTCAAATATGGTCACATTCAAAGGTACTGGGGGTTGGGACTTCAATGTAGGAATCCGGGGGTCACAACACAGCCCATAATAGATCCCGATACACACTTGTGACTTTGAGTTCACATCTTCTTGGGGTGAAAGGCCAGGGTCCTGTGTGCTTGGTAGCTAATGGGCTCCATAAATGTTTGCATGAGTTTATGAAAGCGATTTTGCCGTAATCAATGTTGTAATATTTGACCAGCATCTGATGTGATTTCCCTGCTTTTGTGAAGGTTTTTTCCCCATTTTTTAATGCTGTGGTCATAATTGTTTAATCTTCTCCAACTGCCCTTACCTGGCCACTTCTTGAATTTTTTGTGTGTGTTAAACCCTAAGAACAAGGGTTCGATAAAACGTCCCTGGTATTTTCCGAAGGGAGAGGCCCTGTTGGCGTGCTTCTGATCCTTTGAACCCTCTCGTTCCAGGTCCCCCTACCTTGTTAAGAGAATATTTCCCCTGGTTTTAATCAAGTGGGGTGTTTGCACACAGGTCTGCTTTCTGCCACTCGTGTTGACTTCTCTCTCCCCAGCTTCGTTTGAACGCAGTGGCACTAACTCATAAAATTAATTCCCTTTTCGTGGGTTTGTCAGAAATGAAGATTGTTCTGACCCCTGGTTGAACTCATCAGCTGAAATGAAGTTGTTCACTGAACTGGAGAAGACAAAGCTCGGTTCCGAGAGATTAATCGGCTCCATCAGCCCTTGGAGGAGACCCGGCCACGGCCCGTCACGCCGACCCTGGACAGCTCCAGTCCCGCACAAATGAAAGCCATCACTCCCGGCCAGGAAGATACTAAATTATAGGCTTTTAAATTTAATTTTCAGTTTACTTGTGTTTTCGATTAGCGTGCCATGTCTCATAAAGACGGTGCTACTTTTGAGAAGCAAACACCTCCCCTTGTAGCCTGGGAGGCCCTGGTTATTGAAAGGCAAGATCACCTGAGATCTGTCAGCACGTGAATAGCAAACTATTTTCTTCATCCCCAAATCGATAACAGCCTTGGCAATAAAAAGTCGCCCTGGGCCTGGGGCCACAGGATTTCTCGACAGGCTCCTAAAACCATCCTCAGGTCACCGGAGGCCTGTGGATGGCCGTCCACTTTCTGTTCATGACTGCGAGGGGGTAGGAAAGCTCAGGGCTGATGACCTGTCATCAGCTGGGAAGAGCTGCCCCTCTTATCCTCCTGGGACCCCAGCTGTGTACGCACCGAACGGACTTTCTCCTGGTCCCAAGAGCAGACATTAGAATTGCCACTGCTTGGAGACTTCGAAGGGTGGGTGACGGTCCTCTCTGTCCTGTCCTGCCTTGCATTATTCCAGGTGTAGGTTCACACATAACCAGCCCTCATTTCTACTGAAGACAAGCTTCGGAGAAACCCGAGTTAGCATCCAGACCTGACGGGCCCCACGGGGAGACCCCACGATCCCCTCCCCTGTGTCGGACGCTCTCCCTGGCTGGACCCCATGCCGGCCTCGCCCTCAGCCCCCAACAAAGCAGAGATCTTCCTCGTCCACTGCCTCTGCCGCCTTCCCCACCCTCCTTGCTCCCAGGAGAGGCCGTTCCTGGCATGACTCCGTGGCATTTCCCGACAGGGTCCCAGCCGCTCTCAAACCCACAAACCACATCTGCTGGTCTGCAGCCCTACCTCGCTTTAGATAAGGGCTCCCTTAGGTTATAAGATGACAAAGACAAAATAAACTTCAAAGAAAAGAAAGTGTAGAAAAACTCTAAATAGCGTTCTCACCTAGTCTTCAAAAATCAACGTTAATCTTGGTCTTTTCACCTTCCTTTACATTTCTACAGCACTTCCCTTCATTCCTCCCTCCCTCCCTCCCTCCCTTTCTTCCTTCCAGAGATTCTTATAAAACTGAGCACAAAGGGAACACAAAAGAAGAATGTATTTGCGTCTCCGCCAGTTCAAGTTTCCTTTGCCCTGACCCAAAGGTCTGGACACGGAGAGAATGTTCTAGACCACGGCCAGCACACTTGTATGATGCAGAGCCAGGGTGTAAGTATTTCGGTCTTGGCCACACGGTAATGGAAGCAGCCCTTCACCGAGAGCAGCGTGTACCATAAACCCCGGCGACCACCGAATGTGGACTTCAGACTGTTTTCACGCGCTACAAAATGTGGTCATTCTTTGCTTTTTTCTCCCCACAATTTGAAAATGCCAAGACATTCCTAATTTGGGGCTGCACAAAAGTCGGCAGGGGCTGGATCTGGCCCCTGGGCAGTCATGTGCAGACGGGGTGTTGTGGGAGCCCCCCAGTGTTGGCTGCGGGGTCTCACCCCAGCTCCAGGAGTCCCACCTCCTCTTGCTTTCTGCCAGCCACAGCCAAGGAGCAGAGGGGCCACGCAGCCTGACTCAGCCCTCAAGTCTCCCCTTTAGGACGTCTGGGTGGCTGAGCATCTGCATTTCCCAGACTCCTGGGCCGCAGGCACTGCTGGTCCCAGCACCAGCCTTAGGCAGGGTGATCAGGTTCATTGACCGGGGCTGTGTCCGCTCCCTCTTAGAAGAAATGGGGCTCGGTAGCTCAGAGATAAGGAGCAGCTCCCGAAGAATGAACGAATGAGGGGGTGAGTCAGCCCTGCACCAGCCCTGGCTTCACTCACTCGCCTGCCCTGTGAGCAACGAGGGCTCTGCGGACACTGCCTGACCTGGGATGCAGCCTGGATCTGCTCTGGGCGACACTCCTCCTGAAAGGCGGGGGCCCGTCTGTCTCCCTGCTGCGCTGTGCTCTGACACCACGACTCGAGCGCCTTTCCAGGGTAAATCCCCCATGTCACCCGCTGGCCTTAACACTGGAGGATCCAGGCCCCGTTTTCTCATCTCCATCGCTCTGCCTGGAACACTCGAGCATCCCCTCGGCCCCATGCTCTCCGCCAGCCTGAATCCCTGGAAATCTGTGCCCAGGTAAGAAGCAGGATCTGTAGCAGGTGGGACATTTGCAGTACAGTCAGGAGGAAGGGGAAGAGAGACACAGAACTGAGGCTGCTTCGGAGGCAAAGAAACGAGTCCAAAGTCGGGGGAGGCTCTGCCCCAGCAGGCCCGGGGCTGTGGCTGTGAGCACTGAGTACCCCAGGAAGCCCCGCTGTTCCAGGCCAGCCCCCTGCTTCCCCACTTGTGTCTGGGTGCTGTCTGCACAGCCCATAAGGCCCTGTGTCCCTGCTTGCCCCAGCTTTTAGTGAACGCAGCACCTAATTTAGTGCATTATTTGATTTTCGTCTCACCTTAGCAGGACAGAAAACCCTGAGATCTCATGCTGAGTTGTGCCTCAGAAGGCCGGCCCTCCGCCGTCCTGTTCAGCCACCAGGTCCGGGTGCCGAGACAGCCTGCGTCCCCCCTACTGTGAGGCTAGCTGGCAGGCGGGGGCCACCAGCAAAGAGATGACCCCAGATCAGCCTTTTCTGGAGGTAATTTGATGCTTGATAATTTTTTAGAAAGCATGTTTGAGCAGCCTTGGAAAATCAGAGCCTTGTGGGGTCCTCTTCTCACTTTGCGTTTGTGGCCTCTGGGAGGACGGAGGGGCTCAGCTTCTGCCTTCCGCTAAGCGGTGATTGAAATGTGCCCCTGCCGCTCTGTTTCTTGTTCCGTCATGAGATGGGTATCTGCCCAGGATCATGACCACACGGGCCTCATGCGGAGGTAGAGGCCGGAGAGTTCTCACACCTGGCGGCGTGCACCCTGGAGATGGCTTGGTAGCATCTCAACCAGCAGGTTGAACATGAAGAACAACCCGAGTTGGTGTTTCCTGCTAATCGTGCCTGGGGCTGGGGCTGGTCTCCATCCTGTGATCACTCCACCTCGGTCCGCCTGGGATCCTGGGAGGCTTCCAGAAACTCAGGTGAGCTGATGGACTTAAGAAGAGAGTCGGCCCTCAGCAGGAGTGAGTGTGGTCCCTGGAAGCAAGGGAAGTATTTGTCCGACAAAAGTGCAGGGGCTCCAGGGACCACTTTCCACTCCACGTGGCTGCTGTGTGCTGCATCGTGTCTCCCTCCAATCCTGTGTTGGAGCCCTACCCCCAGCACCTCGGGATGGATGGTGTGGAGATGGACCTTAAGGAGGCAGTGAGGCTAATAGGAGGTCACCGGGGTGGGTCCCAATCCTACAGAGCTGGTATCTTTGTGAGCAGAGGAGGTGAGGACACAGACACACAGAGAGGGACAGCCACGTGAGGACAGGAGAAGCCAGCCCTGCTAGCACGTTGATCTCGGAATTCCAGCCTCCAGACGGTGACAAATACATTTCTGTCATAGAGCCAGCTGCTGACTGCCAGATTAACATTAACTTCGTTCAAATTGATGTTCATGTGAGGAGCTGGCTCTCATGGCGTCTGTGGTCAGTGGCTCTGCTTGGACATGGCGTTGAGCTGGAGCGTGGAAGTCTCTCCCCCATTGGTGAGGAGTAGAAAACCCCCTTCCCACTGGCACACTGACCATGGGGTCCACTCTGACCATCAGAGTCAACAAGGAGGAGTTGTGATTAGCTGAAATGTGGCTTGCGCACGAGGCTAATTGGCGATGTTGGTGGTTTGCCTCAAACCTGTTTTCCCACAAGGCCCTCTAGGTGCTCCTTTCCTGGTGTCCCCACCTCCCCTTGTGTCCAGGAGGCTGTCCACTGCTCTCCAGCCAGGCACACTTCCAAAGTTATATTTGTCTGTTTTGACAAAAGACACGCAAGCGTCTGTTTCTATGTTGACTTTGTTTCTCATCGAGGTACAATCCAGAGAGTCCGACTATTATCATAAGACAGAAATGCTGCAGCTCAGGACATGCCGCCCAGGGATGGGAAGTGAGAGACTCCAGGCTTGGGAACAGATATGGCAGCCATGCTCCTGGCTCTTATAAAAAGCTCAGTGTTGGGGCTTCCCTGGTGGCGCAGTGGTTGAGAGTCCGCCTGCCGATGCAGGGGACACGGGTTCGTGCCCCGGTCCGGGAAGATCCCACATGCCGTGGAGCGGCTGAACCCATGAGCCATGGCCGCTGAGCCTGCGCGTCCGGAGCCTGTGCTCTGCAACGGGAGAGGCCACAGCAGTTGAGAGGCCTGCGAACCGCAAAAAAAAAAAAAGCCCAGTGTTGCAAAGCTGCAAAGGCTGGGATCCAATATGACTTTTCCGAGCTCGAATGCCGGGGATCCTTTATATGTCTGAAGCGTGTGTTCCTACAGCTGGCGTGCTGAGCCTGCCGGTGCTATTGGTGGGAGCTGTCATAACACTGTCCCTCATCCCCCAGTCTGCCGCCTGCCCTGTCAGGTGAGGGGGGCCCTGCTCTCTGGGTTCCACCCACCCTCGCTCAGCCACAGGTGCCGGAGGAGACCCTTAGAGTCAGACAGGATGGTGTGCTGGGTCTCCTTCAAGTTCTGCAGGCAGATTCAAAGCTGAGTCATGCGAACAGGTGTGAGGGATTGGAAGTTCTGTCTGGGGGATGACATTCCTGTGGTTGTCTGTGTCACTGTCAGAACACACTCTTTGGTATTAGAAATTCGTCAATGATTAAAGTGATCGTAAGTTACACACCACGGGTGCTTTCTTTCCATTCAAAGCAGGCTTTTCTAATTTTAAAAAGAGAAAGAATAATCTCTATGAAATAAGCAAACAAGACTACTTTTCTGTGATGTGTGGCACTTTCCTCTCACGTGTGTGATCCCTTTTTCGTATTTTGCTTTTTATGCATTTGTACAAAAATATGCTGGGAGTACCTTGGCCATGTACTGTGTTAGTGCAGTATGGAACGTGTTGGAAACACTGAATTTAATGGGTGCAACTTGCAGCCTTATGGACAACGTTAAGCAAGGCATGTATTGTAATATTGATTTTTTTCTCATGCTCGGCTGGACCCAGGACTCAGAGATGAGTCGTCTTGTGGATTGCTGGGCCAAATGGAAGATGCGTCTGGGAAAGGTTCCGAATACAGGGATCTGCTGCTTTTTAAAAGTTTGCTTTACTCCACTTCGCTCTTACAAAAGACCTACATTGGTACCAGTTTCGCTTACAGAAAGAAATTCTAAGAGGATTTTTGAATTTACAAAAAAAGGTGAAAAGTTCAGTGTGGGTTTTGCAGTGAAACCCTTACAGAGGCAGTGTGCACCCTGGGGGTGGCCCCGCTGAGCTCTTTCCTGGGGACCACACTCAGCGTCAAGCATCCAGCTGTCAGAGCTCTGACCGGTGTCTGCGAGCACCTGTGCTTCATCCGGATTTATTTTATGGCTTCGTTATAAAGACATGTCTTAAGGTAACTGCTTCTTCTCTTTATGTCATTTTGGCTATGAAAGGTTTCACAGGAACACTCTGCTTTCAGATAGCGGGGCAACCTGCAAAATGGTGCAGACGTTTGTCGTCCAGAACTGGACTTCCCTGTGGGTGAGCAGCCCTGAGGACTCCCGGCCGGCAGGCTTCCAGGGAGGAGGGCTGCCCACATCCACGGCGAGTGTCTGCGTGTTTCTCAGGAGGAGATGCCCCAGACCTCCTGCCTCCCCTACTGGGACTGAGCAATGCTGAGGAATCTGGTTTTTTCTTTTCCTCTCACTTTTTCCCCTCCCTCCTCCCTCTGTTCCTTTCCTTCTTCGTCTCACCCTCCGAAACCACATCGTAAGGAAGGCTGATTTGGAAGTACAGCAGTCAATGATAACTTCCTTAATTGATGGATCAGGAAACCCGCCTCAGGTGGGAACGTCCCCTTGGACAACTTGCTCAGAGGCCTCCAGACCCGCCTAGCTGCTGTGGCAGGAAAAACATCCTACTCGTGTTCTGAATTACCTCCTGTGGTAGTGATGGGTTTGGGACATCATTAGATGAATTACCAAAGGAAACAGCAGTGTACCTAAAGTAGCCGCCGTGCTGTCAATCAGAGAACAAGTTCCCCTGCCATCGGAGCGTGGGCACCCTCCCGTTTTGGGGAGGAGGGTCACACGGGCAGGGCTGGCTTCCTGGATGGGTGAACCGTGCAGTTGCTCAGGGCTCCCCAACCCTCAGGGGGCCCCATGCTTTGCTTAGTGCTCTGCCATTGGCACCCACCCAAAGGCCACTCCTCTGTGGTGCCCAAGAATGGGCAGGGGGACAGGCTGCCAACGGTGCAGGCAACAAGTAGGCATTATCTGTAGGGAATTCTAAATAATAATAAAACGTAGTAAAAGTTGGTCCCCCTTTTATTATCATCCTGCAGCAATTCTAAACAATATCAGGAATAAAACCCTCCTCCCTGGAAACACCCTGTGTGGAGTTGTAAATACCTGGTGCGATGGCTATTGAGATTTAATAAGCAGATACGTAAGTAAGCTCCAATATTTGCTTAATTCTGCTGGAATCACAACTTTGGGTTCGTTCCTTCCTTTGCCACATGAGCAATTTTACTTTCCAGAGCCTGGAGGACTTAGGAAGGGGCCGCTGCAGCCCGGTCTGGAGGCAGAGCCGGCTGGGAGGGCTGGCGGTGGACAGCAGCCCGACAGCGGTCATGTTGGTAACCAAGCAGTTTGGAACAAACGGTACCTTCCAGCGTCTAAAGTTTATGGATATTATTAGCCAATCAGCTTTTGTATTTATTTACTTTTTTATGAAGGTTGGCACTCACACCAGTCCCCCACCCCCAAGACCATCCCTTTGTGACTGCATTTGCTGTGTATCAGCCAGTATATTCCAGATCCTATATAACTTTGAGTAACACAGATTACACTGTATATTCGACATGCCAACTTCTTAAGATCCAATATGAGAGTATTGTGTTGATTTTCAAAAGTGACCATTTAAACTTAAAGTGATTATATATATATATATATATATATTTTTTTTTTTTTTTTTTTTTTTTTTTTTTGCAGTACGCGGGCCTCTCACTGTTGTGGCCTCTCCCGCTGCGGAGCACAGGCTCCAGACGCACAGGCTCAGCGGCCATGGCTCTCGGGCCCAGCCACTCCACGGCATGTGGGATCTTCCCGGACTGGGGCACGAACCCGTGTCCCCTGCATCGGCAGGCGGACTCTCAACCACTGCGCCATCAGGGAAGCCCAAAGTGATTATATTTTGATATATTCACGCTTTATTAATCAAATCCTCAGGAAAAACAGTAATAAAAATTTCACCTTATTTACAAGGTATTTGCGGGGTTTCAATTACTGTTGAGAGGCCTTTTTTTCATCATTAAGTGAAACATACCCTATTTTCCCCACAGTTACATGAGGGTTTGGGCAAAGGGCCCTGGTTTTGTTCCTACACAGCCCCAGCACAGCCGCCCCCAGCCCCGGGCTGCCTCAATCTCCCCACGGTCGGGCACATTTTGGTGTCCTCACAGCAGCCGGCTGAGAGGCAAAACCTGTTCCCAGAGAACAGCATCACATTAACCTTGTATTATGAGAAAAATAAACTGTAGAGGGAAGAAACACAGTATCTTTTGTTCTGGGCATCACATTGCTTTCTTGTTTTGTTTTATTTTATCTTTATTTTTTTTAATTGAAGTGTACTTGATTTACAATCTTGTGTTAGTTTCAGGTGTACAGCAAAGTGATTCAGTTATACAGACATATATTCTTTCAACCCACAAATAATTTCTCATTTCTTCTGCTCCTGCCGAGGACTTACATTTCCAGGTGTGCTGACTGTTGCTGGCCCATCTGGAAATGGATTCCACATGGCAGTTAATACCCACGTGGTCACCTCTGGGTTCAGAAGCAGTTTGGTGGGGCTAAGTTTTCGTCCCACCCCATGCTTCAAACCGAGCTCCTCGAACAGCGGGTATATGGAGACTCAAGCCGTGGTGGCTCCAAATCACATTCAAAGTTGAAATTCCGCATTAGAAAATGAATATTCCCTCTTGGATGTGGAATAAAATGCTTGCTGTATATTTGGGTGCTTAGAGAAAAGGTTTATTATGGCAAAGAGAGAAATGAAGCTTTGGATAAACAGATCCAAAGGCTATGAAGCCGGAAAGGATTTCAAGAAGTAAATTGCAATTTTACTGTGAAGGCAAATGTTCTTTTCAGTCTTGATTTGCACTAAACACAGAATGAGAGTCAAATGGAAATGGAATAGAGGCACATCTCAGAAAGGAACCCACAGACGAGGACACACAATCGCAAACATGGTTAAAGCCTCCTCAGCACAATGGTTGCACTGGCTTTACTGACAAATAGTGAAGTATCACATCTTCTGAGGAATTGTGATAACTCACAATGTGGGTAATTGTTTTCAAGTTACAACTTGTCAGCTTTGTAAGTCTGATTTGCATTGCAAATGAGAAATATTAATTAAATAGTGAACGTGTTTGAAAGTGACACGGCTCCATGTCTTAAGGGTTACCGTTTCAAAGCTGCGTTTAGAGACCTGTCCTGACCTGAAAGATGCTTTGGGATAAACACATATTTACAACCAATTTTCATTTTCCCTTTAATTCAGATAAAGATATTTTAGAATAAACTTAAACTCAGGAAGGGTTTGTATTCTTGTGTATTATTAGCTGGAGGCTAGCCAAAATCTTCCTTTAAGTAACAGAATAGAGAAACAAATTTTTTCTTTTTTTTTGCTGTACACGGGCCTCTCACTGCTGTGGCCTCTCCCGCCGCGGAGCACAGGCTCCAGACGCACAGGCCCGGCGGCCATGGCTCACGGGCCCAGCCGCTCCGCGGCACGCGGAATCCTCCCGGACCGGGGCACGAACCCGCGTCCCCTCCATCGGCAGGTGGCCTCTCAACCACTGCACCACCGGGGAAGCCCAGAGAAACCAATTTTTAAAGATTGACTTTTAGTTTCCCGTCTCCTCTATTTTAAAACAGCCTAGCTTATTAGCTAAAAAGGAGAGGATTTTAATGATTGAAGCCTTGAACTTAATCTGCAGTTTAATATAAAATGTGATATTGCAGGTTGATTGAAATCAGAATACCAAAACACTCAGGACTCATAGCAGTTAACGATCAAGTGCATTCAAAAGAGTTTCATTTTCAGACGGTCTTAAGAATTTAAGCTACATTGAAATAAAAGTAAATTCATGCATGTGAAAACTTGAAAATCTGAATAAACAACAACTTATGGGCATGCTGGTGAATCCACTAGCCCCCGACTTTGCCTTCTAAGAAATAAAAGTGACCAGCTTGAAGACCACCACGTTTCCTAGTGACTGTATCATCAGCGCCGGCATCCATGAGGGAGCCAGACCGTAAACAGGTGACAGCATCCTTGGGTCCGACCGACCGTAGTGCTCACACAGCAGGGGCAAGCGGGGGCTCTGTGCGCTGCAGCTCTGGGGAGCAGTCACCACGCCCCAGCGAGGTGCCCCTTTGCTGGGAGAGGAGATCCCAGGCCCTTGAGCCAATCTTCTCGGACTTGGGTGGGAGGTATTGTAGGGAACAACCCAAGTCGGATGGGTACCCAGTGCGATAGCTCTGTGGTCTGTCAGTTCTAAGGTGTGGGACCGTGGCCCCTCTGACTATCAGACACTAAGCCTGGGTCATGGAGTTCACAGTCCCAGTTAAGGGGCCCTTCCAGACCCCTGTCCCCAGCGTACTCCCATTCCTCTGTCTGACTGTCTACAAAGATTGTGAGGGTGTGCGTGGAGCGTCAGAGAAGGAGTCTCTGACTCCAGACACCAAAGTTTCCTGCCTGTGCACATGCGTTTCGGGTATTTGCCAGGACCACCTGTGCACAGGTGGCAGGACTGCGCCCTCAGTATCATGCCAGCGCCCTTCCATTCATCTGATAATGGACTCCATATCTCACGTGATGTTGCAGAGAAGTATCCAGAGATACAAAACCTACACTAGAGCGTCAATTTCTATGCATTACTGCTCTAACAGTAAATTATATGTCATTTAACGCAAGTCATTAGTCAACATATAAATAATTTACCGCCAATACATAGGGCCATGAGAGTCAGAGAAATGTATAAGTGAAGGCAAATTTTCCAAAGAAGCTCTCAATTTATTTTATTGATCATTTCAGGAAAAAAAAAAAAAAAAAGGTAACTTGGGTCCTTAATTGCCCCATCTAGAACCTTGTTGTTTGTTATTAGACTCTACAGCATTTTTCTTCCAACCTATTTTTAAAATTTCATAGAACCTGGAGTGAAAAGGGGCCCCAAACCCTGTCCAACCTAATGTTTCCCCAAGTGGGGTCCGTGCAACTCTGGGCCTCTATGCTGGTCCGTTTAAGTATCTCATTGGTTCCATATACTATACTTGACACACACAGGATGGTATGTAAAATAATATTTTTATATACTTTACATATATGCACCCATAAGTGTACTATATACATAGCTGTATGTAGAGATCCCTTTCTGTACATGTATTCAGATGGATCTACATCAATGCAGAATTTATTATTTGAACAGGTAATTTAGTCCAGAAACTAAAAAGTAAAAAAGAAAAAGTAGGTTTGCAGTGAAAAGTCTCTCTGTCTACTCTGCTCCATCGGCCCAATGGATATTAATGTCCTCTGTCATCTTCAGAGATGTTTTACACAAATATAAACAAAGACAAATAGTTCCTTTTTTCTGCAGATGGAAGCTTACTAAACACAGTGTGTTCTACACTTTGTTTCTTTGACGTATAGGCGCTCTTTCCATACTGACGTGTCAAAATATTTTGTGTTCATTTGCACAGCTGCATAATATTCCTCTATATAACATTAACTAAATATGATTTTTAAAATTCAGTCATTGTTGATGGACACCTGGGTAATTGTAATCCAATATTTTTAATGTTAGGAACAAGGCTGTCAATTTTTAGTATTAGAAACAAACACCCTACACACGCTCACAATACACACCCCATAAAAGTCTCCACAGGACATACACATCGAGCACACTGCACACACACGAAATATAAGTTAAACATCAAAAGTATACACTCTTCCTGTTTGCTGAGTTTGATGGCCTCTGATAGTGTCTGTTTTGTTCTAGTCCATTCATTTCTATTTATTCTATTATATTTTTAAAAACATTCTCCCGACCCACTGGCTTGATTCTGAGGTGCCCTGTTGTGGGCTGGAGGGTACTGCTGGCCAGCGGATGCCGTGCCATCTGAAAAACACCACCTGTCACCTGTCACCTGGTCCCCCTGGTTCATTAAGCTGTCTTGCTGGCTTGGTTAAATCCTGGCTGGATTTCTTGAGGCTGAACAGATCCTCACATATTGAGGTACAGAGGAGTCACAGGCATACTTTAAAAAAAAAAAGCAAAACCAAAAAACCTCCTCTTCTGAATGTGGACACCCAGAGCTCAGCACAAGCCACGGCAGACTCTTGTCTTCCTGACCTGGCGACACCCCCGTGCGCCCAGCGTCCACCCTCTGGAAGTCAGAGTGCCTCTCCAACGCAGCCCGGGTGTTTGCTGAGGACCGCTCCTCTGACGGATGGAAATACTCTGGGATGAAAGCAGTGAGCTCCCTCAGCTAATAGCTCGACGGCCGCGGAATGCAGGCCACTCTCAAGCCAGGGTCTGTAGGGCCACCCCGGGAGTCTCCAGACAAACCCTCCAATCAGCCAACAAAAGGATCAAAAAGTCTGCGGGCCTCATGCGTTTGCAGAAGGTTCTACTTTTCAAGAACCGTCATTTTTGCTTATTTATTTATTTTTTTAATTTTTAAGGAGCTGAGCTTTCATCTTCTTTCACGGAAGAATAAGAAAAGGTCTTTCTAAGGTGTTTTGAATTTCAGAGCCCCGATCCGAAGCTGCTTGTCAGCGTCTCTTTGGGAAGTCTCTTTCTAATCGCTCTATTTGATATTGGATATGTGGTCGTCAAATGTTTACCTTAAGAAGTATACAGTAAGCCTTCACTTTAGAAGCAAATTAATAGTCGGGCACCACGAGAACCCGACTTGATCTGAATATTGATGATCTCATTCTCGGAGTCTCTCCGGGGCCGGGGGGTGTGCGGTGTTGATCATTGCTTCTCACTGATAAGCAAAATATTTCCAGAGCGTGAAGAATTCTGCGGTGTGTGAAGAGGATATAACCATAATCTCCATCAACACGCTAACTTCTCTGCTGCCATTTGCATTGACAAGCAGCCCGAGTTATGCTAAGCTCTCTATTAGAGCCTGAGCCCTGGGAAAGGTCTCCTCATTTGAATAAGGCCTCTTCTGCATGTGAAAAAAGCACATTGAAAAGGAACGCTCCTTTAATTAGGGTGGCATTTGGAAGCAGAGGCCTTAAATGTTCACTTTTTGTGATGCTAAATTGTCGAGTATTTTCGACTGTATTGTCATTTTCGTTCAACATTTTTATTCTTCCTTATTTCTTAAGGAGGGAATGAATGGCCTGCCTGCCAGAGAGAGCGAGGGAGCAGATCAATGTGTCTATCTAGGTTATGGAAAATTTAAATCAAACTGTTTGATGAAATGTAGAAATATGTTTAAATATAGGATTAGACTTCTAATATAGGAAGCAGTCAGGAGATCAAAAGCCTCCAGAAGTCATGCTGAAAAGGAGTGGAGAGCTGCCGCGGGAATTTTAGAGCTAAATGATTGAAGAGTGTTTTCAGTGCACTACATCCAATCTGACTTTAAAATAAAAGTAAACATGGCCGGCAGTGCAGCCGGGGTGGTGGTGTCCCTCCGCCCTGGACCAGCGGCCAGGCGGCCTGACCGTGGGGTTCTATCTCCAGCACTCACGGAAAGAGGACCCTTGGCTTAAAAATCCGGCTCTGGACAATGACATGAAATGTCCCAGCGGGCATTCTTGGGACCGGAGTAGCTGCTGGACTTCTACATGCGTGTGAATTTCTCAAATCCATCTTTTATCTTCCTGTATAAACGACAGCGACAACAAATCAGACTAAACCCAGACTCAAGCAAGCTGGGAAAGTCAGGCTTGGGTTTTTGGAATGTGATTCAGCAATGATATAAAACAGAAGCTTGATAACCAAGCCAGGGATGCTGGGAGGACCTGTCTGGTGGAACCTCCCAGGGTACACCTGTCTGGACCCCAGACCTGACCTTCAGATCTTGGCTTTAAGAAGGCCCTTTTAACCTTCTTAGCATGGCGGTGAGTGTGTCCAGGCCTGAAAACTCCCACATGTGCAGTGGTGGAGGTGCTATAACAGAGAAGGTGAGTCAAAGTAAGTCACGGGTCCCTCGGGGACTCAGAAACGTCTCATTCTGATTCCTGTACTCATCTGTCAGACTCTATAGTTTGTTTGCTCATAGCTGGTGTCTCTCTCTGTGTCTCTCTTATACTTATCTAAACATTTTGTGCAAATGGAAGTTTTAAGACCTGGACCTTAATATCAAGGAGGACCGTTTATCGCTACTTAAAATATTATAACTATTTTCCATAAATGTAACTTTATGACTCACCCTTTATGTAAATAAGCATTCCACCAATCACTATGCTTTTCCTATTATAGGGATTTTCATACCTTCAAAACTCTTGCCTGCAAAAGGTCCTGTTCCGGCATCTGTCTCACCAAGCCCTGCCCCCAAATTTAATTAATTTAAATACTGATGACTCCACACCTCTTTCCATTTTCGGATTTTTAAGTATGTTTTGAAAATGCAAACTATGAAATTGTCAGTGGACTTGGGAAGAACAGCTGCAACAGGAAGTCCTTTCTGTGCAGGAGGAGGGGGTGAAGAAGGTCATAGGAGGTGCCAGCCCTAGCAGTGAGGGGACTGGACCAGGGACACACTCCCTGGTCAGGTAGGTAGATCTGAGTCCTCTCCAACCCCCGTCGCGCTCTCTGAGCCTCAGTTGCTCCAGCTGTGAAATGGGGGTAGCGATGGTAGTGAGCCCGTGACAGCAGGCACGGGTCCCTGGGGAGGAAGCACATGGTGAATGTGGCTGGAATGGAACGTGACCACCCTCCACCCCCAGAAACTTCATGATTACATTTCTCCTGGTGTCCCTAATGGAGACGGACGGGGTGTACGCCTAAAACCATGGGTCACCCATGAAGGTCTCTGAAGGCTTCAGAGAGGGTATTCTTTAGGTACTTTGAATAGTTTTGAGGGATGTAGATTCACTAAAACTGTTCCAAAAATTTTAGTCGTTTAATTGATATTTAATGAACCCAATAAATCTTTATTTGGACTTGGGGACTCTCTGGCCGAGACCCCATGAGGATGACGCTGCGTGAGCCAGGGAAGAAGCAGCAGGAATCTGCTATCTCCCTGCTGCTTCCTCCGGGGCTCCCGGGCTACCCTCCTGCACCTTCACCCAGAAAAGGGCAAGGAGCAGAGGGTGCCCTCAGCCTCTCGTGTCCAGGGCTGTGGCCCAGACAGTTGGCCTTGAAGACCCTACATGTGCGGTGATTTCAAAAGTGATTTGAAATCATTGTTTATTGTTGCCAGGAGACGTGATTTTGAAGTAAAATAATTCCCTGAGCGACACAGTTTGTGGATGAACCGCAGAGGGGCCCAGTGGGAGACAATGAAGGCGAAAGAGGAAACCACTGTCAGAGAAACAGAAAAGAAGGAGGGACCTGTTCTAATTAGAAATAGAAGTAGGTGAGCAGCTCTTCCTGAGGTCAGAGGAAGCAGAGGGTGGGAGCGGTCTGCCACGTACTCCTGGCAGGCTGGCACTCAGGCCCCAGGGAGTGCGCAGCCTGGGCAAGGAGGTCAAAGGCTGGGTTCGTTTCTTCTTTTCCTCCCTGAAATAGTTGGGTCGAAAAAAGTGCAGCAATTAATAACTGAATTAATAACTATGGGAAAACTTAGCTGGGCGAAATACAGAAACTCTAATGAGTGCAATGCTAAAATCTTCTGGAAAACATTTTTTTTTTTTTTTTTTTATCTCGAATTGTGTTTCATGGTTCTGAACGGGGGAAATTAAAATACACCGCCTTTAATGTAACTTCAACCTATATTCAGACAGTTTTTTCAACTTCACAAAATTATTCTCAAGTTCAGCTGCAGGTACAGACTTGAGAACTATTAGGGATGTTTTTGAAGAGATGCCTAATGAGGAGGAGTTTGCCATAACAGAGGAAAAACTATAAAGTTAAAATAATCGAAGCAGTGTACATTAGCAATGGCAGATACATCAATAGAAGAGGATGAAAAAGTCAAAAGTAGCATAGAGGGTTTAGGCTGCGGTAGATCTGAAATTATAAATTGGTATGGAAGGGACGGATTGCTGAAAGATTGCATTGAAAAGACTGCCTGATCATATGAAAAGACACGGATATTGATTGCTACTACACTACTGATTTTAAAATAAACATTTAAATGAAAATTGTTAATTAAAAAAGAGAAAACACTAAATCTCACTATTCCTTGCACTATTCTGCAAGGAAATAGAAATATTTATTTTATCTTTGGTTGAATATGTATTATTAAACATTACACCAAAACCAGAAATAGTTAAGGAGTTTAACTGATTTTACCATCTAAAAAGTGTCGAAAATTCATAGAAGAATAATACTATAATCAGTGTTAACAGATAGACAGCAAATTGGCAAAGTAGTTGGTATGGCAGACAAGAGTTAGTACTTTGATATATAAAGTGTACACACTGCTGTATTTAAGACAGGTAAACAACAAGGACCTAGTGTATTGCACAAGGAACTCTACTCAAATTATGTAATAAGCTAAATGGGAAAAGAATTTGAAAAGAGTAGATACGTGTATATGTAGAACTGAATCACTTTGCTGCACACCTGAGACTAACACAACGTTGCAAATCAAGTCTATTCCCATATAAAATAAAAAGTTTAAAAAAATTTTTTTAAGTGTTAATATAAATAGAGAGGCCACAGTATTTTCCTTTTTTTTTAACCAGATAACGTTGAAAAGGAAAAACATAAATGGCCAGAACTCAGGTAAAAATAACTGCAGTTTCACTAGTAAATAACTGCTGTTGTCGCTGTAATCAACCACCAGAAGTTTCGTGGCGTAAAGCACGACACGAATTTATCACCCTACAATTCTGTCCCTTAGAAATCTGACGTGGGCGTGGCTGGCTGAAATCGATGCTCCTTTCTGGAGGCTCCACGAGTCTCTGAGTCTCCGGGCGCTCTGTCCGGGTCCCGTGGCCCTCGGCCCCGCCCTTCACCTCGAAACCAACAGCATTGAGTCACGCCCTTTGCTCACTGCCCTCTCTCGTCTCTGCTGATTCTCCTTCAAATTCTTATTCTCGTCCTTGTGTCCTTCTGACCACAACCTAGAAAGGCTCTCCACTTTTAGGAATTAAGATGATTATATTAGGCCAACCCAGGTAATCCAGGATAATCTCTCCATTTCAAGGTCCTTAAGTTAATCACACCTGCAAAGTAATTTTTTCCCCATAAGGTGGACATTCCCTGGACATTCACAGATTCCAGGAATTAGGACGTGTACATCTTTGGTGGGGCATTATTCTGTCTACTGCAGGCATATAAGGAATTCAATATGCATTTTATATATGTATATAATTTTAACATACTTTTATTATATGTACAACATATACGTTATATATTATATAACACACCACACACATAACATTATATATTATATAACATGCATATATATTATACTATAATATATAATATATTATAGTACATTATAATATATATAATTACATTTATTATGTATCATACATCATAAAAGGATATTGAATTTCTTAGTGCATCCTCTGACATCTGTTGAGGTGATGTGATTTGTTGTTTTTTCCATGAATCACATAGATTATTTTTTTTTTTTTTACTGTTGAGCAAACCTTTTATTCCTGGGACAAACATCTTCGTATGATATTTTATGATTTTTATATCTCCTTTGTTTAGTTTCACAATGTTTTGCTGTGATTTTTACATCTATGTATAAGGATGAGATAGGCCTACAATTTTCCTCTTTTGTACTATCCCTGCTGTGTTTCGTATCATGGTTATACCTAAACATAAAGTGAACTGAAAAGGCTTTCTTTCTCTTCTTTATGTTATTATTATTAATTGTCATACTCTGAGTCTGCGTAACGTTGAAATTCTTTTTTCTTGACTGTTTCACAGACTTTGCTATTCAAACTCTCCAGAATTTTTCTCTGTGGGACGTTATTTATTCAC
Source organism: Phocoena sinus (assembly GCF_008692025.1). Classification (NCBI taxonomy): domain Eukaryota; kingdom Metazoa; phylum Chordata; class Mammalia; order Artiodactyla; family Phocoenidae; genus Phocoena; species Phocoena sinus. The sequence goes on along the minus strand of NC_045765.1, from coordinate 172,188,922 downwards.
TAATTTCAGTTCTGTTACGATCATATGACCAATCAGGTAGTTCATTTTTATACCTCTTCTAAATTTTTAAATTAATGTCATGCATTTATTTTTATGTGCTTTTATTATCTCTTACAATACATGTATTTCTGATTTTCAAACAAATTCTTTAACTATGTCTCAGTAAAATGAACTTAATTAGTACCTGTTTCATATGATTGTCGCTAGAAATAATTTAGTATGTGTACAATTCTTAGAATACTGCTTGCACATAGTGTTATATAAATGATTGATGTTAATATTAGTCAGCTTTCAATTTTTTTCTAAATAGCAATTTCTGTTCTGACCCATGAATCATTTAGAAATGTTTCTCTTAAGTTCCAAATATATAGGGTAATATATATATACATATTTATATATTCACAATTAATTTTTAACTTAACTTCATGGTGGTTAGAAAAATGTGTTCTTTGTAATATAATCTTTGGAAATCTGTCGAGAGTTGCACGAAGCGTCAATACGTGGTCAAATTACCTTAACACGGTATCTTGAGTTACTTCTCTGATTGACGCTACATGAGTGCTTGAAAATAATTTATATTCTGTTTTCTTGGAGGTAGATTTCAGGATTATTACTTGTGCTGTTCAAATATTCTGATTTTAATTGATTATTAAAATCTACTTATTCTATCAATTGTAAGATCCATGTTAAAATCTACCATGATTCTGGATTTCTCTTTCTAATCAAATTAATTTTTGCTTTATTTATTTTAAGTCTATATTATTGAGTTCATACAAGTTTAGATTTGTTGTATCATTTTTCTGAAGTGACTCTTTTATTAATATGTAGCAATTCCCTTCATGTCTATATGCCTTTTACTTTAATAACTGGAACCGCTTTTTTTTTTTTTTTTTGCGGTACGCGGGCCTCTCACTGTTGTGGCCTCTCCTGTCGTGGAGCACAGGCTCCGGACGCGCAAGCTCAGCGGCTATGGCTTATGCGACCGGCCGCTCCGCGGCACGTGGGATCCTCCCGGACCAGGGCACGAACCCGTGTCCCCTGCATCGGCAGGTGGACTCTCAACCACTGCGCCACCAGGGAAGCCCTGGAACCACTTTTAATTAATATTTTGGTTAATATTTTTTTCTGACATATCTTTTTTATCCTTTTTTTCTACTTTTGTATTCCTATGTTTTTAATTGTCTTTTACAAAGGCTTATAATTTGAGTTTTTCATTTATCCAGTTTGATAATCTTAGAATTTTAATTAGAGTACTTAGTCTATTTTTAGTAATTGTATTTGATGACTTATTTAGATTTATCCCTATTATTATTATTGTTAAATATTTTTCTTCCTTTTGTATGTTGCTTTTTCCTCTTCTCTTTTGCCTCATTTTGATTGATTGAGCACTTTTCCCTCATTCTCTCTATTAGGAAGTTGTTTTTGTCATGATGTACTTAGTTATGCTTGGAATGATCATCCCTGAACCAAGGCACTTTTAAGAATGAAAGAAGGTCCCTCTTCATAATTAACTGTCTTGGGAACCCTGCAAAACATAACCACTGTGATAACAAGCAACCTTAAAATCTCAGTAAATTAAATAAATAGTGTGTTTCTCAATCATGCATTTTGCCCAACATGAGTCAGCTTATCACAGTTTCTCAGGGACCCAGGCTGACACAGGCTGTATCTAACCACATGTTTTCACATGCTCACAGCAGTGGGAAGAGAACGTGTAAAACCACACAGTGGCTCTGAACGTGTGCTCTCATCATGTAAAATATGCAGGGAGTAACCAAATTCAGAGAGTGAGGAGATCTGGATAGCTTTATAGAAGGGGTGCTTCTAAAAAGGAGTCCTGAAAATAGAATTTAATGTTAAATATTCAAAGCAAACTTAGGTTATTCCAGATTAGGTCCTATGAGACTAGGATATTTGCCTAATTAGTGACCTACTGTTAGATAGCTGGGAACCTTTGCAAGTGCATCTACAAAGTTAATACAAGAGATAAATGCCAGTTGATTTAAAATTGGAAAGCTTTGGAGATAATACTAAATCTCTGTAGTATGCTATGAATCAGGGTGGTGCAGGCAGCCAGTTTACATAATTCAACCTCAGAAAATTTACATTTACTATGTAATGTCTTTTTTTTTTTAATGTATGGAGACACATAAAACATATATCATGTATCATGGCCAAGGAGGATGATAAAGGGAATTTTAAAAATATTTATTTATTTATTTATTATTTATTTATTTTTATTTTTGGCTGTGTTGGGTCTTCGTTGCTGCGCATGGGCTTTCTCTAGTTGTGGCGAGTGGAGGTTATTCTTTGTTGCGGTGTGCGGGGGGCTTCTCATGACGGTGGCTTCTCTTGTTGTGGAGCATGGGCTCTCAGCGTGTGGGCTTCAGTAGTTGTGGCACATGGGCTCAGTAGTTGTGGTGCATGGGCTTTGTTGCTCCGTGGCATGTAGGATCTTCCCAGACCAGGACTCGAGCCCATGTCCCCTGCATTGGTGGGCAGATTCTTAACCACTGTGTCACCAGGGAAGTCCCCTATGTAATGTCTTAATTCATTGCTCCTCTTTAGTTGGTCAGGGTGTCATATACTTGCAACAGATTTCTAATTTCAAAAAAATGAAGCTAATTCTAGAATGTCATAGGAATCTACATAATACTATTCCTTGGCATTCCAAACTGGAGCTTCAGCAGCAAAGTTCATTTAAATAGAGAGAGAGTGGATGAAAGAATAGTGATTGGGGTATGTGTTCTCAGATCATCAAAGTCCAGGATGAGTTTAATAACCAGGGCTTGAGAAGGACATAATGGACTACCTGCTGATCAGAGGGCAGGATGTTTTCAGTGGAGGTTAGGATGGGTCTTAACACCAGGCTCACTCGGTCCTCTCTCCATTAATGCATCAGATTCCCCCATCACATATATGTACAGTGTTCTGACTGTAAAGCAACTTGACCACCCCTGCTTATCAAGGTAAAGCTCATGGACTCTTTCCTTTTTCTCCTTTGCACATCTGAGGTCTAACACCCAAACCACAATCCCATTGACATTAGAATGGATGCCACATAACCTCCACTCTCAGTTAGTTGGTAGAATTATAATTAGTCAAGAAAACACTTACAGAAACAGCTTTTTTTGAACGTGTATATATAGCAGTTCTTCTTTATAAAATACTGGTAACACCAATATAGACGACTATTCAAATTACCTTTCTATCTCAGCTCATTTTTGACCTGTAAAACATAGGATCCAGTCCATGGATAAATGTAAACCTGGAAACAGGAGAAGCAGTTTAGAGTTTGCTGTCACAGCCGGGCTTTCTAGCTTCCTCCTTGTCCTCTTGCTTCTTGGGGCCCGTCTCTCGGTCGGTGTCTCTCTTCTCCATCTTCAACCCCCCTTCTGCCCCTGCTTCACATGCTCTGACACAGCTGGGTTTTGAAAAGATCTTCCCTAAACTATGCATTTTCTCTAGCAAATATCTGCATCCACTTCCTTTCACAAAACATCCTGTCCAACACATGGTCCTGACTTGGTTGCCATCACCTCTTAGTCTATTCTCTGCTCAGTCCGTCCCCTTCATTCTAGAATTTGCACTATTCACTGGAGTGATTCCTGCAACATCCGATGTCCCCCAGGCCATCCTGGGCAGGGCTCTGTCTTTCTCTTATCCTCCCTCTGGACCATGTGACACTGAACCCCTATTATGTAACAGGCTCTGTTCTAGGCAGCTGGGACTTCAGTGAAAACGACAGATGAGATTCAATCTTTTCGTTATTTTTTATTTCAGTGGAAGAAGGAGCCGATAGGCAATGACCTTGGTAGACCAGAAGGCCACCCACAGTGCTGTAGGAGGTGACAAAGGCCATAGGGAGAGAGGGCAGGGGCAGGGGATCTGGAAGCAGGGGGTGGGGGACCATTTCTCCAGGACAGCCAGGTTCGGTGTCACAGTGAGAGGCTCCTGAGCAGGGTGAGCAGAGGAGGAAGGGGCAGGCGGACACAGTGGGAGAGGCGCGGGGGGAGCAGGGCTGGCGAGGACAGAGGGCCTCGCGACCTCTCCTTCTCTTGCTTCCTGCCCCTGCTTCCCCAGAGCACGAAGAGCTGACAATCTCTGTAGGTTTCATCTTCCTCTGGCCCTCCAACCTCCCTCCTCTTCTCCATGACCGTCCCCATGGGTCTCTTCACGTTGAGGTTGATGAGTGTGGATGTCTCTACAGTCCATTGTTCACATTCCAGCCTGGACAATCTGTCCCACGCGGGATGCAGATCACAGAGCCTCGCCCACCTCCCCGTCCCCTCCCCCCTCCCCATCTAACGCTCTCCGCGCACACACCACCCCAGGGGCTTCCCGTGACTTTCTGGACAGAGGTCGCAAGGCCTTGCCCCACCACAGGCCTGTCCTTGGGGTCTTTCTCTGCACCCCATCATCTCTCTCTCTGGCTAGATGGGACCAGTGGCTCCTCCTCTGACCCCTCACACAGCCTCTCCTGTTAAGTGTCCCTCTCTCGTGTCTCACGGTGACTCAAGTGCCATCTCCTGCCTTCTGAATCAGATGTGCCCCCTTCCCAGTACATTTAACACAACCACAGAGTCCCCCACGTCCTGGAGGAACAGTTAGATGGTTTGTTTCTCTCCCCAATCCGACTTTAAGTTCCTTAGGGATGGAGACCCGCCATGGCATCGTTGCACATCCCAGTGGCACGACATCTCCAGGTGCTGGGCCTCAGCCATTTCAGGCCCCTACAAATGCTGCCTGAAGGCTCTCTCCTACCCCATTTCCTGGAAACCTTCAACCCATCCTTCCAGACCCAGGTCGAGTCTTCTCTTGACCTTCCTAAAACTCAACTCAGTGAAAATCACCTGCTTTTCTCTAACTACACTTTTTGAACTATTTGTTCTTGATCTTTCTCTTAACTGTGTGTCTGTTTTCACGTCTCCAGGATTTAAAACTATGCCTGACACATAGTGGGTACTCAACAAGTATTTACGGAATGGTTGGATAAATCAACCAATCGAAATGTGCACAATATTGTGGGAGATCAGAGGAAGATGGACTTGAAGAAGAGGGACTAGGGGTGGGTAATAAAGGTGGAAGCATGAGTGTGTGATGGACACAAAGCATTCTTTTCAGCTGTGCCCACCAGGCCTTGGCACCTACTTCTCTAACCCTTGGTCTGGGCTTGTCCTTCTGACAAGCATCACAAGACATTAGCAAATGTGACTCAAGCCATCTTGGAACACCCTTGAGTGTTGGAGGCTCCCTTGCTTTCTCTGTCCTCAGAACTGACACCCTGAAGTAAAGAAGCTTGGCCAGCCTTCCAGAAAGGTCCCATGGAGAGAACCCAGGACCCAGGTGACAGCCATGCGAAGAGGCCATTCTGGACGTCCAGCCTGAGCTGGCCTCACTGGAGCCCAGTCCAAACCACCAGCCCACAGAACTGTAAACTAACAAATTGTTATTTTTCTTTTCCTTTTTCATTCAATTATAATTAACGTATGATATTATATTAGTTTCAGGTACACAACATAGTGATTCTATAGTTTTATACCTTATGAAATGACCACCATGATAAAACTAGATACCAGCCGTCGCCATACAAAGTTGTTGGAATATCACTGACTCTATTCCCCATGCTGTACCTTCCATCCTGTGACTCATTTATCTCATCACTGGAAGTTTGTACCTCTTAATCCCCTGCACCTGTTTTGTCCATCTCCCCTCCTGCCACCCTCTGGCAACCACTAATTTGTTCTCTGTACCTATGAGTCTGTTTCTGTTTGGTTTGGTTTGGTCATTTGTTTTGTTTATTAATCATGATTGTGTTAAGCTTTCAGGTCTTTTGTTACATTCAAAGATCAGCTGATACAAGTTGTAATGTATTAAGAAACTCCTTGCAGTTTAGACTTATAAGTTAAAATTTAGTTTGGGCGGCAATATAAAATTAGAGTAGGTTACCCTTCTCCCAGGAAGTATGAGTTATTCTACTGAAAGTTGTTTCATTTAGCATTGTTTATTTTTCTTTAATTCTCTCACCATGTATAACAAGTGAATTCTGTACACCTAAGATTGTGTACCTTCAAGAGAAATGGACTTTGGAAGTCATTAAGCATCGACTCGTGCGATGAGCTCTGTGAAGCAGAGGTTTCCACCATGGGATAGTAGCCATATTTGCCCCAACATTTCCATTCAAATGAAGGAGTATCTGATATAGGACCCTGCAGTTTCAGGCTGGATTCTTCTGGCCCTGTGGGGGAAACGCAGTGAATCTGAGCCAAGCCTCCGAGAGACAAGGACTAGTTTGGGCAAAGGTGACCCACAGGATGCACAGGGCTGAGGGCAGACAGGAAGCGTCCCCAGCCTATGACAGAGGTGGCAATGGTAACATCCACCCCATGCAGAGCCTGGGAAGGCAAGAGGAAGGGCATTTGGCAGAAAGCCAGATCAGAACTCAGACTGAAAGTGGCAAAGCCTAGGTTTACGAGAGAGGAAGGGCAGGGCGGTGACCAGATGGCCGTCTTTCCTTCCAAAGGGATGGCCTGCATGGTATCATGTAGGTGAGATGGAGAACCTGTTCTAGAAAGTCCAGAAGGTCTCAGCTCCTGGTTGGAGAATCACGTTTGACCATTTTTGTGTCCAGGGAACGCATTTCAGATGGGTACTTACTGAGCGTAAGAAGTCACTTTGACCCAATCTCGGCCATCTCTTTGTCCCGGTTCTTGGGGAGAACAGAGCTGCTTCGTGTTCCCTGGTGTTTGGAGTTTCTATCACAGATCAGCACAGGCTTCCGGTATTCCAACTCCTTCTCCCAAGGAGCCCATCCCAGGCTGTGCTGGCTTTCTGGATTTTGCCCGGAGGCTCCTGCTGGGTATGGGGAAATGTGGATAGTGGGGAAAGGAAGGAGAAAGAGCCAGGGGGCAGCGGTGGGCGGCCAGACGGGCCTGGGTCGGGATCCAGTCCTCAGTTACTTGTTGTTTGACCCGAGTCCAGTCAGGTAGCCTCCCTGACCCATCTGTGAATGAGGACAGGGGATCCACTTCACAGGATTCAGTGACATAATGTGAGAGCTCCTCATTCTGTTCCGAGACCAGAGCCAATCTCATAGGGAACAACAAAGCCCAGCCTTCCTGACAGGGCTTTCTTCCATCTTTACACACCTTGTCTAAGCAGAAGGGATTCCAACCCCAAGACAGTAGGCTCAACATTCATGAAGCTTCTTTCACTACTTTATTCTTGTCCAGATTTGCAGCACGTAGCATCTGAGAGAGAGCTGGTGGGGGAGGGGCCAGCACACTCTGACTTTAGACTGCAGCAGGGGTCACCTGCCTGGCCAGGGGCACATGCATCGCCTGGTGCGTGAGTGCAGCCCAATTTGAAGGTCACTTTCATGTGAAAGCAAGACAACCATATGCATAAATGGGATTTACAAACAAACGAAGTTTTCGGTGAAAATTGGGCCAAAGAATAATGCTCAACTGAGACATTTTCAAGTTTTTTCCTAAAATCTAAATTTTACGGTAGTTCCCTCCCCACTTCCCAAATGGGAATCTGTTGTATCTCAAAGAATAAAAGCTTAGTTATAATATACTCAGGAAACTAAATTCAAGAAACTTTATATATATATATATATATATTAGAATCCTCCAGCCTCCCAAACTTTTATCCAGGACTTACAACTGCCTGGTTCTTCTGGCCTCATGAGATCAGGAATATGCCTCCTTTTCTTCAAGGAATTCTACCTGGAGACTTTCTTTTCACACCAAACCATAAGAATAATGGCAAGCCACCCCAGCATGCTGGCTGGGGACCAGAGGAATGGTGAGGACCAGGGTGCCGAATAGCCCAGAGATGGGTGGCAGTTGGTGTGAAGTTAAACAGGTTTCTGTCAGTAGGGAAGGGAGTTTGCTTCTCACGTCACCCCAGGACCTAGCTCAGGGCTCAGAAAATAACAGAATTGCAATAAAACTTTTTTGATTATCTAAGCCACGAAGGTATGAGCTATGTGTTCATCATCTCACGGCCACATGGGAATACTGGGCTCTGTGAAAATTGGAGTTCTGGCACCTAATATTGACTATCACTCACTGTTGACCACCCAATATTGATGAGAGGCTCATTAAATAAAGAGTGGTACCAGGATGAGAAGTTAATTTTGTGCAACCTCTTTGGAAACCTGGAACATCAAAGTTGAATTTAAAATCCAGTGATTTCACTCCCAGTCATACAAGTGATGTGCACAAAGGGAAAATCTGGAAACAGCATCACCTACAGGGCAACATCACATACAGGGGAGCAATAATATGATTTATGGCTGATTTCTCACCAGAGGCAAAGGAGACCAGAAATGGAATTACATGTGCAAAGTGCTGAAAGAAAAGGGAAAAAGAACTATCAAAGAAAAATTAATTATTAAGTAAAACTATTCCACAAAAATAAAGGCAAATCTTTCCAGATAAAGACCAGGAGATCTTGTTGCCATTAAATTTTCATTACAAAATATACTAAAGGAAGTTCTTCTTTAAAAGGCATAGATTGTATAAAGCAACAATTATAACACTGCTTTATTGATTTTATTATATAAATTCATGTGTATGATTATATGTATATAGTGCTAAACATATATAGTATATGACCATATTATATTATATGTGTGTACATAGTACTAGTACAAAGAAGAGGAAAAGAAATGTAGCTAGATTAGGGCAAAGTTTCTAAACTTGACCGCAATTAAGTTAGTATTAGTCTGAAGTAGATGCAATTAGATACATATGGTAATCTCTAGAACAAACACACATAATAAATATTTAAAATAGTTCAAAAATTAACAGAATTAAAATATTACACTAAAAATATTTATTTTTTTACAAAAAAGTAAGAAGAAACAGAGAAAGCAGAAAATGAGACATACAAAAATGAATTAGCAAAATGGCAGACATAAATCCAACATTAACTGTGAATAGACTAAATCCAGATTACCAAAAAATAAAAGACAAGATCCAAACATGGTATCTACAAGAGATACTCTTTAGATTCAAAGCCACAAATAGGTTACAAGTAAAATGATGGAAAAGATATACCACGCAACAGTAACAGTAAGACATCTGGAGTAACTATAGTGCTATCAAACAAAATAAAGTTTAAGAATATATATATTACTACAAAGAGGAACATTTCATAATGAACAAAGGGTCAATTAATTAAGAAGCTATAACAAATATAAACGTATGCCAAACAAGAGGACCCCAAATACACAAAGAAAAAACTTTGTGATAGAACAGAAGGAGAAATAATTCAACAATAGTAGTTGGAGTTTTCAGAACCACACTTTCAATAAGTGATAGGTGACTTAAACCAAAGGAAAATAAAAAAAGGCAGCTAGAAGACTTAAAAAACATGACTACCAACTTGACCTCACTGACATTTCTAGAATGCTCCATTCAGGACGCACATTCTTCGAAAGTTCGCATGAAACATTCTCCATGATAGACCATATGCTGGGCTGTGAAACAAGCCTCAATATATTTTAAAGATTGCAATCATACAAAGTATGTTTCCTGACCATAATAGAATTAAATTAGAATTCAGAGGAGAGAAATTTGAGAAACCACCAAATACGTGGACATTAAGCAACACACTTTGAAATAACCTGTGGGTTAAAGAAGAAATAGAAAAAAAAAAAAAAAAAAACAATTGGTAAATATTTTGAAATGAATAAAAACAAACACAACATCAAAACTGATGAGATGCTGTAAAGAAGTATTTAGAGAAAATTTAGAGATCTAAATATCTGTAATAAAAAAGAGGAAGTGTCTAAAATTAGTAACTAGAATTCTGCTTTATGAAGCTATACCAAATAGAGAAAACTAAACCTAAACCAAGTAGAAGAAAATAATAAAATATCAGAGTGAAAATCAACAGAATAAAAAAAACAGAAAAATAGAGAAAACTCAATGAATCTAAAAGATAGTTCTTTATAAAGACTGACAAAATTCAAAAAAGTTTAGCTAGAATAACTATGGAATAAAAAGAGAAGAAAAATTACCCAAATTAGACATAAAGAGGGTTATCCCTAGTGACTCTACAGAAATTAAAAGGATTATAAAGGAATATCATCACAACTTCATGCCAGTATATTAGAGAATGTAGGTAAAATGGACAAATTCCAAGAAATACACAAACACCAAAATGGACTAAAGAAGAAATAGAAAATCTGAGTAGACTACAACTGGTGAAGAAATTGAACCTTTCATCAAAAACCTCTTCACTAAGAAAACCCCCAAGGGCAGATGGATTCATAAATGAATTCTATCAACATATAAAATAAAATAATACTAATGTTACACAAATTATTCTAGAAAATACAAGGGGAAATAACACTTGCCAATTCATTCTGTGAGGCCAGTGTCACAGTGATACCAAAGCCAGTTAAGACAGGAAAAGAAAAAATATTACAGATCAGTATCTGTCATAAGCATAGACTAAGAATACCTAAAGAAATGTCAGTAAATCAAATCCAACGACTTATAAAATAAAACCAGGAATTTATGCCAGGATTGCTGGATTGGTTTAATGTCCAAAAACAATTAATGTAATTTACTATATTAATAAGTTAATGAACAAAAGTCACATGAAAAGAAAAAATAATGGACAAAATCCAACATCAATTCATGATTGTTTTAAAGCACTCAGCACAGTAGGAATATAGAGGAGTTCTTCTATCTGATAAAGGAATCTATAAAAATTCAACAGCTAACGTCATATTTAATGGTGAATGACTGGATGTTTTCCCTTTAAGGTCATGAAAAAGGCAAGGATGTCCACTTTACCACTTCTACTCAATACTGAACTGGAGATTTATTATTATTTTTTAAAAGAAATTAAGAACATACAGATTGAAAAGGAAGAAATAAAGTTCTTTGTATTCACAGATGACATGATCCATTTTATAGAAGATCCTAAGGAGTACATACACACAACCAGACTAATATGTTTTAAAGTATCTCAAGATACAAGTTCAATATTTTTAAGATCAATTTCATATCTGTATGTTAGCAACATAAAAACTGAAAATTAAATTTAGGAAATAATTCCTATTACAGTAGCATGAAAAGGAGTAAAGTGTGTGGAAATACTATAACAAAAGAAATAATAGCTGATACACTGAAAACTACAAAATGTTGTGAGAGAGATCAGAGGATATAAATAAGTGGAGAGATATTGCATGTTTACCTAAGGGAATACCCAATCTTAAGTTATTAGTTCTCTTCAGATCAGTCTACAGATTCAACACAATCCCTATCAAAATGCAAGTATGCCTTTTTTATGTAAAAATTGATAATCTCATTACAAATTTTATGTGGAAACTCAAGGACTGGCCAAATTTCTTAACATAAAAAAAAAATGGAAGACTAGATTATCTGATTTCAAAACTGTCTAGAAAGTTGTAGTAATCAAGACAATGTGGCCTTGAACATAGGAGAAGTTGTAGTGACCAATGGAATATAATTGAGAAGCCAGAAGTAAACTTTCCATATGGTCAATTGATTTTCAACAAACAAACCAAGGCAATTCAATGAGTAAAGTATAAACTTTTCAATAAATAGTACTAGAACAATTGGAAATCGATATCAAAAACAAATAAACAAGAAACCTAAAACAAAGAAAAACAAAACAAAACTTAAGACTTAGAATCTTACTTCACACCATACATAAAAATGAGCTGAAAATGGACCTTAAACCTAAATTTAAGAGTTCAAATTATAAAACTTCTGGAAGACAGCATAGGAAGTAATCCTTGTGACCATAGATTAGGGAAAAAGATTGTATTATGACAGCAAAAGCATAATAAATACAAGAAAGAAATAGACAAGTTAGACTTTAGTAAAGATTAAAACAAAGCTTGTTGATTTCAAATGATGCCATTAATAGTAGAAAGACAAGCCACAGACAGGAAATACTATAAAAATAATATCCAATAAAGAACCTTTATTCAGAATATATTTAAAAACTCTTGCAACTCAATGATAAGAAAATGTCTCAATGAAAAAAAAGGACAAAGGTTGTGAAAAGAAATTTTACCCAAAAAGATGAACAAATAAGTAATAAGAATATGAGAAGATATTCACCACTATTAGTCATTAGAAAAGTCCAAATTGAAACCACAATTTAAAAAAAAAATTACTCTCCCACTAAAATGGATTTAGTCAAAGAGACTGACAATATTGAATACTGTAAGATGTGGAGAAACTGGAAACTTCACACACATCTCTGATGGAAATGCTAAATGTACAATTAATTTTTAAAAGTTTGGCTGTTTCTTCAAAAGTTAAGTCAAACTTAACTTACAATCCAGCAATACCAGCTTCTTGATCTAGATGCGTAAGTCATTAATTTTTAGTTACCTTTTTTTTTTTTTTTTGAGAACTACTAGTTACCTTTCTTTACTTTGTGCACTTAAGGCTCTGAATTTCTAATCACCACTTTAGCTGTATTCTTCAAGTTTATATTTATTTATTAATACTTAGTTAAAATTTTTCTAGTTTCTATTTTAATTTTTTTGACTCATGGGATATTTAGAAATGTTCAATTTTGAAACATTTGAAGATTTTCTATTTATCTTTTAAGTTAATCTATAGCTTAATTCTGTCATGATCAGAATACGTACTTTTAAATATCTCAGTTCTATAAAATAGTAAACATTTTGTGTGTATTAGAAAATCACGTGTATCCTGTTGTTCTTGAGTTTGGTATGTTTATTCTACCAATTTTGTAAATAATCTAATCATTTGAATCATCTAAACACTTACTGATATTTTAATCTGCTAGTTTTATTAATATATACCTAATAACATAGCCCGAAATTTCAGGAACGGCAAAACTAAAGAAAGAAAAAGACAATTCTACAATCATAGTTGGAGATTTTATTGCTGTCCGTTTTACTAAATAGAGACATTTTTCACTGAGGGTTGCCGAGTGGTGTTTACACGTGCTAATTCAGTGATGCCAAAATAAAAATACGAACAAAAAAATGAAAGCAAAAGCCACATCAGAGGTTAGTATAGACCAGAAGGGAGTCCCCCGGGAGGGGGTCCTGGTTGCACACGGTGGGTCCTCACACCGCCAGGACCTCTGACCACTGCCCAGGGCAGGGTGGCCAATGCAAGGAGCTCCAGCTGTGACCTTGGGGAGGGAGGGAGGGTCTTCTTCTCAGGTGGTCTGTGCCTAGCCAGACTAGACGCTAGTTCCAGGGCCCAGAGATGCTGTCTTTGTTCACACCCGTGGGCCGGAACTGCCTGCCCCAGGTGTGCACCGGCCCTCCATGCAGTTCACTGATTCCCTCATCTTACTCTGTACAGGACATGAAGCAAAGCACTTCCTGTGCATCACCCACTTCCTCGGGTCAAAAGTTTTCCTAAGGAAGCAGCCTCCAGGACATGTGACATTGCTGCTGCGGTGGCGGCAGATTTGTCCCGGACCAGCCAGGACAGGAGGGTCAGGGCCACACCCAGAGCAAGTCCTGCTGCCATGCTGTCCCTAAACATAGACGTGGATGTGGCAGCAGGGGCCCCCCTCAGGGGTGAAGTGCCTTCGCTTGGTTGCCTCTGGGCCTTACAGAAAGTCAATGAGTGGGACCGGGGTCTTCATGTTAAGAAGTGACGGTCTTCACCATCACAGAAGCTTTTATTAAATCAAATAGTTAAAGTAATAAATTAAAAGCGAATGTCAAATCCTACGTATAACTGTGTAGTTACCTCTAGGAACTTCAATGATTAAAAAAGAGAGAGTGTAGGCCCAAGGGTTTTCTTTGAAGGAGAGAAGCAACTGGGGTAAATGCCCTTAAACTTTTAACTCAGCAGCAAAAAAGAGGCTCAGACACCAAAGACCTCAAGCAGTTTCCAGAGGATGAGAAGGGAGTGGAGAATGTGATGATCTTTGCATAAATGATACAGTTCCTTACACGGGGGACATAGAGCAGAGCAAGGACCATTTAAAGATTTGAAATCATTTAATGATTTCATCCCTTGCAATACCTGCTATCTCAGTGCATTTAAAATATTTTAATTTTAAAGGCAATAGATGTCATTGCCACGATGACAGATGTCTCAGAGTAGAAGTTGGGAGGAGGTTCTGGTAGGGTCATTGTCCAAGGCCACTACTGGGCTTGAACCCATCTGGGTCTCAGAAGAGTCCTGGACCGGGGGCCACCAGCCCTGGTCTCCAGGGTGTTGGTGTGGACCGACCACGACGAATCAGAGGTGCCCGTGATTTCCTTCCATTATCCCCGTGAAGCTCCGATGAAGCTTGTGTTAGCAACTGGAAATGTATTCTCAATGCAGTCACCTTTTGTCTTTAGATGCATATTTTAATTTCAACAGACCTACAGGACACGGCTATTTTAAATAGTTATCAACTTAGACCACTCAAGTAATTTGCTATTTATAAAGAAACTGTCTCCTTACCCTGCCTCTGTTAAGCGCTTTGATATAAAACGTAGGTCCATCTCTTTCCATTTCTGCAAATAATATCTCTGAGGAGAAGCAGAAACATGTGGTCAGTAGGTGAATGTCCCTCCTGGCGATGTGGGGTGACCTGTCATGGCAGCTCACCGAGACACCTCTAAGGAGGCACCCACCTTCCTCCGCCCAAATTACTTGCACATCAATCTCCCAAATCAGACTGCTTGCTGGGACGAATGGCTGGGACGCACGTCTTGGTATCTGGGATGAAGTGTTAGGTGTTGTAAGAACTTGGACCAGGAGGGCTTAACATGCCTGATAAATTGTGTCAAGAGCAGGAAATGGGGACAATTCTGGTTGAAACTCGCCCTTTGATCGATTTAGCCTTAATTCTTGACACCAGAGACAATGCTAAGCAAACACTGCGTAACTGCGTCTCTTTACAAGGCCTTGTTTACACCCAGAACATTTCCTCAATATTGCCCATGTGTCTATTTACCCCTAAGGGTCAATTGGACATCTGTGAAAATGAATTCTAGGTCGGGAAGCTATACAGATAACTTCACAGGGACGTTAGATGTTTACTAACACAGAAATACCCGTGTGTATCTCAGGGTTTGAAATAAAGTTCAGTTGTAGCTGTGAAAATTTCCCTTAGCTGCATGTCCTCCAGGTTTTGCTGATAAATGTTTTCTAATCTATAGCACTTCATAAACACACTATGCATATTGACATAGACTTTAAATTTTCTAGCATTTTACAGCATCTGTTAAATTATCAATTACTTTCAGTATTTCTGCATAATGGGATCTTTCCTTTAACAATTTTACCTGGATGGTATTTGCTCCTAGATTACCTGACTGCATAGTTATTCATTTAACTGTAACGTGTCACTTTGCAAACTACGTTTTTGCTGTTTGTTGATAATTGAAAACAATCACACAAAAAGCATCTTGTATTACACAGGGATAGTGTGTGACGTTGTAGCTTGAGAACGCTAGACAAACCAGACTCTGGAGCCCTGCCTTTGAAATATGATTTAAAACAGAATTTATAATGTCGCAGAATTACATAAAACTGTGTGAAATTGTGCAGATAATCATTTAAATCTCCCTACATGAAAAGATAATTGCTCCAGAAATTAACTGTACCTGGGGTTCATTCATTTGGTCATGGCTAGTTTCTTGTGTAGCGGTGATTTGATATTAGACTTAATTAAGTTCAGGTCAGAGTTGCTGAAGGTCAGACATTAATGTGTGGGATCATTGGAATGATAATTATAAGCAGATTAGGAAGCCACGGTCTTTTATAAGGGGTTATTAGATAATTACTGTGAGAGTGAACGGCTTACTGTAATAATGGATTATTGACTACTTAACAGCGTTTTAAGGGCGAGAGTGAATTACTTCCTCAAGGACTAAAGAATAATGTTGCCGAAACTCAGAGCTCAGTAAATAAAGTCCAAGAATGGTGGCTACAGTCCCATTTTTATTTTAGGGGGATGCCGGGTGTCACTGGCGGTGTTTTTGTTTGCAGGGGTGTGAAGGTGGCAGGTCCTGAGGGGAAGACAAGAATCATCTCAGGATTCCCTGTCCGGAGCAAGGGAAGCTGGGAAATTCTCTCCTCTCTGGTTCCTGTGCTCCGGAGCTTTCCTGAATGTCGGAAATCCATAAAGGATTTTCCAGAATGGGACGAGCTTTTGGGGCCTCCAGCACAGAGTTGGATTTCCTTCACCGTTCCCTCCTCTGTCCATAACAGGGGATGTGGCGACCAGAGCCCAGGTGTGACCGGGGCAAAGTATCCTAAACTCAAATCCTGAATCTCTGTGGTCCTTTACCTCAGGTCACGTCACAGAGGTAAACTTTCCAGGGACATTAGCTCATAAGTACGAAGAAATGCCCCGGCTTTAACACACCGTCAGACCTGAATAGCCTGAGTTGGAGGACCTTGTCTGTCAGCCCACTTTCCAAAAGATGGCTATAATTCCTTTCAATCCTTCATCCTCTGTGAACAAACAGCAGCGACTTTTTTTTTTTTTTAATTGAAATATAGTTGGTTTACAATGTGTTAGTTTCAGGTGTACAACACAGTGATTTAGTTGTACAGGTATTATATGTATCTATTTGTTTTCAGATTCTTTTCCCTTCTAGATTATTACAAAATACTGGGTATAGTTTCCTGTGCTCTGCAGCGGGTCCTTGTTGGTGATCTATTTTATATAGAGTCCAGTAGTGTGTCTACGTTAATCCCGACCTCCTAATTTATCTCTCCCCCCAACCCCTTTTCCCTTTGGTGATCATAAGTTTGTTTTCTAAGTCCGTGGGTCTGTTTCTGCTTTGTAAATAAGTCCATTTGTATCACCTCTTTAGACTCACGTAGAAGTGAGATCATATGATATTTGTCTTTATCCGACTTACTACACTTAGTGTGAGAATCTCTAGTGACGATGACGTGGGTCAGGGTAGCTCATAACCTGGGAGCTCTCCCAACCCTTGCTGAAGTCAGAGCCCCTTCCAGCTAAGCAAGAGGCTGAAACAGAACCACACTTTGCTGAAGATTTAGTGTTACTGGGAGTCCCAAGAAAGGCAACTGGGAGGAGCTGGTGCTGAGGGTGGGATGCCCGGAAGGCCAGCCTCCCCAGGGCCGGCCGTGGGGTCATGATGTGGGCATCCCCGCTGCCGTGGAAGATCACACTCCCTCGCAGGGCACCTGGCAGATAAAATTCTGCCGTTTAAATGTGATGTTTGAGGCCTGCTTTCAGAACAGCACGCCAGAATCTCTACACCTCCACCCGGGGTCCAGAGGGAAGGAGGGCGGCTCCCGCCGTTCAGGGCCCGCTGCTTCCCCCGAAGTGTGTGCATCCTTGAGCTTTGATCCAGGTGGAACCACCACGGTGTGTCTGCTTTGGCAGGTCCCCCAAGTCAGAGGGCTGCTTCTCCGTGGCCGCAGCCTGGCAGCCCTTAGCACCGCCTGCATGTGGCTGTGGAGAGCCTGGGGGAAGCTGGATGGTCCAGGTCTGGGGCCTCCCCTAGCCTTGTATGAGTGGCACTCAGTCATGGGGAAAGAAAAGCAGTCCTGCCAGGAGCTGAGTAGAAAGCCTTGGGGTATGAGTTGAATACTGACCATGACCTGGAAGCTTTAGCAAAGCTACCACGTGCCCCACCTCCCACCCTGGCCAAACGTGTGGGTGACACCCTGTGTCTCCAGCAAGGCGGTAGCGATTTGCAGACGCTGTCTCGGGTAGCGAGAGCCCGGATGCTTGGGGAGGCCTAGACAGGCTTCACAAAGACAGAGGCCTCTGTTCTGAGACTGCACGGTTGGAGGTCTGTGGGAAATGGATGCACAGGAGTCAGAGTGAGAAAGCAGGAGACACGAAGCTGGTGGTTATACCAGTCTCACCCCTGGGTCCCGTCTTCTGCTGCATGTCGCAGGCCAACGCAGCAGCCAGGGAGACAGGAATCCAGCTGGGCCTTCGCTCCAAAGAAAACTTGACTGTGGTAGGAATTCCTCAACGTCCAAGATGTTTTATTAATATTTTAAATGTTTATATTGGAATTCATGTCTTTCTTGCTAAAATCTTATTCACTCAAAACTCATATGCCTTATTTTGTTACAGATATGTGTCGAAATTTGACAAAACATGGCCAGACATAAATTGGTATTTGGAATTCATTTAAATTCATGTAAATCTGCTTGTACTACCTGTGACTTTTAATAATCGCTGTCCTTCCAGAGGACTGGGTGGCTGCAGAAAAACGAGGAGAGTCCCTGTGCAAATGGTACATTTCATAATCGACATCTTGTTGGGTTTATAGAACTAGTAGTTGCTCAGTGAGAGATTTTTCTTTCTCTCTTCATATATTGATCCAGGTTCCTTTAAACCTGGAATAAAATGAAACACAGCCCTTTATGAAGGCACAAACTCTAGAACTCATGAGACATTCTGGGACACAGAGAATCCGTGGCTAAATACGTTTGGGAAATGCAACATGCAATTATTTCCCTCCTGGAGATTCACAGCAGGGGCCAAGGTGCTGAGGCGAGAATCCCTGTAGTAAGTCACGCTAAGGAGCTTTGTTAAGCTACCCTTTCCTCAATCTTCTTTGACAACAGAACACTTTCTGATGTAAGCATGTACTGACACTCCACAGAATGGTGTGTTTCCCCAAATGCACCCTGGGTCCTACCTTTTATTTTTATATGCACCACATGGGAAGAACTGGGATCCTGTCAGTTATTCAGAGCTGGGCACACGTATGGATTTAGGAATCCTTACATACAATGGTCTCTAAAGCTCACTGGGAGCTTCCACAGCAGCAAATCTATTACTATCTTCTGCCAACTGGCTCCACGGAAGAGTTATAGGTAGAGGTTCTTGTGAATCTACTTTCAATTTTCATTTAGAGACATTTAAACCATATGAGTATAAGCCTCCTTTATCTTTTTTGCAAAAATTGACTATTAAATAGAGTATGAAAGACTTAACCCAGCCAGGATTGAACTGAAACAGAGCTTTGATGTGAGCAAGACAGCCAGTGCTACGGATCTCAGGCCATTTTGATGTAAATTGAAAATTCCAACAGTCCACAAGGAGAATGGATGGAAACCTTAGACTCACAACAAAAGTAGAAGGACGTTTATAGGTTGTGTTATTTGAAGATAAATGATGGTTTGGATTCAATTCAGAAATGTTGCCCATTTCCAAAGCAGTCTTACCGGATGGAATCACAATGATTTATGAAGATTTTCAAAGTAAAAATTTTAGGTGGCAGCATACCTGGGATGGCTAAAATTCATTCTGCATATACTGAGAAGCTTACAGCTGTCAACGCTACATAGAAATCTAACAATAGGAGTTTAAAAATTGAGTTAACTTTTACAAATAGACCCTGAAAAGTCTTTCTCTCTCCTATTTCTTTTTTTTTTTTTTTTTTAAAGTAGCCATAGTGTTCTGTGTTTAACTTGGAACTATTAATTGTTTAAAGACATAGGATGTGTCTCCCCAGCCTCTCCTCTAGCCGCGGGTCCCCACCAGTCCTGCCCAGCCTCTGCTGACCCCTCGCTGTCTGCCATCCACTCCTCTGTCAGATTCACCGGAGGCAGAGACCTGATTTTTCTCCCTGTCCCTGTGTATAGTTATGCAATTTCGTGCAGAAACTTTCTCTTTTTGAGTCTCATTTTTCTCATCTCAAATATCAGGGTAGACATGTGCTTTTTCTCCCCTGAGGTAGGGACAAAATCAAATGATTTTGCAAAACTCTTGTCTGGCTCAATGAGCTACAATATGATTAAATGGATCTGATGAAATAAATTAGACCACAGATGTAAATAATTGATAACTCGTTCTATATTTCAACCCTTAAAGTGCCATTTATCCTTCAAGGAAGAACAAGTGTGTTCAAAGGTAGAGCTTGCCCAGAGGAAGGGGTGGGCTGCGTGCAGCGGGCAACCTGCTCCCAGCCCTCAACAAGCCCGGTCTAATCCCATGTAGTTCATCCCTGTCTTATCTAAGTCAGCAACAGAAGAAAAAAACACTTACGTTCAAGAGCTGAACAGTCTGGCTCTCTGTTCACTCCTGTGTGTGGAGGAAACACCGAGGGTACTCTCATAGTGCAAAGTTTGGGTCCATAGTTTTTAACCTCTTTATACCCGACTGGTATATTTTTGAGCTGAATATTCTGAAAGCTACACATTGTCACTCATGGATTCTCTTCTTAATCTAGATGTCCGTAGCCTCAGCAAACTACATCTATTTCTGCTGAGTGGCCATCAAAATCTACGCCAGGTGCATTTCTTCAGAAAAGCTTCTTAGCAAGCACATTCTGTGCAGGTAGCTCCCCGGAAAGGGCTCTGTTATCTTCAACTAAAAAATAAATGGGCTCTGGGATGACTTTGTGTCTGAGACTTCCCTGGAGTTCTTCTCAGTGAGTGGCGGGGTCAATGAGGAGAACACAGGAGCAGAGGTGGGCACTGCAGGCTGTAGATGCGCAGGGTGAAAGGCAGTCACAGTGACCAGCTAAGATGTTGACTTTGGATGGAGTCTGAGCTTCCCTCCTCTGAGTGGAGACCTATGCATCCAGCCTGCCCGCTCTGGAATGCAGCAAAGGAAAGACTCAAAGCACTTGGGTATTTTGAAGGGAAAGTTGCACGTAGAAATCACACTGAACTTGCTCGTGTGGACCGACTTTGCAGAAGGCCACCACCCTGTGCATCCCCTCTGCCACTCTTTCTCATCCTGCCTTAGTTACAGACTCTCCTGGGGTTGTGAGAGCAGCATTTTCCTGCTGGGTTAAGGCTGAGGCATCTGTGTGTGTGTTAAAAATATTTTCTTCACTGAACCCTTGCATTGAAAGTTCCTTGTCCAATTAATTGAAATCTGAGGTTAAAGTCGGAAAATTGAAGTGAGATGTTGAAAGGAAACTTACTAAAAGAAACGGGTTCTTTAGCCTATAAAAACATGATTTTTTTTGTTTGACTTGGGGTTTCATTTTGTTGGTTTTTTTCCTTTTTTTTTGAACCTTGGTATTTAGGGATATTTCCAGTCTTTGAATCAGTCGACTGTAGTCAAACCGTGCCTGTAGCCCAGGCTAATATAAGCAGCCCCACTGGTTTTAAAGACTAATAAAATAAAGCTGTTTCTTGTTTAATGTCATAAATTATGAATGATTCTATTAAATTTCTGTATGGTCTTATTACCATGTAAGAACAGATCATCAAAGAGACTCACACCTCAGGCAGCGGGAGAAGCCTGGTGGCCCATCATGAATCTTTCTGGCTGGTCCTTCCAGGGTCTTCACGAGAAGACACCAGTGTCTCAGGGAGTGTGCGGGCTCTGTGATGGAGTGTGAAGGATCGTTCAGGGCCAAGCATGTAGTACGTGTTCAATAAAGGCTTACTTGAATGAGAAGGGGTGATCCCGCCATGCATTTAGTCCCTGTGTGGCCTCTGAATTGCTAAGATGTCTTTGTTATCAAAAATATATAAGGAAAACCATTGTGTTCTTCAATACAGTGAGGATTTTCTGACCAAGTGTTTGGTCAGTGACCAACCCAACTGAAGTACGTTGGCCCCATTTCCTGTCTTGGATGCTCTACTGTGACCCATCCAGTTGCCCACCACGCAGGCCCCCTCCTCCCTCCCTACCTCTCTGCTCTCTCCAGCCTCTGCCCCTTCGTGCTTTTGTATGCCTGTCTAAATGCCCATCCAAGATGACCCAGGCAGGATCCACGGTCAGCCAGAGGCATGACTGTGAATCAGTGTGGGTAAACAGTAACTCCCTGTCAGACGCCAGGACAGCTGGAACTCGGGCCGCCCTCACCCGTCAACGAGACTGTAAGACGGCTCCAGCCCGTGCCCACCCAGGGTAGAGATGCGCCTGCCCCCTTGGTTGAGAGGCTCTGGAGACTTCCCCCACCCGCCTGTGTCCATCAGATGTGCTGATGGGCATGAATGGGGTGGAGGGGGGAGTGCCTTGCCTGCCTGCACCTGTCAGCAGAGCTGATGGGCAGGGAAAGGTGGGGGAGGCCCCCTCCCATGCTGTCAACCCAGCTGACAGACAAGTGTAAGTGGGCAAGGCCCCTGGCCTCTCCTAGTCAGACAGGGGAGCCGTTGCCTGATTGGGGAGTGGGTAGGGCCTCCGCTTGCAGGCTGAAGGGTCTACATAGACTAGAGTGAAAGGCAGGGCTGGTGTGTGTGTGTGTTTGCGTGAAACTTTTTTTTTTTTTTTTAATATGAAGACGTGGCCCTACAGGCACATCATGGGGTGTCCACTGAGCCATAACGTTTGTCTTATAGTGACTGGGGCAATGGCAACCTTTGTCCAGAGGATTTTGCTACAAATGGGACTTTCACATAAATACGTTTTCAGATTTGAAGAAGGGAGACGGATAATATTTGTTAAGTTCGAGCTTCAAATTGATGATATAAATTTGGATATATTATATATTTGGATATATATTTTCACATATATAACCAAAAATAGTAAGCTTGTTCCTTATCTCTTAGCAGGTAAAGAATGTGATTCCTAAATCCTTCACCCAGTTGTTTTCTTTTTTTTTTTTTTCTTTGTTAGGTTAGAATGTCTTCACCCCAAGAGACATTTAAAGCAAGGATCTGGGTGCAGGTCTCAGGCAGGAAAGATTGTTTTTGGTGAGAAATGCTATGTACTTTTCACTTGCAAGGCATTTGTACAAGGTTGATATACTGAAGCCTCCATGTGAACCAAGCTTTAACCACATTTTCATGAGCTCCTTCTGAAAATGGGTCTCAGGGAGAGGGTTGGTTATGGAGCCGATCTCCTTGGAAAGGGCTCAGTGAGGAAGCAGTTGAAGTGTTTTATGACTTAGTATCTGGCCAGCGTTACACAACCTCCAAACAAATATACAAAGTGTTTCAGTGATTCATTAGGTAAACAAAACACTTTTGTTTAAAAAAAAAATCAAAATAATTTGGAGAAAGGAATTTGGGCAATTATTCCAATCTCATTTTATTTCCGTGAATAAAAAATGAAATGCCTGTTTTCACGTATCTGGGGATTTGGGTATTAAACTGCCAACGAAATATTGCTTTAAGATGGAGCCCTGAGACACAGATGTAGAGAACAAATGTATGGATACCAAGGGGGGAAGTGGTGGAGGGGGAGGTGGGTTGGTGGTGTGATGAATTGGGAGATTGGGATTGACATATATACACTAATATGTATAAAATAGATCACTAATAAGAACCTGCTGTATAAAAAATAAATAAAATTAAATTAAAAAAAAAAAAGATGGAGCCCTGCGTGGTTCTGAAGATTAATTTAGATGAAGGATACATTTTTTTTTTCCTTTATTTATTTATTTTTGGCTGCATTGGGTCTTCGTTGCTGAGCGCGGGCTTTCTCTAGTTGTGGCGAGCAGGGGCCACTCTTCGTAGCGGTGCACGGGCTTCTCACTGCAGTGGCCTCCCCCGCTGTGGAACACAGGCTCTAGGCACGTGGGCTTCGGCAGCTACAGCACACGGGCTCAGCAGTTGTGGTGCACAGGCTCAGCCGCTCCGCGGTATGTGGGATCTTCCTGGACCAGGGCCTGAACCCGTGTCCCCTGCATTGGCAGGCGGATTCCCAACCACTGTGCCACCAGGGAAGCCCGAGGATACATTTTTTAAAGAGGTATGATCACTCTCAAAATTTCCTAATTGTGTTCTCCTGCGATAGTTCAGTAAAAATGATTAACAAGACCGTACAATCTCAGAAATTTGTCTGGGAAGATCTAACATCTGGTCAACCATTTGACGCAAAAATCAACCCGTTATTCAACAGTATACCTTGTTTCATCAAAAAATGACACTGGGAATTCCACTAGCCACAGTAGTTGAACCTGGTGGGTAATCAACACATCCTCCCACTCCCTGAAATATGCTCGTCATTCACACATTCACAAGTCCTGATTCCATCACGTCCACTCATTAATGAATATGGTATCTAAACAGGCTTTCAGAAGAGAGTGAACTTGCTATGTTTTGCAGCTTTTTTGTTTTCATCTTGAAGCATATAGTGCTTGCCTGGAGTCATTCACAGATTCTGTTTATATGTGCAAATGGGCTATGGTGGCAAGGAATTTGGATATTAATGGTTGAGTCAAAGAAAATATGTCTCAATTAGACCCAGAAAGAGAGGCCTCCATTTATGGTTACTTTCCTTCTGTTTCTGGGAAACTTAACCCTCTGTTCCAGACTGATGTCACAGGCACACATTATAAGCCTGCTGTCAATTGTTTTTTTTTTGGAGCCATGGATTTATCCTTACTCTCCAGGTTAATCTTTGCTTCCAGTACAGTATCAACAAAAAGACAAGTGAGAGGTATTCGGTGAATTCCTTGACTGTTTTTTCTTTTTATGCTCTGTGCTGGTCATTTTACACCTGGAGTAGCATATCCAGTTTGGGAAGCCACATTTAAGAAAAAAATAATAATGAGGAGGAAAATCCCAGGGGGGACTGGCAAACGGCAGAGGTCTTTGACCACACAACACGAGTAATAGTTGAAGATACTAGAGATAATTAAATGAAAAGGTAGAATACCCAGCTGGGGCATTAAAGCATTTGAAAGGTTTCCTATGAAAGAGACATTAGAGGACAGTCTTGGCCATTGTAGAGACTGAGCTTGGACCCTCCACAAGGCATGAGCTCAGTTCAGCAATGGTCTGCTCGGTAGAGCTCTTAGTAACACAATAGTCAGTAAGCGGTTGGAAGAACATCTCTTAGGGATGTTGAAAAGAAGAGTCCTTCCTTTCAGTAGGAGTTTGAAGTCAAAGGGTCTAAATGCTTCCTCTATTGGTATATGATTCAATCATAAAGCTATTTAGAATACTCTGGGTCAGGACGAAGCCAGCTTTTCCCCATTCGTTATAGATCATTTGGGCTTTTTCTCAGATTTAACACTATGAGGGTTTGTTTTTAAACATAATAGAACAGATTTATCAAGTTTTCTCATATTAAGGAACAAGTTGATTTCATATTCAGTTTGGGTGGTTATATGTCACCTTGAAGACAACCAGCTAATATGAAAGAAAAGTGGAATGGGGTTTAAAATGGTAAATTTTGACTTCCTGATAAACAAATATACCCTGAAGATTCAATAATTCATCACTTTGAGTTATTTATCTCTCTCAGAAGATTTCTGAAATCATTCTTTACTGTTTCGCTTGATTAATTCTTTGATCTCCACGATGAAGATCACTTTATCCACGGCCAGCGCACAGGCTGAGTCATTAAACGGACGGCGGCGGGGGGGATAAGCAAGTCGGTGTCGATCATTTAAAACTGTAGAGAGGCTGGGTGAGAGGGCAGGGAACAACAGGTTTTACACAGTCATGATTTGGAGAGCTGCGGCTGCTGTATATTTGTCTATTTGTAAAGTGTAAGGGGTTAATTTGCAGGCATGCTGGTCACCAGTGCAGTGCTACCTGCTTGCAAAGAGCACATCTGAATTACTTGCCTAAAGTACCTAGTTGAATAGGGCAATCAGTTGCCAGTCTTTTTTTTTAATGTCAATCCACTTAAAAATCTATTTATTTATTTTTATTGTAGCAAAATATACATAACACATCTACCATTTTATTCATTTTTAGGTGTGTAACTTGGTGACATTAAGCACGCTCACATTGCTGTGTAACCATCACCTCCATCCTTCTCTAGAACTTCTTCCTCTTCTTAACCTTAAACTCTGTATCGATTAAGCAAAAGGCCCCCATTCCTCCTGCACACCCAGACCCTGGCAACCACTATTTACTTTTTGTCTCTATGAATTTTCCTATTTTAGGTACCTCATATAAGTGGAGTCATAGTATTTGTCCTTTTGTGTCTGCTTATTTCAGTTAGCATGTCTTTACATTTCAGCCATGTTGTAGCATGTGTCAGAATTCCACTCCCTTTTTAAAAAAAAATTTATTGACGTATAATTGATTTACAATGTTGTGTTCGGTTGCCAGTCTTTATTGGGAAATACAAATAGTAGAGATGCTTAAAGTTTCACTCTGGTGCCTAAGTTAAACTTTGGGAAGCACACAGGCTTCCAAAAATCACAGTCAAGAGAGCTAATCTTCCACTACAGAGCAAGAGTTTGTGTATATTTGCAAGGACTCAATTAAATTCTGACAGTTTTTTTCACTGTTATTAACATACTGTAGGAAACCCTTGACAGTCTTCAGGCATTCTCAATCAGGATCCAAAATGTCACCCAACATGCGGATGGTGGGAGGTGACCAGCTTGACAAACGTGGGCGGACAGGACCTACAAAGACCAATCTGAACAAGCAAGGACCTGAATCTTAAGCCAGCCTCCTCAAAACGGCCTTTTCTCTGAAATGGATACAGTAAGCTGATAAAACATCTCCAGGTAGAGGAAGTTTCCTCTGATAGATTAGACTGGTGCACGACTGATAACTGAATATATAAGCAAATGATTAATGCTTGAAACTGCTGGGTGCCCTGTTTATTTCACCTGTGTGGTTGCACACCTGGATCTGGAAGTGGCTTGGGGCCTCCAGGGCAGAGGAGCAGTGAAGGCCTGAGGGTCTCCACACTGGACTACGAGGAAGGGTTCATACCCCCTTGAAAGACACGCCAAGTCCCTGACATAAGAGACCAGGGATGAGCGACTCCTCCCCACGACAACTCTTTCCCTCCTCTGTCCCTTCCCTCCTCTCCTTTCCATTTTGAACCTGTGGCAGCTCAACAATTTTCATATGATGGTTATAGAGAGATTACTCGGCTTTATTTATAACAGCACTTCCCAGATTATAGCAGATTATTTTTCTGGAAGGAAGGAAAGAGGGGTTCAGAGATGGCTCCATTGCTCACTGCTCTCAGGGAATCCTGGAGTGAACAGTCAGATGGGTTCCTGGGATCTCTCCTGAGCCCTTGCTGTATAGATATGCATCATTGGTCTCCCAGGATAGATGCACACAGGGATTCCTGAACTTATTTGCCCATGAAATCCTTTTTCATGGAATACCTATTAATATCTCAGAACGCACTATGGAAAACTCTAGTTCACTTTATTAATTTGCTTACCAAACCCTTTCTCCATGGATAAGGCACCGACAAGCACAATCCTTGGTCAGGTCTGCTTTTATAGCATTCTAAATCGGCAAAGGCAAATTGGTGACATTTTACCCTTGTGACATTTCTCTTCCAGGATGGGAATTAAGCAACGACAGCCAGGGTCCCCAAAGTACATCCAAGGTTTGCCTGTTTTGTGAAATGTCTTAAGAAAAAAGACCTTAATGATTCAATAACTTTGGGAACTACTTCAAAATCTACTTGCTCTCCCCGACATACAATTCACGTCGTGGAGATCCAAAAAAGTAATAATAACTCTGAAAAAAAACATTACAGAAAGAAAGAGAGAGAGACAGGAAAGGTGAGAAGAGGGAGGAGGGAGGAAGGAAGAAAGAATAGAAAGGAAAAATACCCAAATCCAACAAAAACCCTGCATACCTGTCTTTAAACTAGAATTCCACGACATAATGGGCTTAAATTGTTATTGTTGTCACTGTTGTTTTAAACTTCAGAATAACCTCCCACAAGCCAGTTTTCTGGAACACACTTGGGGAAGTGCTGACCTGCTGCCATCAGCTCAAAACTTCTTTGCGAGCCACCCGTTGTCTTAACTTCCTATCTTTCCAACACTCAGGAAAGCCTGAAGCAGGGACAAAATAGGGCCTTTACTCCAAGATGCCCCTGGAGCTCTTTATGAGAGTGTAACAAAGCCAGAGATAGGACTAACTACCTTTGCTTTAAACTCAGCTGCTGTTAAGCTCTGCTTTGCAACCCTTTGTTTAATGTCTGTATCCCCTGCTGGGGAGCCACGGCTCAAGACGCGCCAGGTTCTAATTGAGCTCATTAACACTCGGATGTGAGGAGACACTTGATAGGAGTGTGGATACTTCTGGGGTTTAACTGTTCTAGTTTACAACATAAATAAATCTGATCTTGGCGTATTGCAGCAAATTGACACTGTTGGATAAAGTGACAGCATCACCGCAGATGTATTTTGCATTTATTCACATATTTAGACCTTAAAAATGATTAGTAAAGTTGGAAAAATTATTTGTCATTTCATAGCAAGTTAAGATTTCCTAAAAGTCATCTCAGCAATTATTTCACTGGATGTCAGTTCACAAGGGCTCCTTGCTTTACTGTGTTTGTGTTGGGTTTATAGAAAACAAACCAGACGAGTCTTTCTTCAACCTGAGATCTTTAAATCATTGCCTGCAAGGGCCGTATCTTTGTTTTTCCACCCTCAAACTTCTATCACCTTTTCATAGGATGTTGTAACAATTCCAGATATCAATATACTCTATTCACGGTGTGATTAAGTTAAATATATAACAATAGTAGGCTACACCTATCTGAAGGTTAGAATTCTTTTATCAAGATTATTGTTGATATTATCACCATCATCATCATTAACATTAAAACAAGATGATGTGGGAAGAGCTCAGTAATTTCAAATGTATGCATTTTATAACTAATAACCTATGAAATAAGCAGCTTTTCTTTATTTTGAAAGCTAAAGAAATATAAAATAGTTTATAATTTCCATTCCTTTAATTTGTGCTCCCCCCCAAAATTTAACTACCAAGAAAATAACTCTTACAAAAAGAACACCAGTGTAAACTGAGCACTTACCATTTATTAGGAATATTGTAGCTGTTATTTCTAATACATACAAGGTCTGAAGGTTTTTACAGATGAGGAGTGGTGAACAGCTAGTAAGGGTGAATCCACGGTTATAGGTATCCCTGGTTCTTTCGGTAAGGTCGGGCTGCCCCACTACGAGTCTCTCAGGGGACAAAGTGTCAGATGTACCTAAAAGAACCACGGTAATCACACCATTGTCAGAATGGCTAATCTTTTAGACTTTAACTGGATGGTATCTTATTTTACTCAATTACATAAAAAATACGCAGTTCTGGGACTTCCCTGGTGGTGCAGTGGTTGGGGGTCTGCCTGCCGATGCAGGGGACGCGGGTTCGTGCCCCGGTCCGGGAAGATCCCACATGCCGCGCAGCGGCGGGGCCCGTGAGCCATGGCCGCTGAGCCTGCGTGTCTGGAGCCTGTGCTCCGCAACGGGAGAGGCCACAGCAGTGAGAGGCCCGCGTACCACAACAAAACAAAACAAAACAAAACAAAAAACCTCAGTTCTTCCTACTTACGGTAAGTATAAAGTTGCAGAGAGCGACCATGATATTTCCTCCATTTACCAATCCTCAGAATCCCTCCTAGAGCTCACCTGGAGATGTGCCCTTGGTACCTAGCAGAACATCAATACACACCAATATCTGCACATTTTGGTGGCATTTACCTTGAGTGTCTTCCTTCTGCTTCAACTAAGACACACCTGTGTTTCCAGAGCACCAGCCTGTCCATCAGGTCAAACCTGTCTTTCAGGTCTTCTTCCTGAGGTTTCTAAGGATGACAGATAAGGGACTCTACCCTTTGTCCCTGAGTCCCCAGACCTTCAAACCTGATGGACTTTCTGTGTCCTCAATGCTTTTTTCTTGTCAAATCTTATTTATTAGTCTAAAAAACCCAATATATACTCATTATTAGTAGTGGGGGAAAAAAGTACAGAGAGGTAATTTTTAAAGAGAAGTATCTTTCCTCTTCTACCCATGGATCTGTTTTGGAGGTTAACCCGTTAACGCTGGTGGTAGCTGTCCTTAGCTTGGTGTGGTCGAGAGGTTATATAAACTTAGCAGTACACACAGAGAGGGTTATGGTGTTACCACTTAGCTTTTCAGCAAAGGATCATACCAAACTCCTTACACTGTAATTGAGTTGTCT
Organism: Phocoena sinus; assembly: GCF_008692025.1. Taxonomy (NCBI): domain Eukaryota; kingdom Metazoa; phylum Chordata; class Mammalia; order Artiodactyla; family Phocoenidae; genus Phocoena; species Phocoena sinus. The sequence continues at coordinate 172,159,147 of NC_045765.1, read as the reverse complement.
CACTTAATACAGCATCATGGACATTCTCCCCGTCAAGAGCTATACAACTCATTCTTGCTAATAGCGTGATAATATTCTTATTGGTCCTGATTTTTTTTTTTTTTTCTTGCCAACATACACAACACAATATTCTTGTTCAGGTATTCTTACATATTACTGCTTTTTACATTTCTGTATTTTATGTTACCAAAAAAAAAAAAAAAAAAGAAAGAAAAAAAGAGTATGCACATCTTTATTTAATAAATGACTCTAACAGGCTGTAGCAATTCAAATTCCTACCAGTAATTTATGAAAATGACTATTTTCAAGTACCCCCATCCATACCAGCTCCTGTTGAACTTTAAAAATTTTGCTATACTGTTGGTGTTTAAAAAAAAAACGTTTCTCACAGCTGTCTTAATTTGCATTTCTCTGACAATGGGTTTCAGCTTCTTTTCATATGTGTACTGGCCATTTGGATTGCCTTTTCTATGACTCAAGGCTCCATAAAAGATTTTTGTCTTTTTCTTTTCAATTTGTAAAACCCTGGTGATATATACCCTTTGTTATTTGTATATGTTGAAAATAGTTTTTTCAGTACATGGTTTGTCTCTATTTGTTATCTTTTACCATTTTAAAAAAAAATGTGGTCAGATAGGTCTGTCTTTAATTTATGGCTCTTTGTTTATCAATAACACAAATATCTCCCAAACGATTGTCAAAATATTCGTATATTTCTAAAGATTTTGTTTGACTATGGTATAAGTAGACATTTAGTTTTGTTTTCTTCTAAATGGACAGCTAATTATGTCAACACCATTTATTAAGTACCCCTGTGTCACCATCCTGAGTTGAAATAGCTCTTTGTCATCCATTGTTTCTGTACACACTTACTTTCTATATAGACCTCCTATCATGGACTTCCGTCATGTCAGTGTAATACTGCTTCTTATGTTAATGGCTTTGTGTACATTTTAAAATAGATTAAGTCAAGTGCTTCATCACTATTCTGATCTTTAAAATTCTACAGTCTATTCTAAAATATTTACTTTTCCATATTGTTTCAGTTAGATTCAGCTAGGCAAAGAAGAAACAATTAACCTTGGAGTTTTAATGCTTAACTCAACACAGGTGTGTCTCTTGCAAACTCCCAAGGAGGGGTGGGTTAGTGCAGCTTTCCTCCTATTGAGGACGGAGGATGCAGGTACTCCTTGTGGCACTCGTGGCACTGCCATTTCAAAGTGCAGCTTCTGAATTTGTCTTTGCAAAAGAAAAGTGAATAAAAAAACACATTAATTCTCAAGTATAGTCCGTTGGTCAGGTCAGTCATGTGCTTTCAACCTAAGACTAGAGCAGATTGTGATATGCATGTAGGATGTGGAATTTTGTGAGCAGGATTGTCTCTGCCTTATACCTGGCCCCTCAAGCCATTTTATTTAGTTCAAAATAAAGTTTTCTTCTGAATAAAAGTGCATCATATGTGTATATTATTTGGGAAGAATTAATACTTTTATGATTTTAAGTTTTCCTACCCAAGAAAATATTTGTAGCTAATGCCTACCTGACCTGTTTTATGTTCTTTATTAGGATTTATATATAGATTTTTTTTTTTTTTTTTTTTTTTTGGGGTATGTGGGCCTCTCACTGTTGTGGCCTCTCCCGTTGTGGAGCACAGGCTCAGCAGCCATGGCTCATGGGCCCAGCCGCTCCATGACATATGGGATCTTCCCAGACCGGAGCACAAACCAGGGTCCCCTGCATTGGCAGGCGGACTTTCAACCACTGTGCCACGAGGGAAGCCCCAGATCTTTTATCTTTCTTATTAAGCATATTCCTAGATATTTTATCGTTCTTGTTAGCTTGGCAAAATGGAATAATTTGTACTCATTTTCATTTCTAATTATTGAAAGTATAGAAGAAAACTATGGTTTTGTATATTTAGCTTGTATCCAGCCACCTTACCAAATGTTATTATATGTTCTAGTAATTTGTTTTATTTTATTTTTTCTGGGCCTATTTGTTTTTATTGAGGTACAGTTGTATGATATTATATAAATTACAGGTGTACAAAGTAATGATTCACAATTTTTTAAAGGTTATACTCCATTTATAATTATTATAAACTATTGGCTATATTCTCTGGGTTGTAGAATATATCTTTGTGGATTATATATTTTATACATAACAGTTTGTACCTCTTAATCCCTCACCCATTATATTGTTCCTGCCCCCTTCCTTCTCCCCACTGGTAACCACTAGTTCTCTATATCTGTGAGTCTGCTTCATTTTTCTATATTCACTAGTTTGTCTTATTTTTGAGATTCCACATATAAGTGGTATCATACAGTATTTGTCTGACTTATTTCACTTAGCATAATGCCCTTCAAGCCCATCAGACTTGTTGCAAAAGGCAAAATTTCATTATTTTTTATGGCTGAGTAATATTCCATTGTATACATATATACCACATCATCTTTATTCATTCATCTGTTGATGGACCCTTAAGTTGCTTCCATGTCTTGGCAACTATAAATAATGCTGCTATGAACATTGGGGTGCATGTATATTTTCAAATTAGTGTTTTGGGTTTTTTATTTGTTTATTTGTTTTTTGGATATATACCCAGGAGTAGAATTTCTGAGTCATATGGTAGCTATATGTTCAGTTTTTTGAGGAACCTCCATACTGTTCTCCATAGTGGCTGCACCAATTTACAGTACAACCAACAGTGTATGAGAGTGCCTTTTTCTCCATTCTAATAATATTTATTAGTTTCTGGTTTTTGTTTTTTGTTTTCCTTTTCTGGATATAAAATGTCATCCATAAATAGAGTTAATACATTTCCTGTTCTCTGGTATATAAGGCAATTATTTGAGATTTCTTAGCATACTATCTAGATTCTCTAAAATAATTTTGCGTAATTGTGATGTTCCTTTTTTTTTTTTTTTTGATGATTATATCCCCCAGACATCTCTATCTTGCACTCTCCTTGAAAGCCTATACATGATCCATCGCAAACCTTTCAACACTGTCTCCTTAAGTTTTCCCTAATACTTCCTGTCATCTTCTTCTTACACTCCCACATCCTCAGATCATAGTTTCATCATGTTAACCAGATTATTAGAACACCTTTCTCATTGCCTTCTTTGACTCCGAAACCTAGTCAGCTTCCAGAGCTGTATTTCTATACCAAAATCTAATCAGGATGCTTCTTCCATTAAAACATTCAATGGCCCCTCATTGCCTGCAAGACAGAGATAAGGCTTCTTAACATTTGTTCTTCTCTCATTGCCCTGCACAGCCTTGTATTTGTCTATTTATTTGTCATTATACATCCCTATGGGCATGGTCTCTGCTAAGCACAGAAGCACCTCTCACCTGCCTGACTTTTTCTTTCAAAGTGGCTCCATGTTAAGCTTTATGGACAAATTCTTCTGTGTTATTACATTGACTTCTTTCTCGCAGGCATTGTGACTTCTTAACTGACATTAGACTTTCAGACACGAGTATAAAACCTTGTTTTCACGTGGATCCCTGGGATGATTTGGAGTGCATAGAATGCCAATATGTCTGACCAACGTCTGGATGATGTTTTTATGATGTTTTTAATCCTACGCACTGAATTACTGATGAAATAAAGTGAAGTTTCTACAGGTATGAAGAGATTGAAGTCACTGCCAACTGAGAGTGGTATATTGCTTCATGAAATGATTTCAGACTTTGCGACAAAGTAGTAAATTAAATTGATCTTTTCAAGCTAGTTTTTTTTTTTTTAATATCTAAAAGAGATATAAATGGAACAATTTGTAGGCCTAATATAGTTAAGACCCGAGATAACACACAGACACAAGCTTAATTTTCACCATTTAAGGATTATTCACCCAGAAACAGTGGGACGTGTTACCAGGATGAAGTTCCATGAATTCAGATGTCTGTCTCACTCCCACTTATACAGGCAGAACTTGTTTAATTACACTTCACTTTATTGCACTTCACAGACGTGGCATATTTTTTACAAATTGAAGCCAGGCTTTTGTGCCCCAGGCTCTGCATGGAAGGTGGGTATGGAAACTTCTCCAGCAAGACATGGTCATCTTGTCCCAGTGCCGGGAGGTCCAGCTCACCAGAGGGCCCACTATCTTAATATAATACTTTGTCTTTTTATTGTTCCCTGTTATGACCTCAGTGTTCCCTGCATCTTCCTCTGAAGGGGAAGCCAACCCTAGCTGAGACATCCAACCCGGGACACAGTGCACACCTCACTCTAACTGTGGTCAGATCACCTAGTGTTTCTGATCAGTTTGCAAAGCTCCTCGTTGCTGCCTGGACGCCCAGTCGGAGGCGTGATGCGCCCCCACTCATCCTATCTTTATGTAAAACTGAGATCTTTTGCTCACCATGGATTTTTTTTGTGTTAATTTTATCTGTTTAACTGTTGTATTACAATATTATGTCTCGTACTCTGTCTGGTCTCTCCTTCAATTTTGCACCTGTGGTTAATGCCAAACTCATTATACCCCAGTCCCAGCCCTCAGCTTAACAAAAAAATTCTAGGAAACATTATAAATGTCCACTAAATTGTCTGAGTGGTTCAAACATTTTTAAAGGAAGTTAATTTTTACTTTCTAAGTTTTGTGTTTATCCACAAAAAATAAAAATATCTTTATTTTACATGAGAGAAGAGAAAAACAAAAGAGCTGAATAATTTTACTAGATTATTTTGAACCCAAGCCAAAACGCCAAAATAATTTTTAAAATGAACAGTAAATATCCTGAACAAGTTCTTTGTCAGGTGTGGTTGGAAAACAACACCCAAACTGTGACTTTTTAAGAACCTCATCAGACATTTGTTCACTCATGGATGAGAAGGCACTCAGAAACTACTTTGGTGGTCCATGATGGGGATGCCTCTTTCCATTCTGGAAAACAAATTATCCAAAGAACACAGCTTTGAATCATAGGACCAGAGCACACAGGCACTTTTCTTTGAGCAGGGAAAGCTTTCCTGAAAATATAAGTGCAGTTTAAGTTGTATTCTACAAACATTATGAAAAAATACATTTTAGCGCTATTTTATAGAAAAAAATGTTCTATCGTCTTTTTGTCTACTAAAAATATTAAATCATGGATTTTTTGTAGGAGCAGGGACTTAGAAAGCATCTCATACAAATCCGTAATTTTACACAAATCACACAGATGAGAAAACTGAGGCTAAAAAGAAAAGGGTGACTTTCATTTATTGGATTTTCTTAAATCCCATTGAGTGATCATAATTTATTCACGGAGAGCCTGAATGGCCAGGGTTTTGTGCCTTAAGTAGCGAAATCCTATCTCAGCTAGTTGCTAAGTTTGGGGCTAACACATTTTTTCTTTAAATACTAATTTGTTCTCTTACTTGAAAATCCAGGATGCTGGTCCTTCTCCATCAGTCTGCAGAGGGAGCACCCTTGGATTTCATCTTTCACTGACTGTCATTGGTCCATATTCTCCGAAGTCAGTAAATGGCTGCAAAACATTCTGAAAATAAATGAAGTATTCAATTTTGCCACTTTTCTTTCTTTATTTCTTTAGGCTGCTGAAGCATTGAGTAATGCATTACAGTAATACTTCTATAGATGAAAAACGGAGCAAATCTAGCTCATTATCAGTCATTTAAATTTGGTCTCTTTCTAGCAATATAATCACAGACCTTAAAAAAATTAATGGTGTAGATGTAGAAAAAAAGATTTCATAGGCCAGCCACCTTGATATCCAATGATCTTATTACTCAGTTTTTCCTCTCCTTAATGCTCTTTCTTGTGATTTGTTTGTTGATGGATGTCTTTCAGAATTATATTTTTTCTTTTTTTTTTTTTTTTGAAATATAGTTGATTTACAATGCTGTATTAGTTTTAGGTATACAATAAAGTGATTGTTTTATATATATATATATATATATATATATATATATATATATATATATATTCTTTTTTTACAAGAATTCTCAGAATTCTTATTTTGAACATTTCAGAGTTCCTTCCACACTACTATAAGTGTGTGTGTGTATAAAATATTTAATGCAAATTTTTTATAGCGATATCTATTAATGTAAAATATTCTTGCTACAAATTTCTACATAAAAGTGTAGGAAATGCTGTTAAAAACATGTATAATTCCATAGTGTAGACTAGCATATGGCACACTGACTCCAAGCCCCAGGAAGGTAGAATTTATGTCTTTTTCATTTAGCACTTTCTCTACAGAACCTTAGTGCTGCCACTGGCACATGGCAGCAACTCAGTAAACATTTAATAATGAATGGATGGATGTACAAAGGAATACATGAATGCTGCCATAATTTATTATCTTTGTCTTTTCATGGGAGAGCTTTAGTTTTTATAAGCTTAACAACAAGCATAGATGGAGAATATACTGTCATTTTATGTATTGTCATCCATGGACTTTAAAAGGCAGACACCATTTAATTAGCATAAGCTAGATCGATGTCAATAAAGAACAATAAAAATACCACTACTGTAAGAATTTTTTTGGAACCAATCAAACACGTTTCAATACACTGATCTTTGTCCATGATTTGTAATTATAAAACTATCTAAATATCACAGATGTGAATATTTCCTTTTTCACTTATCTGTCTTTTAGCATTCTGGAAGAATTTATTATTTTTTTTTGGCTGTGCTGGGTCTTCATTGCTGCGCAAGGGCTTTCTCTAGTTGCGGTGAGTGGGGGCTACTCTTCCTTGCGGTACTCGGGCTTCTCATTGTAGTGGCTTCTCTTGTTGCAGAGCACGGGCTCTAGGCACATGGGCTTCAGTAGTTGCAGCATGCAGGCTCAGTAGTTGCGGGTCGCAGGCTCTAGAGTGTGGGCTCAGTAGTTGTGGCACACAGGCTTAGTTGCCCTGCGGCACGTGGGATCTTTCCGAACCAGGGATTGAACCCATGTCCCCTGCAGTGGCAGGCAGATTCTTAACCAGTGGACCACCAGGGAAGTCCCAGGAAGAATATTTTAAGGATGTTGAACAGAAAGTACAAATTGGAAAAAGAAAAATGTGAAGTACTGTTTCTGATGTCATTGGTCCAACTGGACGATGGCTGAGCTTGGTGGACCTGCCACATATAACCCAGTACTATAGCCAGTCACCCCAAGTCCTGGCGCCAGCCATCCCTGAGGCCCCTGAACCATGCAAACACACATCCACACTGCACTCGGATTTAAGGAGGTGCCAACATCCTTAAATGTTGGCACCTCCTTAAATCATCAGGATGTTGCCAACATCCTCAGTCATCAGGATAATTCATATTTCAGTGCAATATTAAAAAAAACAAACAAACTCACTGCCCCCAAATCCATAATAAATAAAATATCACAGGTTTAAATAAAGACAAGATCAGCAGCAAGTCATTAACACCTCTGATGCCCGTCTAGCCAGCAGTGAAGAATTATGCAAACTGATGAGACACTAGATAATGACCAAGGTCAGAGTGAAAGGTGGAGCGCATCCCAAGTCAGACGGCGCCTCTGGATTGGACTTCCTAGCATGGCTAAGTCTCTCCTGGTAGAACAGATTCCTCTCTGATCAAAATTTTCCCATCCAGTACCTCTCATCTTGGGCACACATTTATTTGAAAGTAATGCACATAATATTTGCAAGTTTCATAAAATACCACTTAAAAAAATCTACCATCTGTGGGAACAAAACTTACAAGTATTTAAATACTTGGGTTTAAAAAAAAAAATGTGGTCTGCCTAATACTTATTTATACTAGAGAATGAAAATATTAATTTTGGCCCTACAGAATAACTCCATCATCAACACAACCCATCATTATATGACTTCTGATTAGCCAGGAGTCTAATTAGGCAACTTGAAGTATAAGAGCTACATGTAGTAAAATTCGCAAAACACCCAGCCTGTCGCTTATCACTTCTTATCCTGAACACGAGTGTTAAAAGAGCATAGTGCTGGGCTTCCCCGGTGGCGCAGTGGTTGAGAGTCCGCCTGCTGATGCAGGGTACGCGGGTTCGTGCCCCGGTCCGGGAAGATCCCACGTGCCGCAGAGCGGCTGGGCCCGTGAGCCATGGCCGCTGAGCCTGCGCGTCCGGAGCCTGTGCTCCGCAACGGGAGAGGCCACAACAGGGAGGGGCCCGCGTACCGCAAAAAAAGGAAGGTAATATCCTCGGCGGCGTCCTGCAGACGTGAACCAACTTACGTGGACGCCGTACAGTGTGTGGCTGGGGCAGCGGCTCAGGCAGAGGACGACGCCCAGGGGAGGAGAATCTGCACATTTGTTGCTAAGAGTCTGCACACCGTGTATTTAAGATCCTTGGCGTCTTACAAATATGTCAGATAAAATAAAGCCTCACTTGTGTGTGTGTGTGTGTGTGTGTGTGTGTGTGTGTGTGTGTGTGTGCCCAGCACACTTCCAGATTCTTCTGGACCTTCTGCACAGTTTCTGTGGGCCTTTGGCAGCTTCACTGCTGACCACCAGGGCAGTCCTGCCTCCCTGATTCCAGGAAGTGGTTCCAGGTGCCTCCGTATCCTTAGGGCTGCTGTCTGGGCTGGGGGGCCTCCCCTAACCCTACAAGAGCCCTACACTCCAAAGCCGGGTCCTCGGGGGAACCCGCGGTGACCCTCCAGGCTTTGCCCCACTGGGAGCCTGCCCCTGACGCACAAATATGGGGGCAAGCCTACTAAGCCGTTCCCTGCAGCTATTTGAGGGCAGGAGTAGGAGCACAAAGCGAATTACAACCCTAGGGAAGCTGCAAAGAGAAAGGCAAACTCAGTGCTTCCCGCGACTTAGGTCTTGAAAAGAAAAAAGGAAAACAAAAAAAAGACTTGATCCAAACATCCATGTCTACAGAAACCCCTTTTTTGCTAAGTCTCCAGCCTGGTCATTGAACTTGCAAATGAATGCGGTTCTGGGCATCAAACGAGCCCCCAGCCCGTGAAGGCGGCCCACAGCCCTCGCAGTTCTGAGCGCCCTCCGACCGACGGCGGCCGCTGTGCACTGCGCCCGCGCACACTCTCTGCTGGCCCCTGGGGTCCAACGCCGCGGCTCTGCACAGCCGCGCCGTGATGCGGGGGCAGCAGAGGCCAGTCCCACACTCGCGGCCTCGCCTCCCTGCAGAGCAGAAGGCATGGCCCGGGGGAGCGCCCAGATCCCGTCTGCGCTGTCCTGCTCTCCTGCCGCTGAGCTGAGCACCGCCCAAAGTGCAGGTGAGTCTCCTCCGGTGGCTGAGTCCGGAGCGTTACAAGGATGCTAAGGGGTGAGCGATGCCCCCTGAAGGGTCTCTTAGTCAGCTGCTCTCCCGGTAGCCCACCTGTGCACCGGGCCTGATGCAGGGACCCTACCGGTTCTCGGTGGGCCTTGCTTACGCGAGCTCCCCGGTACCCGGTGCCTCTCTGCGTAGGAGCGCCCACGGCCTGGCTGGCCTGCGAATTAGGAGGCTGGGTGGACCAGTCTCCTGGGGCGGCTTCAGCAAATGACCACAAACTGGGCGGCTTAAAGCCACACCATTCCCTTGCAGTCTGGAGGCCAGCGGTCAGACATCAGGTGTTGGCACTGCGCCTGGGGGTCCTAGTCCTGCCTCGGGGTCACTGGGGTTTCTGCCTTCGTCCCCCGTGGCTGTGCTCCCTCTGTGTCTCCATGTTTCCACCTTCTTACAGGGACAGTAGTCACTGGTTTGGGGCCCCCTTCTCCAGTATGACCTCATCTTAGTTTATGACACCTACAAAGGCCCTACCTCCAAATAAGGCCACATTTGGAGGTTCCAGGTGGATGTGAGCTTTAGAGGAACACTATTCACCCAGTACATTGCCTTGGAGATGAGGAATAAGTGTGCGGTGTGCTTTAAAATCAGACCATGGCAAACAAGAAAATGGATTGTATTTTTACCACTAGAAAATGTGACCACAAAACTTACAGGGATTGGCCACTGTATTGAGCTTTTAAATATTTACTTGGGTTTTGGATTTTCTTTTCCTTACTGTTTTATTTTTTTAATTTTTTTTTATTTTTTGCAAGCCCATGTTTCCACAATCAAATTAAAATATTTCAATGTACAAGTATTAGTCATATATGTTTCCTTTTCTTTCTTTTCCCCTTCCTCCCTTCCTTCCTTCCTTCCTTTCTTTTTCTTTCTTCCTTTCTTTTTTACTTTTTTAAAAGAAAACATTCCTTTGAGCTTTGAGGTAAACAGGTTGGGAGAGCAAGAGAAGAGGGATAGGTATTGGGGGACCAAGGTTTAAAGAACTTTGCTTTTCCAGCCCATAAACTTTCATCAAAGATCCATTTAGAATCTTAAAGACCCAAATAGAATTCCATTACTCTGAAAAAGCAAAGTGGGCTTTCTGGACACTTCTGTTCTCCTGCTCTGACAAAAATCAGGAAGAAATTAGATGGAGGGAGAGTGTAATCCCACCTGCCTCTTCTGTCCCGACCCCTCCCTCAACCGCCTGGAGCTCTGCGGTCCTTTCAAAGGACTTGCAGAATCACTGCATTTTAGTTAAATACTGAGAATTCCTCCACTTAAATTCTATCGCTCGCCTACTCTGTGCACAGACCGGGAGGCTCAGGCATCCTGGTTCCCAGTGAGCGCCTCTGGAGCAGGTGTTAGGATGGGGACACACAGAGGGCTGGTCAGCTGAATGAGGTCCCCTGGTCGGCCCCCCTCCCCGGAGGCAGGTCCAGGTCTGTGAGGCCTAAAGTTTTATGCACTTTGGGGAACCCCACCCCTGAGTGATCCTTCCTGGGCCCTCTGGACTCAGACATGCCATGGCAACGTTCTCCCGAGGGATACGGGGCAGCCTGACCCTTGAACTGACCCCAGGAGCCTCCAGCTTGCCCCCTCCACTGACCCATCCAAGCAGCCCCACCCCGAAGGCCTTGGAATCAAACAGCCCGGTAGAGGGGCCCAGAAGGGACTTGCAAAGCCTGGTCTGGTTAATCCCCTCGCCTCCCAGGAGAACAAGGGCACAGACGACAGCCAAAGTCCGGAGGAGGGCTGACACGTGGGGTGGGGGGACCCTCTGCAGCATGAGAGTAAGAGACCCCGAGGAAGACCCGAGAGTCCTGAGCAAAGCATGGGTAGGGGGGCAGGACAGTGGCCCTGGAGTCACAGGATGTGCGAACCTATAGGAAGCACGAGGACGGGACGGTGAGAGGGACCGACACCCGGGCCAGGGTAGGGGACCAGGTCCTGGAGCTGTTGTGACGGAGGTCAGAGGGCAGGTGAAGAATGCAGGCTCACATCCGGGTGAGGACAAGACGGAGGACGGCTGGGAAGCCACCTGGGGCCCAGGAATACGGCCACTCCACGGGCACCTGCAGCTAATGCCTCAGTCCTCTGAGAGCGCAGGACGCAGGCTCAGGGCAAAGTCGCGCCTCCAGACACGGCGCTCCAGAAAGCGATAGACCCTCAGGGCCTCTCCGGGCTCCGCCATGTACTACTTTACATCCCGAGTCTCCTTACAAGAACGAGTTTTAGAATCTACTACTTATTGGACGATTATTTTGAGTGACTTTTCATTTTCTGACCCAGGCTTACTCCTTTTACCAGGGAACTCATCGATGAGTTCATCTTACCCGGGGCCTGCCTGCCTACTCTTCTCCCCCTCCCTCCTTCCCGCCCCTCTGCCAGCTTCCCCTCCTCTTTCCCTCCGTCTTGCCCCATTCCCTGGCACGTGTTTATCGTGTGCCCACTTGGGACTGGCCTTGTTCTGACAACTTGGAGTTGCTGTCATATCAACCAGTCACACTCATTTATACTGGGTCCCCCATGAAGGGAATTCCACTGCACCTGATCAAACACCCCTAAACGTCAGTCGCTGTGTGTTGGGGACTGGACAGCACACCCTCACGGGAAGAAGCTGTTAAGTTTAAGCGACCTGCTGGTGTGGACAGTCACGTCTATCGTGTGCTCTACTTGCTTCCTGTTCTGGAACACACAACTGCAGGAGAAGCCGCCTCCGAAAAGCACTGAACAGAAACGCCTTGGGTGCCCTTTCCCAGATGCCAGAGCCTCTAGCGAGATGGTTCATCTTACGTGTCAACTTGGATGGGCTGAGGGGCGCCCAGGTGTTTGGTTATTCATTACTCTGGGTGTGTCTGCCAGGGTGTTTCTGGATGAGGTGAGCGTTTGAGTCCGTGGGTTGAGGAAGTTTATCGCTCTCTCTGATGAGGGTGGGGCCTCACCCAACCTGCTGGGAGCCTGAATCGAACAAAAACCTGAGTGAGGGAGGCATCTCTGTCTGCCTGGCTGTCTTCCAGCGGGACATTGGTCATCCAATGACGGACTTACACCGTGGGCTCTCTTGCTTCTCAGGCTCTCACGGTTGGACCGGAACTGTGCCCCTGGATGTCCATCTTGCTGACTGAAGATGTGGGAACTCATCAGCCACTAATCAGTCACATAAGCCAAGGCAATTCCTTACAATCAATCCCTCTCCCTCTCCCTCCCTCTCTCTCTCTCTCTCTCTCTCTCTCTCTCTCTCTCTCTCTCTCTCTCTCTCTCTATCTATATATGCCCTGACTAATACACTCAGGATGTCAGGAAAAGCCTTCATCAACATTTATCATCTTGGCACAGTGGATCCGTTTCCTTTTTATTCCTTTATATTTTAAGTCAATTTTCAAACCATTTACAATCACAAGAATTTTAGCCTTGCAAACCCGCATTTTGCTTCCATGTTTTCTAGCTTGTAAGTCTATATGTGTGAAACAGATAAAGTCCTCCGAATACGCTATCAGCGCACCAACCTTCCCGTAGAAACCTGGAACAAAGCTTTCCTGTAAAAACTGATTCCAAATTCTAATTATTTCTCTGAGAGTTTCTAGATTATTATGACTCTGAGTCCTTTTTGTGCCTAGCACCATCAACACGCAATACTTAAGGAAGTTTTTGAAATTTTGGACACCTCAGAGTTTTCTTGAAGAGAGAAGGTAGCCATCTTCTTTGCTCCATAGTTTCAATTTTCATCATTAATTGAAAAAATAAATCCAATGATTTTTTTTCATTTTTACATCATCTATTTTCTTCCAATCGTTTTGTATACATACCTACTATTTGTCCACTTAAGAGCTGTATTAAATACATTTTCGCACAAAATCTTCATCGTAAGAGTTGAAAGGATACTGTCACGTGTCCATTTAGCCAAACGGAAAGATGCAGGTTCTTGTCCCAGTGAACTCTGCGATGGAGCCCTTCCCGGTGGATGGCTAGCCGGGTGACAGTACCATATCTCCCCTTTGTCTGTTGACCGTATTGTTCACTCACAGATTCTTGAGTTTGAGAAAATGTGTCTTGGACATTTGAACATGCTCTGAGATTTCAGAGAGCTGACATCTATATATTAACCCTTTGAGTTGCCTAATGATGGTGAAATATTTTCACTTTCATCTCTTTTCTTTCTACCATTTTGGGCAAGATTGGAAAAAATTCTGAACTCCTAAATCTTTTCAGTGAAACTAAAAAAGAGATAAAGGGCTTCCCTGGTGGCGCCGTGCTTGAGAGTCCGCCTGCCGATGCAGGGGACAAGGGTTCGTGCCCCAGTCCGGGAAGATGCCGCAGAGCAGCTGGGCCCGTGAGCCATGGCCACTGAGCCTGCGCACCTGGAGCCTGTGCTCTGCAACGGGAGAGGCAACAACAGTGAGAGGCCTGCGTACTGCAAAAAAAAAAAAAAAATAATAATAATAAAAAAATAAATAAATAAAAGATAAAAAGAAAATGTCAGGTCATTTTTACATCTTCTAGTAAGATGATGCAATATTTTGTACAACACACAAAAAAACCCAAAGGATGATGAAATAATAACAATTTATTACATTTTATCCTTCCAGGTGATTCCATCATTATTCTATACTTATTATTTTAGCTTTTTAAAAGCATAGTTTGAAAGAATATATAAAGATGAAATAATTTCTAGAATGTTAAAATGGTGAAATGCTTCAAAGTACAGGAAAAAAATAATCAGTAAGATCCCCATTTTTATTTTAGAGTTTATAAAAGGTTGCAAAGGACCCAAATTGTAATTGAGGGTAAAGTCAACTGTATTCTATTAAAATAACATTAAATAATATTATTATATAACAGTAAAGCATATTTTAAATACATAAATTTTCTTTGTCCTTTGAAAAATTTCTAACAAGTAATAAAAGTCATGAAATATCGACCCACTGAAACAGAACTGCTCAAAACGACAAATGTGTCTCCTGCCCCTGAGAGCACACGGAGGGTTCAAAGCCTCACTTTCTGAGTTGGTTTCATTAAGACAAATCGTGATGTTTCCCAGGTGAATTTTAACACGTGGAAATTTGATAATCACTTAAAGCAAGAAGACTATTAACAAGGAGATGATGACAGACAGGCACTACCCTATACCACAGGGAATCACACTCAGGACAGGCCATTTCCCAGTTATGTGCTGGGTGAGAGGTACCGTCCCTGTCCACAACCTCCCTTGGTCAAACTTTGTCACGTGTCCGAGTGGTTTCCCGAGGTTCGTCCTCCACTCTGCTTGAGCTCCAAGCCGTTCTGTCTACCCCTTCATTCTGGCGAGGCAGCGGAATCCCAGAAGGGAGCAGAAGTGGAGACCAGAGACATCTAATGCCTTAGGACATATCTGTTTCCGTTTTCCGTATAATTTAAACCAAAATAGATTCTCGGCTTAAATCTCATAAATTACTTGATTGGCTAATTATTGAATCAAATGTGAGAAATCTGATAAAAACTGAATTCTAAGACAAAAACAAACAGAAAAACCTCCGTTCGATTTCTGAATAAGTAAAGCAAGAAAAACAAAAGACATTTTGCTGATGAAACTCCTGGCTTCCGCGTCCTGTGGAGCCCAGGAGGAATACATAAGTGAAGTTGAGCCTGGCAGACAAGATGCTTGGGCTGCAGAGCCAGACAGCATGGCACCTGCCCTTCCAGCAAGGGGGGGCGGAGGCAACAGGTGACGTTCTGCCTCGTGGGGCTGGCACCTACATGCCAGACTGCAGGTGTACACACTTGCTCTAGTGTGACAAAGGTGTCACGGCTATTTTATACGTAAGTGTCTTGGGGCAAGAAAATTTGACCTAGATGTGCCAGTGAGACATTCTGGACAGTTCTCTGTTTTGCTACCATAGAGCTTTGGATTCTGCCTTGCCTTGTGGATGTGATACCTCTGGGACAGCTACTCCGAGAGACAGTTAATTTTGCCTGAATTGCTTTTATGAAGCAAAGAGGGAAGACAAAATAAAGGAGCTAACATGATGCTTTTGAAAATGAGTTTAAATGAGCTTCTTTCAAAGATTCATGTTTACCCACATAAAGCAAGCGTTAAGACCATCTTGCCAAATGTACCACCTTTGGAAATTAGTATTTCTGGAACAGATGACTCTAGTCCCAGTGCATCAGATTTTCTGGCAATGTGATGCTATCGAAGGGTAAGTATCATTATTCTTTAGGGCAAGATGCAAAGAAAAATGAGACCTGATCCAGGAGCATCCATGGCTGGGTTTCAAATACACTCCTAATCGTGCTTGAAGCAGCCCTCCTGTGCATTATTGATCACCCCAAACATCCCTGGGTAATATTTACACTAGAATAAATATTGGCTTTATGTAGAATAAAATGGTGCTAACATTTTGGGCAATTAAAAGATAAAACGTGTGTGGTTTATTGAAACAAAAAGAAGGGCTTCTTTTCTTTAGAGCATTGAATACTTTTTTTTTTTCTTTAGAGTTTTGAATGTGAAAAACAGTCCCTCCAAAGCACGGTGCAGCACCTGGTTGGAGCATTGTTGCAAAATGGAGAGTTATCACATCGAAGGGAAGCTCTGCTCGTGGTTCTTGCGTGTCCACACACCCTTCTGTAAGCAGAAGCTACCCACAAAAATGAGTAGTTTGGTTCAATGAGCAATGATTTAATTTCAAAATGAAAAACAATGCACACATTCAGTTTTTATGTAACTCATCTCTTCAGATAAGCATAGAACAATTCATATTACAGTTGCATTAAAATAGAAGCGTAGGGTGTGTGTCCCTACCATTAATGCATTTGCTATCATAAACATTAACGGTGGAGACGTTAATCTTCTATTAAAGCAGAGGGAACAGCCATTCATTCTCTGAGTTTTTGTTGTTTACAGTTTTTTTGTGCACTAGACAGTGACAAACAATGCATGAAATAGACCTGTATAATTAGGTAGTTTATCATATTGTAGAATAAAATCAGTAAGTACGTATTAAGTAGCTGTACTAATCTTTCATATTTTCCTAAATTTCATCTTTATATTTAATTTCACTAAAATCATATATGAAACGTTTGAGATTCAATATGGCCCTAGTATGTTTACTTTATGAAATAAACTTCATTAATTTTACATGTCTGTCTGTCTCCCCATCTTTCTATGTATATGTAAAATTATATCTATATCTATATTAATATATATATTTATATCTGCATCTATCTTTGTATCGATATAGCAGCTACATCTTTTTCTACACCTGTACCTATGACTAGACTCTATTTCCATCCCAGTGAGTAGTCTGCTAAAAATGTGTGGCAGCCACTCAGAATGATCGAGTTACCAGACCCTCCTGTTTTTGTGCTCACAGCAGTCATAAATATCAAAATATATGTTGTGTGTGCCTTTTCCAAGGTTTCAGAAGAGTTGAACTAAGATCATAATGGAAATCATTGTTTGCTCAGATAAAACAAATATCTCTGAGGCTTCTCAATTCCTGGACAGGGCATGGAGTGGAAGTCCAAAGATAAAAGGGAAGGGGGAACTATTGGCCGATTACCTCAAGCACGATGCTATGCAAATAAGTTATCAGTTTTCTAACAGGTCTGACCCAAGCTGTGCATTCGGAACCACAGCCGGTCTCACGATTGAGTGCCCAGAGAGCTCTTTCTTTCTAAAGCTTGGCGGGGTTGCCAGACAACGAGCTGTGGTTCTGTAGTAGTTGCTGGGTTTTCAGGCATCACTGTTGAACTTTTACCAAACACACATGCACTCAAAAAGCTCCTTCACTAAATCAACAAAGCCTCCCCAGTGTGTGGCCTCATTTATGTACACAGGCTGTACCTGGGCAGTTCCTTTTGGTATCCTTCCATATACGGTTTAAAGAGTTGGGTTTTTGAATTGTTTAATCTCAAGAGGACTAGAGGAATAAATGAGTATTCTTTCCAGGTTCGATTTCCTGGGTGGGTCATTGTCACAGCACCTATCATAAAAGGCTTGCTTTATGCAATTAATGATAGGATGACTCAGGATAGGATGACTGTGTCTTCTCCGATGTTCCTGAAGTTTCCTGGAGAAGAAGAGGTTCTGTCTCCAGACGGTGGCATTAACTCCTGCCCAAGTTTCTAGCCTGTTGACCTACCCTGTAGGTTTCAGGCTTGCTAGGCTCACAACTGGGGGTTCTAATTCCTTAAACAAAAAGTATTTTTTATTTAAAAAAATTAGATAGATAGATATAACATTATGTTATACCTATATATATAGCTGTATATGGAATATATATGTAGAATATATATGTAAGATAGAGATAGATAGATAATGTCGAACTTCTATTAAAACAAGGGGAATAACCATTCACTTCTCTTAGTTTTTGCTGTTTTGATATCTCAATCTCTATCTATCTATGTATCTATGTATCTATCTATCAATCCATCTATCTTCTGTTAGTTCTGTTTCTTTGGAGAACCTTGACTGACACATCATCCAAGGCCAAGACTCTCTGCAGGGGGAGAGGTAAGAGCCTACATTGCAGAGCACAACCTTCTCAGAGTCCTCAGATGGGTCATCACCTGTTACCTTGGGAAGAGCCACTTAGAACCCCACAGACCTTGTAGTGGTAGACCAGGACTCAGCCAGACGTCTGGGGAGGAGAAGCAGACGGCAAAGTTTGCCCATCCTTCATGTCCACAGGGATGTCGATTGTGTGCTTTGTATCAAAGGTCCTCGAGGACATGAAGAAGTGTAGATGGAGCTCTGAACGCCCTTCCAACCTCACAGCCACACAGATGCTTTTCAGTAGCTCCCTGAAGCTCTGAGCATCCCCCCTCTTACTGGGGATCCATTAGAGATGCCCACACACAGGATGGACTAAGGGTTGACCAAAGGACCAGTGCCTCCTTCCAGATGCCACGATCAGGTGTGCTTGACTGGTTCCCCTGAGTCAGGGCTCCAGGTAGTGAGTTTTGTCTGAGTACCCATGGGGCAAGCTTCACATCCACGGGGTCCATCCAAGCCAGGTGGGTCTTCCTTTTCAAGGCTGACCTGGTTTTATTTCACAGAATTGAGAGGAGCCACAGAAAGTTAGTGGTGAGCAGTTGATTAGGACCAAATAAGACACAGTAACTATATTTTCTGTGGCTGCTGTCACAAAGTCCTACAAACTGGGTGGCTTAAAATAACCGAAGTTGGGCTTCCCTGGTGGCGCAGTGGTTGAGAGTCCGCCTGCCGATGCAGGGGACACGGGTTCGTGCCCCGGTCCGGGAAGATCCCACATGCCGCAGAGCGGCTGGGCCCGTGAGCCATGGCCGCTGAGCCTGCGCGTCCGGAGCCTGTGCTCCGCAACGGGAGAGGCCACAACATTGAGAGGCCCGCGTAACGCAAAAAAAAAAAAAAAAAAAAAAAAAAAAAAAAAAAAAAAACCGAAGTTTATTCTCTCATGGTTCCAGAGCCCAAAAGTCTGAAACCAAGTGTTGGCTGGGCCACACTCCCTCTGAAGGCTTTGGAGAACAATTCCTCCTGGCCTCTTCCACTTTTGCTGGTTCCTGGCAATTCTTCCCATCCCTTGGCTTGTAGGTGCCTTTTCCTCCCATCACCATGCCATTGCTGCTGGTCTCTCTTTTCTCTTCTCATGAGGACCCCAGTCATTGGGTTAGGGTCCACCTTCATCCAGTATGACCTCATTTTCACTAGTTAGATCAGCCAAGACTATTTCTAAACAAGGTCACATTCTGAGGTTCCAGGTGGAGATGAGTTTGGGGGACAGTGTTCACCCCAACATAGTGGGCCACACGCTGTTTCCTTAATCACCACGGCAGGCACACACGAAGGTGGAGGAAACACGGGCACCTGAGGTGTCCTGCTCCATCAGGGTCCTTCTCCATGAGGGAAGGATGAGGGGCCAGTCACCCTGGTGTGCCTGCAGCAAGGGACCCCCAGAACATGGCCTTTTAGTGCTAAAGCTACAATGGTCCTGGGCAAACTGGATCACCTGCAAGTGCCTCCTAAACACAGTGGTCACAGCGAAGTCTTGGTCCAGCCCAGTCCCGGCCTCTTTCTCTTTGGGAGAACATGTCCTTCTCAGAGCTGCTCTGTGCTCTGTCTGGGTGTCAACCTTTCTCAGCCTCAGGTCTTTTCCGTCCACGTCCTGAGTCTCTGCCCAGCTTTGCTTGCTGGTTTTCAGCATCCAGTCTCCCCACAGAATTGCTCACTGATGCTGGGTCTTTGCCTTTCTGTCATCCTACCAAGACCTCCTTTTCCTTTACTATTTCCTTATTTCCCACAGGTTGCCTGAATGGTAGGGTCATGAGCAGACAGAGCTAAAAGTGAGGATAATCTCTCAAATTTTCCACTTTTTAAGTTTCTGTCTGCTCTTCTTCCATCTTCTTTAGGGAAGCTAAGGAAGTAGTCCATGGTTTTCCAAAAAGGGCATCTCATCTCTGCATCTAATGTTAGTAATTCTAGTGTAGACAATGATCAAGATCTCATCCCGCAGCTCCCAGTGCTGGACCACAGTGCAGAAAACTCGGTGAGTCCTTGTCATTTCTTAGACGAAACCCTCATTTCTGAGAGTCTAAATAGAACCACAGGGTTTGGACCCTGAGACAAATTCTGAGCAACTTAATGGAATCATTTTACATCCCACAGCCTAGTTAGAGAAAGTCCTCACTGGTTCTTGGACATCACGGGGTCCCTCCCAAGGGTGCAGCAGTGCCCTAGTGGCTCAGTGGGCATCTATGCGGACGTTCCTGCGGCAGGACCCCGGGAGGCTCCCTTCACGTTGAGATCTAGACTAGTGTCGTGGGTAGGCAGTGGCGAGGTGAGAACCACCTTAGAATGGCTGTAGTTTGTTCAGATAAGTCTTTTCAACTCTGGGGAAATTAAGTCCATGCTAATCCACATCGTGTAAAATCAAGGAACAAGAAGCATGGTTCTAGCAGCTTTGCTGGGGTTCTAGTGGGATCCTTTAGTCAGCGATGCAGCTCTCAGGCAAAATGCCTGCCTGAGATGTTTCCCCACCAGCGACTCCTACCCCCGCCCCAGAGGAGAGGACTCCTCACGGCATGGACAGCTTTCCAAGGTCCTTCCTGTCCTCTGGAGAGCAGTGGCCCCTCTCCCATGGAGCAGTGAGGGGGGAGCAGCAGGTCTGACAACTCCTGCTGTGCTGAGAGGGGACTCACTTTCATAAGGAAGTCAGATCTTTTAGAAATGAATTTCTTCAACATGCCTTCTAAGCCACCGTCAAGGGCTACTGCAATTCAGGGCAACTTCCCATGAGATCAAGTTCACTGTTTGGGGCTGTGATGCCCCCACCCCCAATATTTTCACTCTATAGCATCTTGACTACTTATCGTTTTTGCTTTTGTGTTTTTACTATTCTTACTAATAATTAAGATTTTCAAGAGGACTTAGAATTTGCAAACCTCTCTTACACCTGTTAATGTTTCTGATTCTCCAGATGGTCCAGTGACTAGTGAGTGATTCAGGAATGGGATGGAGAGCCTATGACTTGGAAAAGTGATACATATGCAGGACAGACATGGCCGGAGCCTCTCCCACAATGGGAAAATGACAACTGGGCCCACAAGACCACTTGCTGGCAGTCACTGCTCAGGACTGGCTGGACATAGCACTCCACATTCCCAGGGGTGGTCCTGGAAACACAGCCAGAGAGCCTGGGCACTGACCACTCAGGAGAGGCCCGCCATAGGCACTCTGGCCACGCTGGTGTGGACCAGCCTCAGCTCTGCAGAGCCCTGGGCTTGGCACGGCTTGTGCGTGCGGCTCAGGGCCCTTCCTGCAGGCAGGCCCTGCCTGGGATCCAAGCAGCTCTGGCTCATTACAACGCACACCCCCCTTCATACCTTCCGTGGCAGAGCTGACCCAGGCGTGGACAATAATAGGGCCGGGGGTGGGGAGCAGGGTGTGCAAAGGGCCTCGTGGAGCAAATAGGCCCAGAAACCTGCATCCAACCCAGTTTAACTGCTGTCAGGACTGCAGGACTCCTCGGGTCTCCACTCCTGGTGAGCCCTCCAGTTCACCCAGAGGAAGACAGGCTGAGATCCCTGGTGCACGGAGGGCTCCCCAAGACCAGGAATTCCACTCTGAGACAGGTGGCTTGACCAGCTCACGCACACTTTGGGAAGCCGGCATGAGGTTCTGGGAGGGACAAGTGAAGCCAGTGTGTGCAGAGAGGCTGGCAGGTGGCAGGGGACTGGCTCTAGCGGCTCCCTAGAGGGCGCGTGCCCGCAGGCCCTCTGTCCACCCCATTTTAAAGGGCTGGATAATCTTAAGCAAGCAGGGTCGCAGCGTCTGGCACCAGCAGCCCACGTGCTCTTGGGGGGGACCATGCGTCCCTGGTGGCTGCATCCTCAAGCCTTCAGACCCACTGCCAGGTTCCACCGTGACCTAATCCGCTGCAGGTCCACTGTGCTCTAGAACACCGACCACGTGAGAAGCGATTTTGCCCGGAAGAGGTGGACTTGGGTCTTGCCACTGTTGTACTATTCACCATCTTTGTACACAAACCTTTTCTGGGAGTGATGATTTGTTTTCTGTCTGTGTATATGTGTGTGTGCGTGTGCGTGTGTGTGTGTGTGTGTTTATAGAAACTGAATGTTGACTCAAAATATAGCACAAGACTAACCCTTTATACCTGAAAGGAACAGTGAGGGGAAGGTAGGAAGGACAATTAAATGCAAAAGTTCTTGGCTCTCCCTCCCAAGCACCCCCATCACACTGAAGTACTACAGGTTGGTGGACATTTTGCCTACCATCCTTCAGGCTGAGGGTCAGTGAGCCGGCCCCAGGCATATTCTCTGTAGCAAGCCCCTTCCCCCCAATTCAGATCCGTCACCATCCTAATACTGTCAAAAACTTGACCAAATATATATTTTGTACCAACTTTTCTTCGTATAACTGCATTTTCTAAATGTAGATCAGCCATCTGAGATTTAAAGGCAGCTTTGACATTTTTATCTTAATTTTGTCTAATTCCTACCAAGTCGTTTAAAACATTACAACAAAACACCAAGTACAACGGTTGAAGGATCTGGTTCAATTGACAGTCATATAAATGAGTTTGTCCTTTCGGGGGAAACTCTAATTATGGAGGATTAAATACTCTGCTACTTTCTAAAAATACAAAGCTGGAATCCAGAGGGAAGATTCCCAGAACAGTGTGACAATAGCTGACAGCAAGGTAGAGTTCTCCGTGTTTTCTTCAAGGTGTGTTCTCATTATAATGGAGATTCACGGTTAACCAGGGGGAGATGGCCCTGGACCAATAATAGATATAACTCAGCAGATCGTAATGAAAACAGAATATTCTGTGGAGTTAAAAATCAATAGATTTTTGCCAGTCTTATGCTAATGAACTACTCCAGTTTCTTTATCAGTCTCTGGGGGGTTTGAGAAAATTACACCACCAACGGTCCTCAGAAGCCAGGTCAGCACTTTCCTAGTGGGTCTTTTCTAAAGTCCCTTTGCAACCCTATGCGATGACTGGATGCAGCTCGGAAGCTCAGGCACGCAGTATTGATTTAAAGACATATTTGCTCTCATCTGTTCAGAAAGAACCAAATCCGAATTGCAGGATGCTCATAATTGGATTCAGCATGTTTTGTATTAACTAATTAAGATCTTTCCCTTTTCATGCTTGCTTCTTTGTGTCCGCTCAGCTATTTTAATCCTCTTTATTCCATGAAGCTAGAACGTAAGATTCATTATTTTCTTTTTAAACATTTGACGATGCACTTTCAGCCAGATCGGGGTGACTGAGGATACACTGAAAGAAATACTGATCTAATTTTTCTCTACCATTTTTAATATTCCTTCTGTAAACGTTCCTGTAATTTTCCCCCTTCTCCCTTGCTGCCAACACAAACACACACACACACACACACACACAGAGCTCCTACTGACCTCAGAGCACACATTTGTGTTACTAAAGGCTCTGATCAGATCTTTAACCGATAATCTTGTACTTCATTAATGTTATACCCTGGTTTGCAAAAGACATAGCAGTTGGTGCAACTTACTTGCTACATCAGTTTTAAATTAGACCCAGTTACTGAATGGCTTTCTTTGACTTAGCATTCCAGAGGCATTGGATCTGAGTGAAGCACATTTTCTGGAACTGAGAAATCCTGAGTCTGATTCCGCACTGCTTTTGTGTAGGCTGAGTTACCCAAGCCCAGGGCTTCTTTTGAAATCGATGGGAGCCCTGAGCTTGGGCCAGCTTTGCAGAGACGGGCAGGGAGGGGAGAAGCGCGCCTTTGTGGTGGCCGTGGAGGGGAGAGGGACGCCTGCAGGGGAGCTGGACAAGCCTGAGATGCAGCGTGGAGATGAGCGCCTGGAAAATACGATGCTCCAGGGACTGTACAATGGCCGGGAGATGGACCACAGAGGGCCCCAGCAGCCTTCTGTGGAGGCAGATGGGGTAGATTGAAACAAGAAGAGCAGCGCAGGGCAGCTAGCAGTCACTGTCGATTGAATTTTACTGAGCATTTAGGAAATTGCCTTAAAATACAAAAATTGTAAAATCATTACTCCATGTGGATCATATTCCTAGGTACTTTCTTGTGACAGTAAATGTCATTGTACATGTACGGTATCATGTAGTCATTTAATCTCATGAAACACTCAATAGAATAAATATTTAGGTGCCCCAAATCAGCCAGTGGCTGAGATGTGGCTTCTTCCTGGTTTGTGGGCTGTTTTCCCTCTAGCACCAGGAAACTGCTTCTTCACTGTTGGACTTCGAGTATGCAGAAAGTAAGATGGCGTGTTTGTTTTAGAAGCTCAAAATAATAAACCTTTTAAAAATTAAACTACTGAAATGTCTATACGTCTGCAGAGAACTGAGGACGTGGGTCTGTGGCCACCTTCCGTGGAACCTGAAGACCAGAAACAGGTTAGGCTTAAGGTTCAGGTCAGGGTTAGTGTCAGGGCGCTGGTGGACAGTCACCCAACTGGGCACTTGAGCCACAAGAAGGAAGGCGGAAGATGCCTTTAAGGTGGTGATGTCCTCACGGCTGACAGGGAGGGTCGTAAAAGCTTGCATTGTCACCCAGGCATCAACCCACCAGCTTCCCTCCTCGGCTTCTCTCAGGTATGTACTCGGAACATCTTACAGCCACAACAAACCCTCGACAATTCATCTTTCTCTTGTAGGAAGCTGTGATGTCCCAGGTAGTCTGAGAAGCTGCCCAGAAGCGGAGAGCACCTCGTGCCCCGGGGCCTCGGGAACGCCTCCTCAACCTGTGATCAGCGTCTGACTGTGTGCTGTCCTTCCTGGGCTTTTGCACAATAGAAGAATTAGGCATTTCTATCACGATTCCAAAACTCCATGACCTGGAAATTTAAACAGGTTGTGTGCTGTTTGTTTTGTGCAAGTAAAAATCCCGTAGGTGAGAGACCTCTCCGATCTGCTGACTGGACTCACCAGTGGGCTTGGCCAGGAGCCGTCTTTGGATGTTTCCTCCCGGCACAAGGTCAGAAATGGATCAGCCCTCACTCTCGGCTGTCAGCCTGGGCTCCCCACAGGATGGTGCCGCTGGAGTCTTGCAGGAAAGTTCTGTGCTGGCCCAACCCTGTGGAGACTGCTCTCCTCGCAGACCATCTGCACAGTTCATGCACTCAACACGAGCCTGGCTTGTCTGGAACAGGCTGGGTGTCACCCAGTCATGGGTTCGTTTGCTCTGTTTCCCTCTGAGTCTGAGCAGAATGGCGCTTGGTTCTCTAAAACATCCCTGAAGCCTTAAATTGCTTGAAATCCTAGTGGCTGGAGAGGTTATGTCAGCCTGGATGATGGTGACCAAAATGATCCAGGGGAAGAAATGGGATTCAGCATGTCAGGGATCACTTTGTTAGTCTGTAGGAAATAGCATCCACGTGGGTCCCCAGGCCCCAGGGCTGTGCTGACGTTTGCGTGGATGCACGTGTGTGTGTGTGTGTGTGTGTGTGTGTGCGCGCGCACGCTGTAATAATCAATGTGAAACCCTGAAACAGTCCTCAACTGCTCCCTCCTGAGAGTGGAGCTGAGAGTCAGGCTGCCCTGCTTTCCTTCTCCCAGGACGCCCACAGTTACAGGCGAAGCACAGAGACTTAAAAATGCAGATTCGAGAAATCAGCCATCTGGGCCCCAGTGAAAGAACTAACACTGGACAAATTACTGCAAGTCTTGGTTCTTCCTCTTTATAAGTCCCTAAATGGGAATAATAATAGTAAATTATAACTGGAATTGCTGTAAAGTATAAGTAACATAATGCATGTGAAGTGGAGTGTTTTGAATGGAATCCAGCACAGAGTAGATACGCAGGGAATCTTGTCTGTAATTATTATTGTTAGAAACAGCCCTGCTTACCTCTGTTTCACTGTTTTTTTGGGGGGGGGGTTTGGAGCGGGGGGCAGGAAAGCGGTGTTAGATTGGCCACATAACTTTTTTAAATGATCTGTTTATTTCTCTATTACCTGGACTTTCCCTATTTCCCTCTATGGTCTTGGGATGTAGCATAAACTGTATATAAAATGCTCTCAATACTCAGCCTTAAAAAAGAAGGAAATCCTTTCATTCGCAACAAGGTAGATGAACCTTGAGGACATTATGCTGACTGAAATAGACCAGACTGAGAAAGACAAATACTGCACCGTCTCTCCTATATGTGGAATCTTAAAAAAATGAACTCACAGAAGCACAGAGTTCCTAGGGTCAGAGGGTGGAGGAAATGGGGAGAGGTCGGTCAAAGGGTACAGCCTTCTGCTTATAAGATGAATAGGTACTGAGGCTCATACAATGCTCAGTCTGGTGACTATAGTTACTAAGACTGTATTGTACACTTGAAACTTGCTAAGAGATTCAATCTCAAGTGTTCTTACCACACACACACACACACACACACGGTAACCATGTGAGGTAATGGGTGTGTTTATTAACTTGATTGTTGTAATCATTTACACACATATACATATATATCTCAGAACATCACATTGTACACCTCAGATATCTACAATTTTTATTAAAAAATAGAAATAACAAAGCTCATTCCTTAACAAAACTCAGTGTTTTCACTCAGGTGAGAAAGTCGCAGCCAGCCAGGTAGGCTAGAAGGCATAAGCCAGAGCACGGAGGCCATTATGCAGGAGGTTCCTGCCCAAGTGGGCAGCTGTTCGCTCCACCCATTCCTGCAGGTGTCGTGAACATACTCGGCTTCCCCGGAGAGCAGGACTGCCAAGGCTGGGTCTGGAAGGGTTGCCCGTCTCACATCGTGTTTGTCTCCCTCTGTAGGTAAACAGCACGAGGCAGAACCAACATCAGAGAGAAATACAGTAAATGCCAATGGTCCCACCAACCACATTGAACATCCTGTGACATGTGTCCAGGGTAAGGAGTCTGATGCGACCCTGTGTCAGGCAGCGTGTGCAGAGACAGGAACTCCTGGGCATCTCTGCTAAGAGCACACACGTATCAGACCCCGGACTCAAGTTGGCAGAGCCCTATGTGGGGTTAAGGTGCCCACATACCTGCCACAGGCCTGTCTTAGGTGCTCTAGTGCAGGGATCCGCAGGTCATGCAGTAAGATCCTACGCTAGAAGCGGGGTGGTCCAGATAAGGGAAGGGTTTGTGCCAGATGAGGGGGAAGAATGCAGGACTCAACGAGCTGCCTTGTATGGGAACAGCTGACAGTTTCAGGTAAGGGCATGTCATGACCACATTTTATTTTAGGAAGATACACTGGTCAGGTTATTCTAAGTTCATATGTGGTGAGAAATATCCCTTCCAAATCTCAAAGCAGGCAGGATGACAGGGAGGGTTGGAGCATGCAAAAATTCTTCCAGAGGAGTGTCAGGACACTCTTTTAAAATCACCCTCCAAATTCTGTGCAGTTTTCCCTTCTTCTTTAGTATTTACCCCCCAGCCTCCGTCGGCTGGACATCCTGTAATGCTCAGTGGTAGAGCAATTCCTGGGGAATTAACAGACTCCCTGGACATAGTGGTGGTGAGGAAGGAGAATGATAAGATTGTCAAGGGTAGGAATTACTTTAACCTTTAACCTTCTTAATCCTCACTAGTGAGATCCAGATTCCATTTCAGGTCTGGAGAAATCTATCCATTCATTTTTTAACTATAACCAAAGGAATCATTTCACTGTGCTTTAAGCCCAACACATATTTAATAATGATGTCTTCTAAGAGTGAATGCTGCTCTGGGGAGAAGCTTTCAGATTCAATTCAGATGCGTTTCTGATGGAGATGACGTTGGCAGGATGATCTCGGTCCGGGTCTCTGATGGAGGCGTGGGCTCAGATGCCAGGAAGCGATTACCGTTTACTCATCTGGAAGGCAGGACAATTTAAAGTAATCTGAGGAGATCTTGCTTTTATGAGAAGATGAACTAATGTCAGGGTGCACCGAAATAACGTCAGACAGTAAAACTAAAGTATTAACGCAGAAACCAAACCAGCCCCTCAAAGGCTCAAGAAAGCTCGTACATTTTAAGATAAATCAGAGTTCGACTTTTGTATTCGGATGTAGCCAGAGGAGATGTTTCCAAGAGAGCACTTTGCTGCCCTGCCCGACTCGCTACCTGCGGTCCAGGAATTGATTTTCTCATATACCTGCTTCTTGCTCATTTATTTCTGGCCTCTTTATGTTGCAGGATGTCCTTCATCCCCCTCAGGAGTGTCACCAGCTCCCCCCACCATGTCCTTTCGAGACAGGAGGAAAGAGGGCGGGCACAACCATTGAAAGAATGACATAGCCTTTGAGGACACGACTTAAACTGGTTAGGACCGATTAGGACCAAGATGGTAGAAGATTCGACTTCCAGTAGACCTTGAGCCTCATTATACGCTCACTGCAATACATCAGCTAAATGACACACCCACAGGAGCCATGACAGTTTTGAGGCCGACCATAAAAAGCCAAAAAGTGGGCAGTGACCCAATTCCTGGAAATCTCTGCACCTTCCCCAAAATAGTTGGAATAATCCTCCCACATTATCCTATGAAAGTACCCAGCCCATAAAAATTAAACATCCCATATTTCGGGCCGCTCTCACTTTCTAAGACAGACTGCATTCTGTCTATGGAATGTGTCTCTCTCTAAATAAACCTACTTTCTCTTTGCTATGGCTCACTCTTGAATCCTTTCCTGCGTGAAGCCAAGGACCCTCACTTGGCAGCCTGTCCAAGGGACTCACTCAAGACCTGGGACGTGACCCTCCTTTCGGGCCCCGTTTTTCCTGCAACAGTTTCACACAGTGCTTTATTTGCTTTTGTTTTTGCTTTAATACAGAAGGGAGGATGTACCCTGGTGTGTCTCAGTGGCTGTTGGGACCAGCCTCATCTGGGAGGAGAGGTGCTGAGGAAGCCGTTCGGGAGACAATAATAGGAGGCTCAGTGTTGTACAGGTGTGTCTGCTGGCGCAGAGCCAAGATATGTATGCAAATTATTAAAAGGTATGAGATGCTTATCATTTATAAGCTACCAAACGAATCCTTTAAATAAGCTCTTCAGTACGCTGGAAAAAAAAACGGCTCAAATGACAGCCAAGATTGAATAAACTCAGCAAATTTTCTCCAAGTCAATCAACCAGAAGGAGAAAAATGCATTTACTCTGATAGAATGGTAGGAGCCGGCTTATGACGGGCTGCTTCCTGCTTCAGAACTGTTTGCATCACGTTTGCAGAGAGGGCTTGGGGTCCTAAGAGATCGTCATTTCATACATTTCCTCAAAAATGATTGTCTAATAACACCGGATACAATTAATCCATGTTCATGAATTTAAAGGGGTCCACAATTAAACCTATTGACTTCTGCGATTCTAAGCTGAAATGTACTTAAGATTTATGTATAGATGTAAACCATAAAGCCCCACTATTTTACCCTAATGAGACAAGAGAATCTGCATTGTTGTGAAATCTAAATTATAGAACATTTGGTGAAGTTTGTTTTGTTTTGCTTGTTCATGAAAGAAAGTGCTTCCTGGGCAATTTGCTTTAATAAATATGTAAGAATGATTAAGAATGTATAAATGAAGGTGGATGAATATTTCTAAATTAAGGTACTCTAAATTATTTTACTAAATATTATACTACATAAATTCCCTTTGATCTTACCTGTTTTTTAATTCCTCGAGTACATTCCCTAGCTGTTGCTGTTGTTAGATAATACTTAAAACTCACCCCCAGATGAAACCATCCCAAATTGCCCTCTGCGGGGCTCCTGGTGAGAGGAGAGGGGCTCCCCTGGTGGGTGGATTCGGGGCTAGACCATACCGTGTTATTGGGGAGCCCCACAATGGCCAGCTTCCCAGTTCCTCTGGCTCCCTCTTGGGCCCCCCAACCCCCCAATCCAGTGCTGGCTTCTGGTGACAGGGAGACTTCCTGGTTGATTGGGGCTTAGCTGGAGCTCCCAGAGCTGTGAGCAGCGGTTGCCATGGCAAATCACCATTTTCTGTTGACCGAGAAATCATCAGGTCACTTTCTACCTCAGGTTTCCATTTAACTTCGTAAGGGGAATGGATGGCTATTCCAGTCAGGGCAAACTGCTTCCATTTCGTTCTGAGTTCCCTTCTTCCTTCTCCAAATGCAGGATCAAAGTTCCAAGGCCTTCGAGCCTCAAAGCATCACAGCCTTCTGGTCCGGGGAGGAGCAAACTGGCTCATCCACCACTCTTTCCCCAGGTGTGTGGTTTAGGGCAGAGGCGACCTGACCCCACCTCTAGTTATGATGGATTTGGGCTGATAAGCTCTCACAGCTCCAGCAGTTCAGAAAGCTTTATGCCTCACAACTATTCTCCCTGTCGTGAATCTCTAAAGCTTCCTTTGGAATTCAAAAGCCACGAATTGGTACCTTTATTTTTCCGCATTATCCTTCCCCTGAAGCTGTAAGCTTGAAATGCCTCAACCTCCATAGCTGTTTCCAATGCGGAAAAGGGCCAGGAGGTAAAATAAATTAGAGGCTGTGAGGCGCCTTTGTTAATACACTTATCTCACACTTAATTTGAGGACTTTTATTCCGGAAAACTCTGCCCTTAAGTGAAGAGCCAACAGGTGAAAAAAAAAAAAAAGGTTTCCATTGATTTCAGTGAGATAAATGATGATGTGTTCCAGCTCTACCCGAGACAGTCAAACACTTTTCCAAAAGGAAAAATAAATCAGATGACCAAGAGCAAGCTTATATAAATAACAAACAACAACTCCAAGGTAAGTGCATACAAAGTTTGCACATAAAATGTAATGTAATAAAAAATAATTCTATATATTCTTTCTGCCCCATAATCTTCACTGTTTTTAAATTCTTTGGGGGCTCGTGGTTATCTTGCATTCAAACTGCAGTGAAATCAAAGTTATAATGCAAGGAAAACCACATTTAGGACAAAATAAAGCCTCAACCTTAGGGTCCTCGGACACCTGTGGAAATAGGTAGGTGAGCCATGAACCCAAAGGTCTTCTGGGAGTGTCATCTTCATCCTCCCGCCCAACTGCAGAGCAGAAATCCCAGACAAGAGATGGGGGATACCCCGATTATGTCACTATGTTGGAAAGGATGTGGAGAAAAGGGAAGCCTCTTACACTGTTGGTGGGAAGGTAAATTGGCGCAGCCACTGTGGAAACAGTATTGAGGATCCTTACAAAACTAAAAGTAGAGCTACCATATGATCCAGCAATTCCAATCCTGGGTGTATATCTGGAAAAAACAAAAACACTAATTCAGAAAGATACATGCACCCCAATGTTCATAGCAGCTTTATTTACAATAGCCAAGACATGGACACAAACCAAGTGCCCATCAACAAATGATTGACTGAAGAAGATGTGGTACATATATACAATGGAATAGTACTCAGCTATAAAAAAATAATGAAATACTGCCATTTGTAGCAACGTGGGTGGACCTATGCTTAGTGAAGTAACTTAGAGAAAGACAAATGACATCACTTACACATGGAATCTAAAAAATAATACAAACGAATCTATATACAAACCAGAAACAGACTCACAGACATAGAAAACAAACTAGTAGTCACCAAAGGGGGACATGGGGGAGCAAATTAGGGGCATGGGTTTAACAGATTAAAAAATAAATAAAAACCCAGATGCAGCTTCCAGGTGTGATGTGGGTAGGGTTTCCTCACCAGAACCCTAATCCATGTCCTCCGAGTAGGCTCTGGATTGCCAGACCCTCTCCTAAAGAACCTTCCCAGTGCCGGGAGCTCAGCCACAGCAGTGCGGCCATCCGGCTTCTCATTCAGGTTCACAGGGTCATGTCACTCTCCAACACAAAGCTACATAGTGGCAGCGGCAGCAAGCCATGCTGTGAGCAGGCCTCACATTAGAAGCTCTTCTTACGTGCTCGCTTCGGCAGCACATATACTGAAGTTGGAACAATCCAGAGAAGATTACCATGGCCCTGTGCAAGGATGACACGCACGTTCGTGAAGTGTTCCATATCTTTTCATTTGTAGACACGTGGGTGGACCTAGAGAGTGTCATACAGAATGAAGTAAGTCCAAAAGAGGAAAGCAAATATTGTATAATAACGCATATAGGTGGAATCTAGAAAAATGGTATAGATTATCTTATTTGCAAGCCAGACTTAGAGACCCAGTTGTAGAGAACAAATGTATGGGCACCAAGGGGGAAAGAGGTGGGGAGGGAGGAATTGGGAGACTGGGATTGACACATATACATTATTGATACTCTGCATAAAATAGACAACTGACAGGAACATACTGTATAGTACAGGGAACTCTACCTAATGCACTTTGGTGACCTAAATGGGAGGGAAGTCCAAAAGGAAGGGGATATCTGTGTGTGTATGGCTGATTCATTTTCTTGTGCAATGGAGGCTAACACAACATTGTAAAGCAACCATACTCCAATAAAAATTTAAAAATAAATAAACAAATAACATCTATATTAAAAAATCATATTTTTATTGCTGGTGAAAAAAGAAATAAACTCTTCTTATTAACATCCTGGGAGTCATAATACCCCCTCTTCACACAGGAAGAGGCTGACACATAACAAGCAACTTGCCTTGAGAGTCAGAGCCCCAAGCCCGCTGGTCTTGGTCTCAGAATGAGAACAGAGCATCTCAGCTCCGTGACGGTGCACCACCTATGTGCCAGCAATTAAGGGATAAATCCACTTGTGGTTGAACTAGCTAATCTCGGAATAAAGACCTGCCAACATAATGAAGAACTTGGGCATTTCCAAGAAATTGGATTAACTCATCATAATACAGAGCTCGGCGTTTATGAGTGACTGTTTCAAAAACTCGAAAATGACCCAGACACAGACGTGATCTCATTCAGTACAGCAAGGAGGAGGCTGGCACTGTCACCTTGTTTTACACGGTAGGAAGATGCCAGGGCGAAACCTCACTGGAAGCCTGACCACTGACTGGGTGAAAATGGGCTGGATACATACCCTTTCACCTCTTTGCATATCTGATCACGTTATTGCAAAGGAACTCTTATGAGTGGCAAACACATTTTTTAAAAAGCTACTTTTATATTATTCTGGAAATGTGATGGGTAACGAGTCCGCTTAGTTTCGGAAGACACACCTTGCTGAGCGTGGAAAGCAGCAGGATCCTATGTGATTGCAAGGTTTGGTCGCCCTGATTCCAACAGCCTCGCAGGATGAGATCCGAAAACAGATGATTGCTTTACAAATGCTGCCCATGGAAAGGTTCTGGAGGCTTGGAGTGAGCTGGGGTGTTGAGATTCATTCCAGGGAACAGGACAAGTCCAGGAGGGGGAGGCAACGGGATAAAATACTGTTTGCTGGTGATTCATGGCTTTGGAAATTTTAATGACACAGATTTTAGTTTCTCTTCAGAGACTCTGAATTTGTTTCCGGATAGAGGCTGAGCAAGGGATGCATGAAGCTGGCTGCAGAGAGGAAAATGGTGGATAGACTTGATTAAGCTCATTTTGATCTTTGCTAACCTCTAGGAAGTTCTGGGTGATGAACAGAACGTTTTCAGGGAAAGCGGTGGGGATAGAGGGAGAGACAGAGTTAGCACACTCTTCCCTCTGGGGGCCGAGTACTTTCTCTTTCGTGAACGAACCCAAAGTTCTCCCCTCTCCCTGGCGTCTCTCTGGACGAGTGCGTAGTTAGTGCCCTTATTTCTGGGCACGGCAGACCGCACGGATGGTTTAGGTCTCATGTACATACTTCCTTGGATATTTTGTGTATTGAGTTACTTTTAATCTACCTTTTTCTTTAAAAACCAGAATATAAGCCCCTCCAGGGCAGGAGACATGTCTTTGTCCTTGCCTTCTCCTGTGGGACCACATTGAAAGCACTATTGCCTGGGTCCATGACTTGTGCAGGGCTGCACTGAGGCTCCATGAGTGTCAGCCCTTCTAATAGCCTCATGGATGACCCTTACTCAGCATAGTAAGGATGGACACTCTCGTTTGGATTTTTGCTCATTCCTCTTGAGGCTGCTTGCACATGTGTAAGGCCATAGTCTTCTTAGGCTTGAGGATGAGATGGTTTAGAGAACCCGTGTGAGATTTCTTACAGGTAACTAAGGGCTACGGGAAGGAGGTGGCCCACTTTCAGGGCGCGGGTCTTTGTCACTGCTGGACACCTGCACATCCATGGAGACCTGTGGGCCGGTGGACAGCTTGGCATCAGGCAGCCCACTTGGTGAAGCGGGGGAGGCAGTCCCAGCCTCGTGCCTTAGTTTTCACATCTAGAAAGTGGGAACAACAGTACCTACCTCAGAGGATTTAAGTAATTGAAGCATCAAATGGTGAAAAATGGCCCCCGAAGAATGGCCACCCTAATCCCAGAACCCGTGAAGATGTTATGTTCCGTGGCGAAGAGGACTTTGCAGATGTAATTGAGGTCCCGGGCGGCTTTACAATGGGGATGGTACCCTGGGTGGCTGAGGTGGGTCTAGTCTAGGCCCTGGGGATGCAATAACAAAGCACTATAGATTGGGTGGCTTGAGCAACAGAAATTTGTTCTCTCACGGTCTGGAGGCTGGAAGTCCAAGATCAAGGGGTCAAAAGGGCTGCTTCCTTCTGAGACTGTGACGGAGAATCTGGTCTGGGTCCCTCTCCAGCTTCTGGGGGTTTGCTGGTGCCTTGACCTTCCTTGGCTTACAGAAGCATCGCCCCATCTATCTCTTCCTTCATGCTCACGTGGTGTCCTGATTCCATGTGTGTCTCTGTGTCCAAATTTCTCCTTCTTATAAGGACCCCAGTCACATTGCAGTAGGCCCACCCGCATGACCTCATCTGAACTTGATCATCTGCAAAAAAGCCAATTTTCAAATTAGGTCACAATCATAGGTACTGGGGGTTAGGACTGCAACATCTTTAAAGCACAGCAAGCCCTTATGAGCAGAGAACTTTCTCGGGCTGGAGTCACAGAGATGCGGCAGCCTCTGGGCCCCATTCCTTTGGGAAGCGCCTCAGGTCCCACCAGGAAAGGGGCTCAGGTGTTCATCAGGAAAAATGATGAACACACAGCAGCCCTAAAGCATGTTTCCAGGGGGCATAAGGAACAACCATTGTGATGAGACTAAGAAATACATTCTATTTATTGAAGTGAAGCCAGAATATACCCGAGCATTTTTTTTTTTTTTTTTTTTCTGTACGCGGGCCTCTCACTGCCGTGGCCTCTCCTGCTGTGGAGCACAGGCTCTGGACGCGCAGGCTCAGCAGCCATGGCTCACGGGCCCAGCCGCTCCGCGGCATGTGGGATCTTCCCGGACCGGGGCACGAACCCGTGTCCCCTGCATCGGCAGGCAGACCCCCAACCACTGTGCCACCAGGGAAGCCCAACCCGAGCATTTCTGCACATTATTTATGGAAACTCAGCCTTTACAATGATGTGCCCACTGCCTGTCCTGCACCCATTGGACCCTAAAATTTCAGCCCCTCCTACACTCCCCAGGCTCAGCCATAAACCCTCGCCTAGGCCAGGTTAATTAAAAGGTCCACTAGGCTTAGGGCAAAAATGAGCCAAGCCAGCCAACCTTGTTGCAGATATGGAGGACAGCCACATTTATTAAGCACCTACTATGTACTAGGAATTAAGCTAAGAGATTTTTTTCACACGATTTAATGTACTGCTTTGTGAACATGCTCTTCCCTTGAGGAGCTGCTCCATTTCCTCTTTCCTGTGCTAAGAATACGAGGACCAGACATACATCCCTTAGCTCTTTATTCTAGGAAATACTTGCTCCCGGAAGATAAGACTGTTACCCAGTCAAAATAGCCTATTTATCAAGGCTTACCAAGACCCTTGCTCTTCAAGACCCTCACCTCACTGTACCTGTCAGCCCAAACTACGATGTCACACCCTGTGCACACTTTCAGCACAACACCTGCGTCTCAGTCCCCCAGCTCAGCTCCCTCAACCCCTGTCCACCTGGCTGCACTAAGGCTAAGAAAGGCAGCTCTGCTTGGACGTCGGTTCTCTGGGTGTCTTCAGGGAGGTCAACTTCAGACACCTCACTTCACACCTCACTTCATAGGGCTGGACACAGAGGCGGAGAGAAGGAAGTTCTCACAAAGGCCATGCCTCTGTCCCCTGGACCTCAAACCTTGGTTCTGTAACTGGGTTCTTAGCACCTTGAGTCCCCCAGGAGGTGAGTCTCAGCTTGGATTCCTGTGTCTGGGTCTCTGCCTCAGACCCCACCCGTCCTCCACGGGTCTCAAGTCCGTCTCCCAAGCCCAGCTAGGCTTGGCCAAGGCCTGCCCCCGTGGCACCTGCCTCTCCAAGATGGCCCGGCTCCCTGCCACGCCCACTGGGACAGCCTTGTTCCTGCTGTTGGCCTGGCCGGGCTCAAGGTCATGGTCCTTCCCAGTCTAACCCAGTCCTGCCACAGCCTGAGGCTGGGTTCTGAAGATATTAACCTTTAGTGCTTGATATTTAGAGGTTTGAAAATATTTACTCCCTGGATTTCTGAATCCAATTATCCCTTGTCATCAATAATAATCAAGTTACTGTTTTCTAATATTCTTAAGTATTTCATGACAGTCTCTGTACTGTGGTTATTTTGGTAAGTGTTTTACTTTTCCATTGCTGCTATACTGATAACATGCTTAGGGACTTGAAGTAGCACGTTTATTCCCTCAGTTTCTGGGATCCAGAGGCAGCCAGGCCTAGCGGGTTCTCTGCTCAGGGTCCCACAGCCAAGGTGTGCTGCAGGACAGGTTCTCATCAGAGGCTTGACTGGGGAAGGAACTGCTTCCAGACTCCCTCAGGTCGTTGGCACCTCATTTCTGTGGAATCGTTCTGTGTTTTCTTAAGGTTTTGTATTTGTCTGTTGGACATCCATTCATTGCAGAGACAAATTAATTCTATTTCCCGAGTTATTGATGCCCTGGCATTTGGGAGCCATCAGGCCAGGAAAGGAACTGCCCCTCCCAGGTCTA
This sequence comes from Phocoena sinus, assembly GCF_008692025.1. Taxonomy (NCBI): domain Eukaryota; kingdom Metazoa; phylum Chordata; class Mammalia; order Artiodactyla; family Phocoenidae; genus Phocoena; species Phocoena sinus. The sequence continues at coordinate 172,122,529 of NC_045765.1, read as the reverse complement.
ATTCCTAATGATAATTACAACTAGCCCAGGACATGCCTCTCACATGCATACCAAATCCCAAGCCTACAACCCCAACCATCTCCTTTACCTGACTCTCACACACAAGCCAATGTACCACCTGCCCTAAATCAACCTAGGGCCAGGTGGTGGGCACCTAGGACAGCCTCTGTCATAGCCCAAGGCCCACCAGCATTAGCCAAACTAGCCAACTCTAAGCTCTTTACTCTGCCCCACCTTGCCTTTCCTAGGAAACCCGCCTCAGAGGCTCCAGACCAGGCCTTATCCACACCCCTGCTTCTGATCCCCTGACTTTCCTGTGGGTTGTGCATGGCGGGGCTGGCCTTGCCTCCCTCTCTTGGAAAACATAAGTAATTAGCCCTTCTTTCAATGGCATCAGCCTCTCCATGTAGCCAGCTGGTCATAACCTCTGTAAATTAAATCCCAACTATAATTTAGAACAAGGGTTCATGGCAGCCTGATTCTTCAAACCAGCACCAGAGAGACAGACTCTGGAGGGAGTCTGCCAGCAACGGGAAGTCTCAGGAACCGTCGCGTTGTCAGGGGATAATGCCCCTTGTCTTCACCATACTCTGTCGGTTAGGAGTAGTCACAGGTCCCCACAGGTGAGGGGAGGGGGTCTCCACCAGGACAAGGATCCTGCGACCACCTTAAAGTTTGTCTACACCAGGAAGTGCTTTGAGGAAGCTTGTGTGAATTGAGTAAAAGAAGAAAGCATAGTTGACATATACATTTTACTAAGCAGCATGGTCACTCTCCGAGGTTATGGCTCAGTAAGTGTGAGCGGGAACACACATTAGGTCAGTCCTAATTTGTTAGAAATTCGTATCAGCTGCATGAACGCAAGCAGTGGCAGTGGTGTGTCCAGCTAGACCATTTGCCTGGCTCAGCGGGAGCTCACTTTGATTTAGTAGATTAAGTGTCTGATTCAGCAGAAAATTCCTGTTGTGTCAACAGGTAATGCACACATCTGATTTCATCCTTGATATATATGGCTCATCTGGTTATCTATTTCTTTTTAGTTGGTGTTTATTTTTCCTATGAATGATTTATCGGTTTTAGAATGAACTGTGTCAACTACTGCACATGGTATATTAATTTCAGGGTGTTATGCAAACATTTCCTCCATAATGTACCTTATTCCACCTTTATTTGCTCACACTGGCAACATAATACCCTTTTTTTATTTGAATTAAATAGCATTTTTCTCAGTAGGCTGTCCTTGGGGATGGAGGACTCAGGGCACGTGGAAGAGGAGTTTCATTTAAAAACATTTTTATTAACTCTCTCATGAGAGTGTTAACACATTGAGCGCTTTGTTCCAAATATTCCAAAACATACTGTCATTTAATTACGTAAAGGGGGATTTTACTTTTTCTGTAGTTATCATCAAGTTGCATCGCTGAAACATTAAAGGAATTTTAACTATTTAAAAATAACCTCATAACATAGCACATGGCTTCATGAAGTACAAGGGAGGGTGGGTGTGTTTCTTCACATTTCATGGAGGCACATGAACACGGGGGGTTTGTGGGAGCTCGCAGATGAAGGGGCAGCCACGGGCAGGTGGGCTCCTCAGAGCGCTGGCGCTCCCCCCACTGCAGGGAGACTCTCAGGCCTGTTTCCCAAGACCAGCTCATGTTTTCCCGATCTTTGTCCCAAACCTCCAAATCACTTTAGTGCCTGGTCTGGAACCATCACTATACACAAGGCAGTGCCAATTCTGGAACCACCACTGTAAACAGGCTTGTGCCTGATCTGGTTACATTTATGAAACATTAAAGGAGTTGTAAACTGTTTAAAAATAGCCTTGACTGTCGACACCTCACCTTACCACTGACAGGCTGATATACATAATGTAATATAGCATAACAAACACGACATGAAATAACAATAAAACAGTGCCAGACCCAGAACCACCACTCTGGGTGTGCGTGCGTGCGTGTGTAATTTTGTAGTATAATATGTATACAGTGAAATGCTCAACTTTAAATGTACCATTTAATCACTTCATAGATTTATTTAAAAACAGACTACGTCCGTCACCCCAGAAAGTACCTTCACGCCCCCTCCCAGTCAATCCCCTTCACCCAAAAACAGTCACCTATCTGCCTTCCGACTCCATATGCTAATTTTGCTTATTCTAGAGAACTTCCCGTAGGTGGAGTCATGCAGTACTGACCTTTCTGGTTCAGGGTATTTCATTGACCATAGCAGCTTTGACGTTCATCCGTACGGTCGCATGTACCAATATTGCATCCTTTTGACTTTGAAGAGTCTCCCTTTGCAGGAATATGGCACAGGCAGTGTATCCATCCTCTGGTGGATGTTCTTTCCAGCTTTGGTTGTTCTGAATATAGTAGCCATGACCATTCTTATACAGGATTTTTGTATATATAATTTCATCCATCTTGGATAAGTACTTACAAGTCGAACTGTTGATCATAGGCTTAAAACTTTACGAAACTGCCATAAAGTTTCCGGAAGTTGTTTTAACATTCATATTCCTCCCACCAGTAAGAGTTCCAGTTGTTCCACATGCTCTTCGACACTTGGAGCTGCTAAACATTTAACATTTTAGCCTTTCTAGGGCATGTCGTGTCTCACGATGGTTTCAGTTTGCATTTTCCTGAGGACTAAAGATGTTAAGCACATCTTCATTTGCTATTTTTACGTCTTCTTTGTGCCTTTGCTGTTCTAGTCTCCTGTGTATCTTTTTGGGTTGTTTGTCTTTTCTTTCTATTGAGTTGCAGGAATTCTTTATACGTTCTAGATACAGCTCTTTGTCGTTTATCTTATTGCTAATGCTTTCTCCCAGTTTGTGAGAAGGGTTGTGGGATTTTTTCTTGTTTTTTGGGTCTTTTTAGCAGATATTTTCAAATTATGATCAATTTTAATTTAGCATTATTTTATTTTATGTCTCAAGCTTGTTTGACATTTCAAGGAAATCTTTGCTTACATCATGATTTAGAAGAAATTCTGTCTTTTTTTCTAGATTTACTGTTTGCACTTTACATTTAGGTCTATGAACTGTCTTAAATTGGTTTGTGTACAGTGTAGGCTATCAGCAAAGTTTTTTTGTTTGTTTCTTTTATTTTAGCATGCGAGGATTTAGTTGATCCAGTATTGAAGAAATTTTTCTTTTTTTAAGTTTCTTTGGCACTTTTGTTGAATAATCATTTGATCTTATAAATGTGGATCTATTTTTGGACTTCTTATATTATTCCAATTATATATTTTCAAATAATTTATTTAATATTACATAACTTTAATTACTGAACTTTCATAGTAAGTCTTGAATTTATGTAGATTATATCCTTTATTTTTTTCTTCTTTTGAAGTGTGTATGTGTGTGTATGCACTGTTTTGGGTCATTTGTCTTTTTGTAAAACATTCAAATCATCTTGTCAATTTCTAGGAAAAAAATCTGTTGAAATGTTCACTGGAATTGCATTGATATTGATCAATTTAGGGAAAACTGACACCTTAACAATATTGAGTCTTTCAACACATGAACATGGTATATCTCTCCTTAATTTAAATATTCTTTAATTTATCTTACCAATATTTTATAATTTCCAGCGTAGGGTCTTACACATGTTTTGTTGCTACTATAGAGTTGATATTTTTCATGTTGTTGTACATGGTTTTGTGTTTTCAGTCTAATTTTCTAACTGTCCATTTCAAGCAGATACAAACATACTCCCTTAATGTACAATACTGCAATGTCGTTAAATTCACCTATCCCAGTAATTATCTTAGAGAGTCTTTAGGCTTTTCTATCTACACAAGTATGAGGTCTGTGATCCAGTTTTACCTCTTCCCGTCTGAATCCTTTTATTGTTTTACTGTATGAATCAGAGTCTCCTTGTTAATGTTAAACAGAAGGGATGAGAGTAAATTCCCTTGACTTGTTTCTCATCTTAGGTGGAAAGCGTGCAGTATTTCACCATTAAGTATGATATGAGCTGTAGTTCTTTCAGTAGATCCTTTATCATTTGATAGTTTCCTTTTTTTCCTCATGTGCAGATTTTAGTATAAATGCTTGGCATTTTGGCAAATATTTTCCTACATTTATTGACATGATTACATGACCTTTTTTCCTCCCTCAATCTGTTAATGTGTAGATTGTATAGATTAATTTTTGTATGATGAACCAACCTGGCATCTTGATAAACCCAGTTTGATCCTAGTATGTTGCTCTTTGCATATATTGCTGCATTCAGTTTCTAATAGTTTTTTGAGAATTTTGTGTCTATGTTTATGAGGGACATTGGAATTCAGTTTTTTGTCTTTTTTTTTTCGTGGTACCAGTGGTCTTGTAAAATGATTTAGGAAGTGTTTCCTCCTCTTCCTCCTTTTGAAACAGTTTGTTTAGAAATGGAATTATTTCTCCCTTTAGTGTTTCATTGACTTACAAACAGTAAAACTCTCTGGGCTTGAAGTTTCCTGTGGTAAGATTTTTAATTAGGAATTTAATTTATTCAATGGTATAAGCTATTTAGATTTTCAATTTCTTCCTGAGTCAATTTTTTGTTTTGTTTTGTTTTTCTTTTATTTTAAAATTAGGTCATTTGTCATTTTATTGTTCAGTTATAAGAGTTCTTTCTATACAAGTTCTTTATGAGATATATGATTTGCAAAAATTTTCGCCCATTTTGCATGTTGTCTTCCCATTTTCTTGATATAATTTTGTTATAGTTTAGTGTAGTTTTGAATATATTTTAAAAAAATTTATTGAAGTATAGTTGATTTACAATGCTGTGTTAGTTTCAGGTGTATAGTAAAGTGAATCAGTTATACATATACATACATCCACTCTTTTTAAGATTCTTTTCCCATATAGGCCATTACAGAGTATTGGGTAGATTTCCCTGTGCTAATACAGTAGATCCTTATTAGTTATCTGTTTTATACATAGTAGTGTATATATGTCAATCCCAATCCCCCCAATTTACCCCTCCTTCTCCCCAGTCCTCCCTGGTAACCATAAGTTCGTTTTCTACATCTGTGACTCTATTTTTGTTTTATAAATAAGAGTCAGTTTCTTTAAAAAATATCAGTTTCATCTAAATTCATTATTTGCACATTTTTGACAGATAAATCAGAGTGGTGCAGAGGTGAAAGTACTAGAGGAAATGTTGGATTCATATTGCCTTTTAATTTGGGCAGTTTGGGGACAATGGAAAGGCCTAATTTCTTTGTTTAGTGTCTGTCTCCTCACCCTGGAATGTAAGCTTCTTGAGGGCAGCAATCTTTGTCTGTTTTGGTCACCATGGCACCCCTGGAACCCTGAATATTTCTCAGTGCAAACCGTGTCCTCAATAAGTATGTGGTCACTAAATAAATGATGTGTAGTGACCTTTAAGAAACCCGGGATAGAATCTAGGATCAGGTTCTTCTGGGAGCGATGTAATAATAACTTCCTCAGTGTACAGGTTTCCTGGGGCTGCCACACGAGTTCCCACAAAGTGGGTGGCTTAAAACAACGGAAGTGTTATCCTCTTTCGGTTCTGGAGGTTGGAAGTCCATGGTCAAGGTGTAGGCAGGTGTGTGCTCCCTCTGGCGGCTCCAGTGGAGAAGCCGTTCCTGCTTCTTCCAGCGTCTGGGGGCTGCAGGCTCACTTGGCTTGTGGCCACATCCTTCCAGTCTCTGCTGCATCTTCACCTGGCCTTCCCCCCACTGCACGTGTCTGCCTCAGCTGCCTCTGCCTGTCTCTTATAAAAATAACTGTGATGGCATTTAGGTTCCACCTGAATCACCCAGGGTGCACTCCTCATCTCAAAATCCTTCACTTAATCATGTCTTTGGCCATATAACGTAACCTGCACATTTTCCAAGGATTTAGACCTGAAATCTTTGGGACCATCATTCACCCCCTTCTCCCCAGTTCTGTAGTAAAATGGGCACACTTATTTCAATCTTTGCTTCTGATAAGAATTGACATCGACGTAAGAGATAGTCAGCTCGAAGGAAATCTCCTTTTATGATGCTTGTGATACAACCATGTGTAACAAAGAAGTCTGGCTTTTCAGGATGAGCGGTCATTAAAGAAAGAACATGCTTCTCAGTCATCAGCTCTAAATTTGTTTTACATTCTTTAGCTGGAATATTCTATTCAGCGAAAGGTAAGTTATTACTGAATATGTTGGTAGCAGAAATAAAACCACTTCTGCATCATTTACATCCCTGATATAAAATACAGAGAAACCGATAGATCCTTGCAACCTGGGTTATATGAAGGCCATGCCAGCCATGTCCAACCTATTATGTTTCAATAGGTTCCCGTTGTCTCTATATCACCCAGGGTTTTAAGTTTTCGTGCAGGTTTTAAGGTAAACAGAGCCCGAATTCCAAACCACTTTTGTACTCAGGATGACCCTGACTCTATTAGAAATGAGATCTGATGACATCATCTTTTGACAGTCATGATCTTTAACCCGGTTTGATCTAAACCAGACTCCTTGGGAATGATATCATTAAGGTAAATCCCTGAAAAGAGACCCAGCCACCTCAATATAAGCCATTTAGAGGTATTGGGTTACTGGAGATGACTTCACCCATCACTCTTTTCTTCCTTGGGCAGTACAGACTGTATCAAAACTGTCAAGAAGGGCAGTGGATTATTGGTGTTGTTTTTACTAATAACACCCAAAATCATAGCAGAATTCTAATTAGGGACATGGGCAGACGTATTATTATGTGGCTTTTATCCTTCTCCTTTAGACAGATTTTAACTCTGAGAGTCTGCTTCTCTCCATGTTTGAAAAGAATGTCTGGCATTTATGCAAAGGTAAATTTAAATATACATTGTGTCTCATGTACAGGATAAGATAGAGGCACCTATATGAGTATGCCACCTAACTTTAGCAATATGTTGTGAAGATAATCTACAGATATCATTTCTATGAGTCAAGAGCTGTGTATGTGAATGAGATGTGTGTCCCTGTCTCTCCTTATCTACCACCATTGCCCCAAGTCCTGGTCCTGCCATCTGTCTCCTCCTGTGATGGACCCCTCCCTGGTGTTCTGGTTCTTGCCTGCACCATCCTAAAAGCACTTCTCTGTGGGACCACCAAGTACTGATCTGCATCTAGGCTGAAACGGACCTATATCCATGCCCAACTATGCAAGCCAGCCTTACGCGTTATCGATATCTATATATAAATTTATATAAACACAGCACTTATCAACAGCTTTCATAACTAACTTGATAGACTACTTCCAGAAAGAATTAACATGATTTTCTTAATCTGACCTAAGCAGCAGACTTTATTTTCTTCCTGCTCTTAAATCTCTCCCTAGTTCATACTTGGGATTCAGCAAACTCTTCGGAAGAGAAACACATCAGATCTCAAATCACTAGAAAAAGTACTTTGTACTCAAGGTAAATGTGGACTTACTCATACTATGAAGATAAGTTTGAACTCCTGGTGGATTCTCAGGTCTACCTTTGCAAAGCTACTGGATGATTTTGCTAATAGGGAAGGACAACACCCTGGACCATTTGGCTTATGCAGATGTGAATTTACGAGCTCGCGGGCAGGCCTGGCTTCCAGCACCCCTGGCCGTCCTCCTAGAAGCATCTTCCAGATGAGTTCCTCTGCTTTGCTCTCCTCTGTGTTTACCTGTCTCCCCTGCCTCAGACCCTGAGCATTAGGAAATTGGTGTCAGAATCTCCAGTCACTGGTTCAAAGTCTGAGACACACAGCAGGAAGACCTTCCCCCTCTCCAACCAGGACAAATTGTCCTTCCTCCCATTGGTTCTGATTTGGCCCATTTCCAAGTAATAAGTCAGTGTTGCTGGGAACTGCCATGTGCCCCTTCCTTCCCGCCCCATGGACCAGGAGTGGGCGGGCTGGGTCTCCGGGGCAGTGGGCGCAGTCTGGTGTGCCCCCCCCATCCCTGAGCTGGTGAGAGGCAGTGCACAGTGGTGACACACTGGCTGGTGCCAGGGGCAGAAGGCTGTGGTCCAAGGCCCTGGGTACTGTTCCTGGTTGGGTGCAAAGGTGGCAAGACACCCACCTCCTCATGGCTCGGCTTCTTCATCTATAAGATGCGAGTGGTTCCAGCGTGCCCCCCCACGGAGCCACGTCCCTGGGTGATGGTTGTAGACTATACATTAACCTGCTGCGGCCCCTCTCTGATGAGCAAGCCGAGTTGGGAACTGAGGGAGGTGACCCGAGTCTCGCCTGTGTGAGTCCCAGCCCCCCTCCTTTAAAGCCAGGAGTTTCCGACACTTTAACACAGTGTAACTTAATCGTGTGTGATTTATGGAGCCAACAGAAGGAATATCAACATCTCCATCCTGGAAACAAATCAAAGTTCAGACATGGGTGCAAACACTAATTACTTTTAACAAGTGCAGGAGAAAGGGGAGGGGAGGCCAGGGCTGCACTGGCCCCGCCAGACAGCCAGGCGATAACCTGAGTGCTTTGGACACTCGGCCAGGAGAGCCGCCTGGCTGGGGAAGTTTCAGGAAGCGCCCCGTCAGCCACGATCAGCTCTTTGAAGTGTCCAAAGTGCGAAGTGGGCCACATCCATCTTTAAAGCGCTCCGAGGCCCGCGGGCTGCTTTGGGTTAGTGAAGGAATGTGCACTTATTTGAAACCTGACCCCAGGGCCCCTCAAAAGTTGGGCTTAGGCGGGGCAAGGAGTGACCTTGGAAATTTAGACAGCTGCTAGACCACTGCTAGGAGCAAATTATTACAGCAGTGGTGATTTTCCCGATGAGAAAAAAGCAGAGGGCACCTCTCTAAGCCCTGTTGTGTCAGCTTTAGCCTTTAAAGACCGGTGTGAGAACCAGAGCCTCGGGAGAATTAGGGCCAATCTGGGGGCGAGGCTGAGATTCCACAGGGGACTGCGGGGCAGGGGAAGGGATGTTGGAAGCTGATACACCCAAAGCTCTCCCCTTGCACATACATGGTCCCTGTCCTGTGAGAGGCCGGCTTCCAGAAAACTGCGCTCTAAGCGTGTTAAGTCACCAAGCAGTTAGTTACGAGTGGTTCTGCACTAGACGATCAGACTGTTCCCTTTAAAGCATGGCCTCCCAGGCCCCTCAGTAAGCCGATAAGCCGGCAGCCCGGGCGCGTTGAAGAGGCAGTTCTGCTGATGGGGCTCCGGGCTGCACAGACACCGTTCCCTGAGTGAGCAGCCTCCATGTTTCTGTGAATACCTTGTTTCCCTTGATTTGGGGATTGAGGATGAAGAGCAAGGAGGATTTGCAGAGATACTTTCCAGATTTAACAGTTTAGAAATGGAGAAAGGCAGGTTTCCCAGGCTAGCCCAAAAGGAAGCAAACACAGGCACAGGGGGAACTTGGATTTATCACGGCGCATGGGGACCTATGGACACTCAGCCAGGCTGCCCCAGCTCCCGGTCCGGCGATGACACGCCCTGCAGGAGGTCCGCACCGGGCGGCCCCATTTGCCCCGTCCCTCCCCCACCTGGCTTCCCGGAGGATGTCGTTTGCGCGTCTCAGGGCAGGAGCATCATGGGACGCGTCCTGTCACGTTGACACCACCAGAGACCGCAGCGTCTGCCACCTGCAGGTTCTGGTTTGAATCCCGTGGTAGCGAGAAGCCCATGAATAGTGCAGAAAAGTAGAGAGAAGAAGTAGAAAATCACCAGGAACACAGAGCCATGCAGTTGCGCCGGTTGCTCGTCTGAGTCTTGTCTTGTCTCCCAGCCTCGAGGGGACCACGCGGCGTGGCTGGAGGCCATATCGGGTGGTGCCCGCTCCGGGGGGAGCCCATTTTCACTGGAGCCCGCCATTCACTACTTCCACTGCCCAGATGGCTTGGACACCCCCGGGATGAATGCACAGGAAACGTGGGGTTCAGAGAAGGCCAAGGAGGGGAGCGGGCACAGGACACGGGGCCCCTGCCGCCTCAACGGGCTTCACTGGCTTTGGGAGCAGACCCCTGAGATGTTTCTGTGTGTCAGGCTTCTCTAGAGAAACAGGCTGTAGATGTGGATACAGATAGATATAGATTAGATATAGGTATAGATACAGATATAGATTAGATATAGGCATCGATATAGATGTAGATACAGATACTATAAGTACAGATATAGATACACGTGCAGATATACATCAGATATAGTTATAAATGTAGATAGAGATATAGATACAGATATAGGTGATATAAACATAGAAACTTATCATAAGGAATTGGATCAAGAAATCATGGAGACTGAAAAGTCCCATAGTCTGCCATCCCCAGGCTGGAGTCCCAGGAGACGGGCAGGGCAACACAAAGGACTTTTCTTCCAGAAAACTGATGCATTGATGGGTATTTGGGTCCTTCTTCCAGGGGATTTATAGCTGTGTTTTGATGTCAGAACTTCCTTCTGTAATTTCAAACGCGCAGGCTGTTTGGTGATAGAAGCTTCCTGGGGAAGATGTGGAAATGCCTACGAGCAGCGTGCCTTCTGGTCCACAGGTAAGTTCCAGCGACTGACCACAGCATCCCAACCTGTGTGGCTGGAAGACGAAGTCCCTGGTTTTCCACTGATTGACGTCACTGGAGCTGCCAGCCCCTTGGCTGTCCTTTGCTGGCTGCCCGACCTGCCCATAAAACTCCATTTGAAAAGGAAGTACAGACACACTTTCTCAGCTCATCGGCATGTCTGCAACTGTAGTGAAGCTTCCAGCAACAGGAGGCAGGGGAAGGAACTGCCACGGGGAGAGGATGGGCAGCGTGGCCGTGTCCACGTGGAGGGCCGCACAGGGTGGTCCCTGGAGGGAGACCCGGGAGGCCGGAGGTGACCATGGGCTGAGCTGTTCTGGCTGGAACTCTGTAGGGATCCGTGTAAAATGACCTCCCTGTGATCCTGCCTACAGACAAGAAACGCCACCAAAACTCACTAGCTCGGGGCACAGTTCTGCCTGCAATGTCATTTGTGTCTTCCTTGAATCATTCTGTGTTGTATCTTCCATGAAAAATAGAAACCTGGGGTCAAACTAGCTTACGAACTCCCCCTTCACCCAGAACTCTCCGAGCGTCCACAGCACTGATGGGCACCACAGGTTTCTAAGACAGGGGAGCAGAATGTCACGTTTCCCAAGTTATTGGATTAGTGAACTTTGTTCATGGAGCACCTGTTTTTCCTGGGTCCACAGTTCTGGGTCTTTGAGAAGTGCTGGCGCAGATGTGCTTTAAGGGCTCTAAGTTGTGAAGGGACCCCTTCGGTTACTGCTTAAGAAGAACCGTTTTCTTAACATCATGAAGTGCCAGACTTGTGTGCTTCAGTCTCTTAGTTGACTGTGCAGGAAGTACATTTATGCCTTCTTCAGGGAAACTCTAAAACAAGTGGCAGATTTCTTCTGGAAAGTGGGAGAGAGACAGGTGACCCGTGAAGTGCCCCATGAAGATGGGCAGATTCCATCTATGTCCCCCACCCCGGAATCACTCAGTTCCTCCTAGGGGGTCATATTCTAGCCAGGGCAGGGCACTCTGGGGTGGTGACCAGGATTATAGAGGACAAAACTTCAAAGAATTAGCTGTGACATGGGGTCCATGAACAGGGACCATTTTGAAAAGCATTTCTTTAACCCCAAAGGGGCTTGAGTCCAACAGCCCCTGAGCCACGCAAAGCTTAGAGTTGTCACTCTAAAACCGGGGACCCGTCAAGTGAAAAGTTCTGACAGTAATCGAGCACGGCCCCCAAATCCAGCCTTATCCATCCCTTGACAGTCCTGGCCACGTGGCCAGGAAGCCGCTCTTAAAGGTCAGCAGACTGATGTCTGTGGACATCTTCCGGGTCTCGGTGACCCCCAGTCTGTCCCCTGCACACAGAGTGGAGAAGGAAGAACCGCTGGAACGGTGTGTGTGCTGGGAAGAGGCGGCCGCGACGCGGTTTCTGCCGGTGGATGGCCCTGGGCGCCCACCCTGCTCCCGCACGCCTACATCTCATTCAAGGATGTTTCACTGTGAGTGAGGGAAGCTGCTGAGTGACGGGCCTTGCTGCCTGCCTGGCCCCTCCCGGGGGGCCTTCACGTTCTTCCCTGAAGCGCTAGGCTGGGCTCCCCTGGCAGCTCTAAGTAGAGATAGGCACTGGCCCTGGAAAATGTCCCTGAAGTGGCAGTCAGTGAGGAATTGACATCGGACACGAGGCCGTGTCTGCCAGGGCTGGTAGGAGGCAGGGAACTGGAAAAGAGACTCTCCCAAGTGTCACCCACACCTGTTCCCTGTGTAGCACAACTGGAGGGGACGTGCACCCAGGCCAGGCTGGGTGCCACCGCGCGGGTGTCCTGGAGGGAGCCGCAAGCGTTTCGTTTCCATGACAACTGAGCATATGCAGTTTTGGGGAGAGGGGGAGGGCTGTGTGCTCCTCCAGCAGACACACTTACATATCCCTCCTCCAGAAGAGTGAAGATGCAGTTCCATAGACCGTTTCTCCGTGTGCAGCACAGCAGAAGCACCCAGCAGAACGTTTCCGGTGATGTGACGTCTTTTTAAGTTATCTCCAAGCAGCGTCCATGGGCAACCCCATCACAGCCTGGTGGGTCCTGTCCACTACTGAGGAGTGGAGTTGCCTTCCCTTCGCCCTGCTGGGAACTCATGGCCCCTCTGTGTCCCACCCGCCTCGCGGTCCTAGTGCAAGTATGGGAAAGCAGAGGCAGAGGACACCTCAGGCCCGTCCTGGTGGAGCATGCCTTGTAGGGGAGAGCCTGAATCCCAGAGGAGACAGTGGGCCCATGGCTGTGGTTCTGGGCAGACCCAAGCCCAGTGGCCAGCATTCAGCTCCCAGCCCTCTCCCTCACCTGGACACATTCTCTTGGCCTCTCCCTGCCTTAGTCTCCTCACCTGAAAACAGGACAATTGTAGTACCTGCCTGGTCAGATTGCTGCAGTGACTGTTAATAGTGGTGCTCGTTACAGAAAGATGCAGAGAGACAGATGGACAGACCATGAAAAGACACGCAGCAAACAGCTGTGTGGAGACGCAAAGGACTGTGACGATGAAGGGAATCGACTGCACCTGGGGATGGGGGTGTCTTTCTGGGAAGGGGGCATTTATGCCATACAATCAGGGAACAAAGTATGATTCCAGAGGCAGACTCTTCTCAACACCCCAGATTCAGGTCCACATCCTGGGGTTTAATTTCTGGTGTGAGTTTACGGAATTCATCGCCTCCCATGTTCTGCTTCTTGTGACAAATAACAGCTACCTTACCGAGATAAGGAAATGACAAAGCACCTGAGAAATCAAATGGAGAACTTCAAAACATTATATACATTTCTGCTGCAAATGTCATCGATTTATGATCGTAAGTCACAGCTTCAAACAAAAGCGCGCAATCATCCTTGGGGTTAAGCCTGGAACCTGCCTCCTCCAGCCCGCAGGCTTTCCTGTGGGCCATGGACTCTGACTTCTGCTGGGGAGGCTTGTTTCAGAGTCACCAGAGTGGGCGGCTCACTTGGCCCCCTTCCTTTGGGTTCCCTGGTCCTGACAGCTCCTCATGGGGGTCGTGATGGGATTCGCTGCTGCCTTGTTCCCAGAGCTCGTGGTTGTAGGACAACATGGGTGGGGAGAAGACTTCCTCACCATCCGCAGACCCCACTGGCAGAGGTCGGCTCTCTCCCACCCTTAGGACTGAGGGTGCAGGAAGCTATTTCTCTAGGGGGAGTTGGTCCTTGGGGCAGACAAGGGGCACTGAGGATCAATGCCCGTGGTGGGGGGCTGGGAGAAGGGGGGGTTCTCCGTGTAAGGTGGGATGGGGTCTCCAGGCACGGTAGCTCAGAGAGCCCAGAAGCCTGGGATGTGTGGCAGCTCCTCTGACTGAGGACTGCTGCCCCACCGACGATGGTGCTGGGGTTCGTATGACAGACAGGCGGGAGAGGATGTCCAAGGCTGGCTTGGGTAGGATTTGAGGGAGGAGAGCTCTGCAGGTGTCTCCTTTACAGAGTGGACAGAGGAGAAGAGGAGATGTGGAAGTGAATCCAGACAAAAAGATTCCAGGAGGGATGCTGCCAGATCCATGAGAAAGTCTTTTCTACGACACCACTGCCTGCTGGTGGGAATGCAGAACGGGGCAGCCACTTAGGAAGATGGTGTGATGGTTTCTTACAAAACTAAACACACTCTTACCACCCAACCCAGCCACTATACTCCTTGGGATTTACACAAATAAGTTGAAAACTTGCGTCCACGCAAAAATCTGCACGCAGATGTTTATAACAGCTATACTCATCGTTGCCAAGGCTTGAAAGCCACCAAGATGCCCTCCAGTGAATGGAAAAACTGTGGTCCATCCACGCAATGGAATATCATTCCGCACTAAAAACAGATGATCTTTCGAGCCATGAAATGACATGGAGGAAATGTAAACACACATTACTCAGTGAAGGAAGCCAGTCTGCAAAGCCTGCATCCTGTATGATGCCCTGTATGTGTCAACTTGAGAGAGCCATGAGGTGCCCAGACTTTTGGCCAAACATTCTGGGTGTGTCAGTGAGGGTGTTTCTGGATGGAGTTAGCATTTGAACCATGGCCCGAGTAAAGCAGATTGCCCTCCTCAGTGTGGGTGGGTCTCAGCCAATCAGTTGAAGACCTGAATAGAACAAAAAGCTGAGAGGAAACTCCTCTTGCCTGACTCCCTTAAGGGGAGACATTAGTCTTTTCCCATCTTCAGACTCAGACTGAAACATCTGCTCTACCCGGGTTTGGATCCCTCTATCGTTTGGACAGGGGCTACACCATTGGTACTCCTGGGTCTCCAGCCAGCTGATGACAGATCTTGGGACTTTCAGCCTCTGTGATCACATGAGCCCATTCTTTATACTAAATCTCTTGCTCCATAAATGTATATGCACATCCTACTGGTTCTGCTTCTCTGGAGAGACCTGACTAATTCACCAACTCTGTGACATTCTGGAAAAGACAAAGCTGTGGAGACAGTAGAAAGATCAGTGATCTCCTCCTGGAGATCACTGGTGGGGGAGGGAGGGGGGAATGAATGGTGGATCACAGAGGAGTTTTAGGACAATGAAACTGCTCTGTATGACACTGCAATGGTGAATTCCTTCCATCATACGCCTGTCCAAAGCCATAGAACGTACAACACCAAGAGTGAACCCCACTGTGATCTATGGACTCTGGGTGGTAATGATGCATTGCTGTGAGTTCATGGATTTTAACAAAGTTCCTCTCGATGGGGGATATTGGTCACGGGGGAGGCTGTGTGTATGGAGGGGGTGGCGGATAATAGGAAATCTTTGTATTTCCGCTAAATTTTACTGTGAACTTAAAACTGCTCTAAAATAGTCTTTTTTTTTTTTTTTTTTATTAAATGCTGCTACCTCTAGCCTTTGGGATCAAGAAGTTTCTGTGGATCCTGTGACAGGGGGCGGGGTGGGTGTGCATCCCTGATGTAAGGAACAGGTCAGTTGAGGTTTCAAAGCTACCGTCTCTGATGGTTTTGAGATGAAGGTGGAGACAGTAGAACACCTTATGATTTCTTAAAGAAAATTGGAAAACCTCAGACCTTCACTACATACTTAAAATTTAGAGAAAATCTGAAATTCATTTTTTTGTTACATTAATCTAAGCGCTTTGAGTGCCATCACCCTGGAAGTATATCCCTATTTTTGGTTGAAACCTAAGTGTTCCTTATATGTCTGAGCTGTCACAGAGAGACTGAAGCTAGTGTTTTGGAAATTTGCCCCAATAATTCTCTTAAGATGGATTTGGCTTATTGTCTTTCCAGAGAGTCGAGGCCTCAAGTTTTGCATTTGAGTTTGCCGTGGCTTCCAAAGTCCTTGGCTGTCCGTTGTCCGCTGTCAGTTTGGAGGAGCATAATTGGACTGTGTGGTATGACTGTGATATTTTACACCCTTTTAATTGGGTACACAGTGGCAATCCGACACCGTTAGCATGGGTGGTGCTGCCAGCAATGTTTTGCTATAATTTATGTGTAAACAATGGCGCTCTGGCTGAACCCACCATGCGCCGCATATTTGCGTTTCCTGGCCTCCACTTTCTCTGTCCGGCATAAACGATAATGGGCAAGCATTTGTTTTTAGCTTTTCAGAGTTGGGGAAAATTAAATAGGCACCTTGCTCAATAAATGTTTCTTCTAAGCAGTGCTGAAGAAAAGGGGGAAATCACTGGGTATTGAGACGGGACACAGAAGGATGGGCTGGCGCATCCTTGCACACGTCACCGCCCTGTCCGCCTGCCAGTTGCCGCTGTTCTCATCCCCCGCTTTCAACAGTTTGGCTCAATCCGTACATTGTGTGTTGAAACAACATTTTTTCACTGCCATTTTCCAATGGATTTTGCATAGTAAATTCTAACAAAAGACATCGCAGTCCAGTTTTCACTCGGATGAGGCTGCAGTTTCGTATTAAGTCAGGAGATTGTTGAGTGTGTATTATTGTTGTCACTGGGACTGGTACTTGCGAAGGACAAAGCCTCCAAGCTTGTCATGACATGCCCAGGCCTCAGCCGCTGGCTTGGAGCCTCTTCCAGCTTCTGAGGGGCTGGATTGAAATCAGCCCCATTGCAGAGCTGTGTGGGGGTCTCGTTTGTCCACCGGCATGAAGTTTCTTGCGTGATGTTAAATACCTCTGTGGTTTAGAACAGACTGGTGGTTGCCAAGGGGGAGGGGGTGGGGTGAGGGATGGAGTGGGAGGTTGAGGTTAGTGGATGGAAACTTTATATATAGAATGGATAAACAATTGTATAGCACAGAGAACTCTATTCAATACCCTATGACAGACCGTAATGGAAGAGAATATTCAAAAAGTATATATATGCATAACTGAATCCCTTTGCTGTATGGCAGAAATTAACACAACATTGTAACTCAACTATACTTCAAGAAAAACTTGATGAAAAAAAGCACTCCTTCAAATCAAAATAAAAACAATAAAAGACAAAGAGGCCAGTTTAAAAGTGGGCAAAACAGCAAAACAAAACACCTCTGTGGTTGAACTGGTGGGCTATCTGGGATGATTATCAACACTGCACATTTGAAGAAAGAATCTACAGAGCCC
Organism: Phocoena sinus; assembly: GCF_008692025.1. Lineage (NCBI taxonomy): Eukaryota > Metazoa > Chordata > Mammalia > Artiodactyla > Phocoenidae > Phocoena > Phocoena sinus. The sequence goes on along the minus strand of NC_045765.1, from coordinate 172,105,507 downwards.
CCATTTCAAGATGCAGGGAAGCTTCAGAGTTGGATGAAAATTCACTTTTCAAAGCCCACCCTCTGACAGACATTCGGGCCTCTCCATCTGGCTGAGACCTGGGGAGCTGGTGCACAGGTGGGTGGGGAGACCAAGGGCTACAGGGTGGCCCAGCCCCCCACCCCCGATGACGGCAGCGCTCACCATCACGTACATGGCCCATCGGCCGCAAGAAAGGGATTTATCACTGTGTCTGTGTGGACTCTTGATCACAAAACCCTGTGCATTTGCTAAAGGGGTCAACGTCACTTCTGAGAAACATGACTGTGTGTGTTCAGGAAAAGGAATGAATGCTGACCACACACAGCACCTCACTTTACAGTGTATAAGTGCTTTCAGGGACCCAGCAAAGGGGAATTTCTGTCCCTTTTGAACAAACAGGACGAAACTCTGAGAGGCTGTGACCTGGCCAGGCTCCCAGCGCAAGAGAGGAAGCTGGGCCCAGAGTCCAAGTCCGTGGAGAGCAGCCAGCTCAGCGGGGATGTGATGGATGCGCCCTGAGGCCGTGAACCAGGAAGCACTTTAAAGTACTGACGTCACATGACAACAGACAGAGTGACCTCCGTTAAGGCTGCGGGTCCTCTGCGTCTGCTGCCTCTCCCGCTCTTTGCCTGTGGCGTTGCACAAACGCAGACTCTGCTGTGTAGGCGGCCACTCTCTCCAGAGCACAGTTTGCTGAGTGAGAGCCTGACTAGCAGGCTGTTAGAGCCACAGCCCTGCTTAGAGGTAAACCTGCTCAGCCGCATTCCAGAGCCGGGATGCTTTCTGCACCTGGAATGTCGGTTTCAGGTCTCAGTCACGGGATCATGTGTATAAAAGTTCTGGATCATTTGATTTTTTTTTTGAATCAAATCTTATTTCAAAATGACTATGAAAAGTGCTTACGATATCATTTCAGCGCTCAGATTCCTTGCAGATCCTGGTAGGGGTGCAAAACCCTGGCTGAGCCTCCACGTCATTCCCTTGCCGGGTAGGAGAAGGGGCCCCGTGCATGGGGTCAGGTCCCTGTGCAGGGGGGCCTTCGTGCTTGGGGTCGGGCAGGTCCCTGTGCAGGGGGGGCTTCGTGCCTGGGGTCGGGCAGGACCCTGTGAAAGTGTATGCGGGGCTGCCCCGAGAGTGAGACCCAGGATTTCAGTTCACCAGATTCCAGCACTTACCACCCGACCGCGTGAGCCTGGCTGAGTTGCCCTTCTGTGGACCATCTCCCTCCTCGTCCTGGCAATGAGGTGATGCTCTCCACGCTGGTGACCATCGTGTGAAGAGGATGCGGTGACCAAGTGGTGACACTTAGTTCCTCGGTGACTCAAATTCTGAGGCGCTCCAGTGCGGGTTGGGGTGAACACCGTCCTCTCTCCTCTGAATGTTTGTGTACAGAAAAGGGCACGATCCAAAAGGTGGACGGGTTCTTACAACCCACGGACGCCCCTGCAGCCATTACCCCTCGCGTCCCCTGTGTCCATTCCAGCCGCCCAGCCATGTGACCCAGTCCCTGCGCTGCCGTGTGTGAGGCTAGAAGTAGGTGTGCCTCTCACCCTCCACAGCACAGACCCTTCCTGGTGGTCTGTTGCTGGACTGCACGTCTGTTCGTCTGCCATGCTGTTGCCCTTGGGTGTGCTCGGCCCCGGGCGTCCCCGGGAGTCCCGACCAGCAGGACAAATCCTTGTGAGTCCGAGGAGGAACCTGTAGGGGTTGAAAAGAGAAGAAGGGGCAGGAGACGCGAAAGAATGGAGGCAAGACAAAATCCTGATCAAGCCTCAAACCTTTATTGTTGCAGTAGCTGTATTTATACAGTACAGAGAAAGGGGGGCGGGATCCAGAATAAGGGAAGTACTTGGCAAATTATCATTGGTGCTGCGTGCGCGGGCTTTCGTTGGAAGCGCGGGCTTTCGTTTTTAGGCGGGGGCTTTTATCTCATTAAGCAGGAAGAGAAGCAGGGTGTCGGCCATCTTCTAACGGCGAAAACTTCTTGGCTCCCAACATCTCCTCCCTTTTTATTTCTTTTAAGGAGGTGGGCATTAACCGAGTGAGGGAGTAGTGACCTGAATCCTCCCGTGGACAATGTATGTGTGTCCACCATTGCTGGCTCTTGGTATCTTTTGGGGAGGAGAGGCAGAGCCAAGAATAATCTTAGATACTGAAGCCAAAAACAATGTTTAGATACCAACCTCTTTCATAATTCAGGTATACTCACAGGGAATAACAGAGATTACCTTATGTATAAAGGTTTTCCCTTGTGCATGCTTTGCTGTCACACTCAACTCGGTACCCATACCCTCCCATCAAAGAGGGGGGTAGGCATGTCTCTGTCTCATGCCGCTCCAGTGGAGGGGCAGCCAGAATCATCTTTTGGTTCTGCTTCAGGTTAAATTCTGAGGCAAGTGTGGAGGGGGTTCAGCCTGGCTGACAACCAGCAAAGATGACAGGATCAGGGTCACAACGGATAGTCCTTGTTGTCTTTGTCGTCTTTTCAATGCCAAGAGGATCTCCATCTTTTTCTGAAAAGGAAAAGAAATACAATCTCAGGGAAAAGGGCCCTGGATAATTTTCATTATTTCATAGAATTTATAGGTTTAATAAGACGCTCGGGCAGCCAACGTCTGGGTGAGGGGAACTTGTCCAGATTTTTGAGGAACAAACCGAATCGCCCCTTGGTTCGGTTCCAAGGAAGGGGCCAGGGGCTGGCCCCGTGAAAAGTTTCCCTGTTTTTTGGCCATTTATGTCCGTTTTTGAATAACATTCCGAAGACCAATGTTTGCCTCTTTTACAGCGAGGACAAACGGTGGTGGGAGGAGCTCAGGATTGATGTTGGGGTTGTTGTGGGTTAGCCTTTGATGACTGTCCTTGTCTATATAGTGGACAATCCCGGGCAAAGTGTCCAGGTTGTTTGCAATTATAGCAAGTTTTTTGTTGTTTGTCTAGGGCGGATGTGTCTTTAAATAAAATCTTTTAGGGCGGCTCCTATTGCAAGGCCAACAAAATGGGAGGGACCAATTCCGGAACACAATTTAATATAATCAGCAAGGCTACCACCACGATGAGCCCGAAGGGCAGCCTGGCAGGCCGGATTAGCATTTTCATAAGCTAAATGTTTAACAAAGGCGTTATCAGTTTCACTGTCGCCCACCAGACGTTCGGTGGCGTCCGTGAGGCGGCTAATAAACTCACAATAAGGCTCTTCTGGTCCCTGGCGAATTTTCGCCAAGGAAGTTGTGGCCGAACCCTTAGGCGGAAGGCGGCGCCAGGCCTTAAGGCCAGCATTTTGTATTTGAGCCAACAGACCAGGGGGAAAAGCAGCCTGAGCCTCATTGGAATCATAGGGGCTGCTTTAAGAATTGTTTCTCCGGTCTCAACAACCTTTTGGATATCGGGGTCAAAAAAATGACCCATAAGAATCTCTCTAATTAAATTCCAATATGAAAATGCAGTCACAGGTACTTTAGAAGGCCCAAAAGTCTTATAATAATCATTTAAACAATCTCTTATATGATTCCAACATTTTTTATCTATCGTCCCTTCTTGTGGGAACCATGGGCAAACATCAGACAAAAATATAAAAAAATCACGCAAATCTTTTTTTCTAGCCTTAATCTTTCGCATCTTGAGGGAATCCTCGATCCCCTGAAGAAAGAGTTCGTGGGAACTCAATTCCTGTCCCATTTTTAAGCTCCACTTACCTTACTCTCTACCGGTCACAACTGCCGAAGGGCGGCTAGTCCTCCGGGGACCTAATCGAGCCGCACTTTCGAGTTCACTCTCGCGGCGGCTCAGTGGGTGCCTGGCCAGGCGTTCGTAAGCGTGCTACCTCCGTTAGGATCCGTTCCTCGGGCCCCACGTTGGGCGCCAATTGTGCTCGGCCCCGGGCGTCCCCGGGAGTCCCGACCAGCAGGACAAATCCTTGTGAGTCCGAGGAGGAACCTGTAGGGGTTGAAAAGAGAAGAAGGGGCAGGAGACGCGAAAGAATGGAGGCAAGACAAAATCCTGATCAAGCCTCAAACCTTTATTGTTGCAGTAGCTGTATTTATACAGTACAGAGAAAGGGGGGCGGGATCCAGAATAAGGGAAGTACTTGGCAAATTATCATTGGTGCTGCGTGCGCGGGCTTTCGTTGGAAGCGCGGGCTTTCGTTTTTAGGCGGGGGCTTTTATCTCATTAAGCAGGAAGAGAAGCAGGGTGTCGGCCATCTTCTAATGGCGAAAACTTCTTGGCTCCCAACACTTGGGGGTGGTTCTGTGTGTGGGGACGGTGGGGGTCACGCTGTGTATTTCTCAGCTCTCTTCCCCCATCTTCTCGTTGTCTTATTTTCAGGTAGAGGACACTAGGGTCCTCACGGTCACCCTCTTCCTCACCTTCTTCCGAACCCCCCCCCCCCCCGCCCTTCATCCTGTCTGCCCTGCCCGCCCAGGTGATGCGCGGCCAGCTCCACCGGCAGTTGAAGAGTGAGGCTCCATCATGGAAGGAGTGGCATACTGCCCAGAGTTTGGAAGGGCAGGTGAGCCAGAGTAGACATCACGTGGAGCCCCTCCCGTGCCCTCAGTGTGTGTCCTTCTACAGCTCCATCTGCCCTGTGTGGGGAGGAGGTGGGAGGGCAGTGCCTATCCCACAAATCACGGGTGGGACCTTCGCAGAAAGGGAAAGGTGCACCAGGGGTCCTTCAGCTCAGCGACCCCTGACATGGTCAGTGTGTGTGTCACCTGGGTCAGGCTTATCCAGCCAGACACCACTCCTAGTGTGGGTGCCAAGCTGATGGTAACTGTGTCAGTTCCTGCAGCAGTGGACTCGAGTAAGGGAGATGCCCCACCCTGAGGTGGTGGGCCTCGTCCGATCAGTGGAAGGCCCTAAGACCAAAACTGAGGTTCCACAGAGAAGAAGAGAGTCCACCTCAAGACCAAAGCATTGGCTCCTGCCCGAGAGTTTCCAGCCTGCCCTTCCTGCTGGCTTGCCCCACGGATTTCAGGCTTGGAACCCCGAGGACTGCAGAAGCCAATTCCTTGAAATAAATCTCTAAAAAATATTTCTGTGTATGTGCATGTGTGGATATAGATATGTGTAGATAACTGGATAGAGAGAGAGAGAGAGAGATAACAGAGAGATTGATAATGAGATAGACAGATAGGCAGATAATAGTTAAGTAGATGATCTATCTAATGATAGATAATAGAGAGATAGATAATAAGATAGATAGATAAATAGGTAGATAATAGATAAGTAGATGATCTATTTACCTACCTACCTATCTAAGATGAACTCACCTGAGCTCAAGATATTAACCCCTCTCAGGCCTGCAGTGCCCCATAAGTATTCATCAACAGTTTCTTCCAACCAGCAAATAAATGATAAAGAGAGTTGCAGTGAAATTACCCCACGTGGGAACACATACTATTGCTTCAGTGACTTTTTCCCATTTGGAAATCTACATAAGAGCTTAAAATATTTTCTTTGATCTCTTTTTTATGCCTAAGAAGTATATAACCAGGGACTCCGGAATCTCCAGGCAGAAGCCCTGCTGTGGCCCAAATAACCACAGAGAACACGAGTGTATGAACCTGTTGGAAACATTTGGTGTTATCTGACGTAAGCGGCTTGCATTTTGTTCCTTCGTGTGGATGGAGCAGAGCTTGGGTCAACCATGCAAGCCCTTTGACGCTGTTTCCTTCATGGTTACACAGACCTGGTGGCTTCATGTCTATGCCTACCTACCTATCTATGTATCTGTATCCTAGTGGTCCTGTTTCCCTGTATGATACATGGCTGACTAGCGCCGTCTCCCCCCTGCACGGCCAGTGGGGCAGCCGTGCTCTCCCCTCCTGCAAGTCCACGAGCATCGCACACACCCCTCGTACGCATCCCTTGCACACTCTCCACTGCAGCCGTCACAGCACATGCTGTCTGAACGTCTCACTGTCCAGGCAGAGGTCCTGTCTCCCATTCCTCTGGAGGAAAGTGAGGGCGCCATCCTTGGCTGACCGGCGTCTTTATTCATAGCCACCCTGGGAGTGTGAACGTATTCGCTGCCAGTAGGATAGGATGTGTCTCTGGTTTAATGGCTTTTCCTTGACAGGTTGGTTTTGATGTAAAAGTATGTGGCTGCCCGTGGCCTTTGAGACCCTTGTGTGCCCTGCAAACATGTTTTGGGAGCTTGCTGTTTTGCTGACATAGGATCATAAAATAAGACAAAAACTGTGGGAAATAAGGAAAACTTCAGGAGTGTTCAGACAGGGTTATAACTAAGCAGAAGCTCTTTGTGCAGTGGCCACTGAGAAGCTTGTTTGAACTGTTTTGATACCATTTCCTGATGTAGGGAAATCTGTCTGAAGGATGTATTTTGAAATGCAGAGTAAAATATGGCGAGGGTACTGGGGTAGCACGTGGGTTGCCGTTTTCTGACTCGTGTTATCCGTCTTTTCATCCGCGCTGTGGATCGTTTCTGAATTCATTGCACACATATGTGTGAGCCCTTGCTTTTCAGTGGAAACAACAAAATGTAAAGATAGGAGGTGGGGCGGCCACTTCAGAGGTTCTGGCTCAAGGTCTATGCGGACACCAGGAGGCCTGTCTTAGAGTGAGGCAGTTGGAACAGTGGGATTTCAAGGTAAAAGCTAAAAATGCAGTTAAGAGTTACCAGAAGGGTTTCTCTGAGAACGACTGCATTTGGCTGAGAGCTGTGTGGGCGCTCAGAGTCACCGAGAGCCCTCTTCATGATCTGGAGAAGCACATACAAGCGTGGAGAAGTGTAACTCCTATGTTTTGACTTGGTAATTTAAAAGGATAAAAGCACATTGTGTGTACATCAATAATTTGGCAAAAGCTAACAAACACAGTTATTGCTTCTGCTTTCTAATTTAGTGGTGTCAGTGGTGCCTGTTTTTGTTTCTTGCTCTTGAGTTTGGGGGTACACATCTGTCACTTATCCTCCTTTACTTATATAGCCAGCAGGTGACGCTGACTTAAGGAACACCACAGCTGGTTGGACCCCAGTTTGGGGCACCCAGAAGCTGAAACAGACAAACTCCAAGGGGAGATTTGCCCATTCCCAGCGTGCTGGAACTCAGGGCTGACTCAATTCTCCTGGCCTGGGAGGGACCACCCTTCCAGTGCTGCCAAGAAATAAGGCTGTTAGGATAAAGGGAGTGTGACCAAAATTCAGCCAGAATTTTTCTTTTATGTTTCAGTAATCTCACGTGTTTCACAGGCTCACGTTGAGCAAAGGTGGGCACTCAGGGCCAGGGCAGATGAGAATAAGAGCACACTCTTCCCTGTAGGAGTACCCAAGGTGCTGCGGGGTGTGGGAGAAGTCTAGGAGGCGTGATCTGAGGCCACAGCCAGAGGACAAGGAGGTAGACGGGGAACATGCTGGGCCAAGAGAAGGTCATGTGTTAATTTAAAGGGTGACTCACCAAAGAAAAACCTGGATAACATTATTATTTATGTCCAGAAAAAGTCCAGCTAAAAGATGCTGCAGAGATGATGCAGGGTTCTTGTGATGAACTGGAAAATAGGTGCTGGGAAGGCGTGTTCCCTGGAGGACAGTGGCCACGACGGGGTGCCGTGTGGATTGGGTTTTGAGAGATGGGGAAAAGCAGGTGAATGTCCCCAGCCTTCTCGATTGAGCGGCCGTGTGGCCGGTGCTCAGGGGACAAGATGCAGTTGGGAGGTGCTTTGGGAGCTGTAGATTTGGGAGTCACTGGTGCTCAGAGTTTATAGAGAGCTAGAGAGCCCAAGACTGTTCTGAGCGGTGTCAGGATGGAAGGGATGCCGTGGAGAAGATGGGTCACACCACACACCTTAAAAGACCTTAAAGGGGCTTCCCTGGTGGTGCAGTGGTTGAGAGCCCGCCTGCCGATGCAGGAGACATGGGTTCGTGCCCCGGTCTGGGAGGATCCCACATACCGTGGAGCGGCTGGGCCTGTGAGCCGTGGCCGCTGAGCCTGCGCGTCCGGAGCCTGTGCTCCACAACGGGAGAGGCCACAACAGTAAGAGGCCCGCATACTGCAAAAAAAACAGAAAAAAGGAACAAAAAAAAGACCTTAAAAGTTGGGTTTCTTCTTGAGAATGGGGAGTCCTAACAAGCCACTTTAAGTTTAAAAGAGACAGTGTTTCATCCTTCGATAAAGGTCAGACACTTCTCAGGATCTGCAGACTCTCACCAGGGTACTTTCCCCGGGAAGAGCCTGCTCATGGTGTGAGTGTAAATGTGCTAGGGTGAACCTGGCACTTGCAGCACTTATTTTGGAAAAGGAAAGATGATGTCTGCCCTGAGACTGACCCCTGGAACATTGCAGAGATGCCGATACTGATGAGATGAGACTCTGAGCTGTACACTCAGTGACAGCCCCACCGTGGCCCACGGGGGGATTAGCAAGAGTCAGCATGTGGCATCCCTGCAGACCCAGCACGCAGGATGGAGAGGGGACAGCTGGTCCCAGGAGAGAGGGCTGCATAAGCCCTGGGCCAGCCTCACCGCCTGCTGTGTCCAGGACAGCTGTGGATCTCGGTTCTAAGACTGCACGTCTTCACAGGAGAGATCCTTCCTCAGGGAGGAGCAGTCTTTGTCTAATTTAATGTTGGCACTGGGTTGTTCTTGTGTATTTCTGTGCATCGTTGAACACGCATTAAGTGCTATTAATTGTATAAATCTAAATGTTTTCTGTCATCCTCAAATAAGTTTTCTGTTGATTTTAATGAAATGTCAGGGCTTACGGGCTGAATGTTTGTTCCACCATTCACAAGTTGGAGCCCTAACCCCCAATGTGAAGGTATTTGGAGGGGAGAACTTTGGAAAGTAATTAGGTTTAGGTGAGGTTATGAGGGTGGGGCCCCCATGGTGGGATTTTTGTCCTTATAGGAAGAGCTCTGTCTCTCTACCACCTGAGGTCACAGCAAGACGGTGGCTGTCAGCAAACCAGGAAGAAGGTCCTCATCAGGAACTTCATCAGGAACCAAATCTGTTGACATCTTGATCTTGGACTTCCCAGCCTGTAGAACAGTGAGAAATGAATGCCTGTTCTTTAAGCCACTGAGTCTACGATATTTTGTACGGCAGCCCGGGCTAAGACACAGCATTTAAATAAAGCTGCCGCTGGAACACGGGAATCAGGTAGCACGTGCAATCAAGATTCTGGGGGTCAGAGTGCTCCTGGGGCGTGTGAGTGTGTTTGCTTGCCCAGACACATGTACACAGCTGTGTGTGTCTACAGCCCCATTAATCTACCCTTGCCCAACCAAAGAAAGCATACTCTACATGTGGCAATTTTTGCTATTTTATCCCCCTGACTTAAGAACATGATAAAAGTTATGTTTCCACATAGTTAGGCTAAACCTTTGAACAACCTAAAAGTCCATCAAGGTGCTCACTGCTTCTTAGAAAACCCTGTCCAGGAGGAGCGCCTGAACAGTTCGTGCTGAAGAGCTTTTAGACGCCAACAGTAGTGCCACCCAACCTCTTACCTATACCTGCCCACCTAGGTTCCACCTAGTACCAGTGGTTCTACCTAGACATCCTACTACTCAGTCTTTACCTGCAAACGGAGCAAGGCTGCAAGGGATTGGGCAATGCAGTTTCTCTTAGCAGCTGGTATCAAACCTAGATAGATTCTGCCCTGTTAGAAACTTGGATAAGAAATGAAAGCTATCCTGTTACACTGTAAAAAAGACGGTCTGAAATAGTACAGTGAAGAAGAATATGGAAGAAGGTGGATTTGCAAATACAATCGCACCTGAACCAGACGACGTTTGCAAGCTATTAACCCATAAGCAGTGCAAAGGAGATGTGGATTTAATGCGAGATGTGATGTTTTATTAAAACGTTACACAATTTAAGGAAGGTTCAGAGGGCACTTGATGGTCAGCTGTACACTTGCCCCCTACTAGTCATCCAGTCAGCGACATTTGAGCCTAAATAATAATATTAATTGGGAAGGTGTACTCAACGTGAATTCCCATGTTCAAAAACATTCTAATTCACCAGGTAAGCAGGGTAGGATAAACCATAACATTTTCATGACAAAACAGTCATGAAAATGCTAAGGATAAAGGGTTAGTTAAAGGCTGTTTTGGTTGATTGGCAATAAGTGGGCTAGGGCTCCAAAGACATGGAATGGTGAAGAGGACAACAGGTCATTTAAGGAAAGTGTGTACGCGTGTGCGTGTGTGTGTGTGTGTGTGTGCGCGCACGCACGCATGCACAGAGTGATGGTGATTGTGGTATGGCGGGGCACCAGGCTGCTCCTCGAGACTACAGCCCAGGATGGGCAGGGGAGGACATCACAGGAAGCGGGAGAGGGACCTGGAACTTCCGGGGGAGGGGCAGATGCCGGATGTGGCCGGAGCTTGAATGACAGAGACCCTAAGCGGACCCTCCCCTCCCCCTAAAGAGCCTTCCTGGGAGGAGAGCAGGTCACGATGCGATGCAGGGTTCCTAAGCCCTTTCCGCGAGGATGACGTAGAGAGAGTCTGGGGTGTAGTCGCCAAAATGTGGACAAGGGTGTTCCCTGGGTCCAGAGGACTGGGCTCAGGTTTCTTTTTGTTTTCTTTTCTTTTCCTTCTTCCTCCCCCTCTCAGTCTTTTCTTTTCTCTCTCATTTGTGTTATCGAAATTTCCTACCACAGATCCGTAGTGCTTTTCTAATAAACATCATATCATGTAATTTCTTGAAATTTTGAAAAGGGTATTTATACTCTGATGAGCTCTTCATAATTAAAGAATAAATATCAGGACTTGAACAGATATGGAAAGCATTTTATTCTTGAGTGGCTGAGCTCACCAGGAAGGATGACCAGCTGGTAAGGTGACAGGACTTTGGAAGTTCTTAGGGTGACTTTCAGGGCCACTAGTGGTCTTTGCTCTTGGCCCCGGGCACAGACACTGCCCTGTCCATCATGTGACTTCTATGGACAGCAATGGTCCATCACTTCTACAGGATAACAAGCTCAGAGTGACCAAGAGCCAGTCCAGGTCACAGAGCAGATTGAGACAAAGAATCAGAAACAGCATTTTTTTTTGTGCCTGAGCAAAATCTGATTTAGGGTTATAAAAGAAAAAAAAGGACAGGAAGAAAATGAATTATGCTACTTCCTAAGGTTAGTTTAGTTTTCTTTTGATGACCTATTGCTTGAGTATCTGTTTCATGTAGCATCATAAGAGCTGACAGATACATCTTAGCATCTTATAAAATACTAAGGCCTCAAGAAACCCCCTACCACATCTGTAGGAATATTGCATCTGAAAATAGCTCAGATGTGTCCGGTAGTATTAATTAAAGATGGAACCACTTGGAAGAAGTCACTCACTGAAGCAAAAATATGTGTTCCCACACGGGGTAATTTCCCCATAACTCTCTTTATTATTTATTTGCTGATAGAGAGAGACTGTTGATGAATACTTATGGGGCACTTCAGGCCTGAGCAGGGTTAATCTCTTTAGTTCAGGTGAGTTCATTTTAGCCTTGATTCACTTCATCGGCTATCTGTAATGATTATTAACAAGCTTAAAGACCTCTGGGAGATTGTGGATAAAAATGCAGTGCCAGGGAAGTAGGCTATCATTATGCTAATAGGGTTAGAATAATAATTACCAGGCACGCACAGCTTCCATAGGAATCCTGGGGACGGGATGGGTCACCAGGTTAGACAATCTCTCACCGGCTGTCCATCCCGGTGGATACACACGCACATGCACATTTCTTCTTTAGAGGGACATTAAATATATATTTACATGTGTTGCTTTGCCATTGCACTTAAGTGAATTCAGAGTGAGGTGAAGGAGGATGTAAAGAAATAGCATTTCTGATACATTTTAATAGCCTTAAGTGTGGACTCTGTTAAAATATTTTAAAACATTTTCTTCAGTTCTATCACATGGATTCAATTTGCTGATTTCACAGGAGTATTTTAATGACCTCCGTATAGCAACAGGAACAGAATGTACCTGCTGCCTTTGTTTTCCTCCTGGGTGATCCTCATTCAGGTTTATTTTTCTCTGTCCTGCCTCTTCCACAGGTACAGACACCACTGTACCTTTCTCGCTGTCACACTCTTAATTCAGGGCACATCTCTGTCTACTGTCATTTTCCCGTTTGCTGTCTCTCTCTGCACCTATCTCTGGGTTCCCAAGTGCAGAAATTATGTCTTGTTCATCATGGTGTCTTCTTTACCTGGCACGATGCCTGCACACAGATAGTTAATATAAAGACATATTTTAAAATGCTTGAATAAGTGATCGTGGACATTCAGTGAGTTAATGTGTAAGTTTCCCACGCAAAATCCTTGTGAAGTCCCGGAATTGAGATCCCTCCTCTGGGGACACTGGTTCCCTGTGCCACTCTCCTCTCCATCCCCAAGACGACCTTGGAGGCAGACAGTGGAATTCTTGCAAACATTGTCTCAGCTCACCTGGCATCTGCCCTCAACGTGGAGAGGTGTCCCCCATCCCGCTGAGGTGGGCAAAGTGAGGCCCTTGTGAGCATGAGGGGAGATGTGACAGGTGCTGGGGAAGGAGGGCAGTGTACAATCTTCTTTTCCATGGCCCCGGGGTCGGGGGGGGGGCGGTTGGTGGACTGATGCTGTCTCCCACTTCAGGAAGGGGGAGGCGGGCACCTCCAGCCCAATAGGCTGGCTGAGTGGAAGAGCAGGTCGCTCAGCCGGAGATAGTGACGGAGAGGACAGTCCCTGCCTGGAAGGGGGTCCCTGAGCAGCCAGTGTTGGGGAGGGGGAACGGCACAGGGAACCAGTGTCCCCGGAGGAGGGACCCCAGTGCTGGGACTTCAGCAAGCGGTTTCATCGCTGCCTCCAAAAACGTCCAGCGAATGCAACCGATGCAGAGTCCCGGCGGCTATGTATTCAATCGTGACAGAGCACTTCCACTCACAACTCGCCACCTCCATCAGTGAGTCATGTAAACCCGTTCACGCCAACCTTTTGAGCCTCATTGTTGCAAATATTTAAACGTGAGATCTTGACTCACAGCTGCGGCTCACAAACGGGGTTCGTTCCATATTCGCAGCTCTGAGATTTTCTTTTAAACAATCTAAGGATGGAGAAGTGGAATTAACTCCTTGCCTAATTCTGATGTAGACACTCTAAATGAGCACACTCAGTGAATTATTCTGATTTCTCTTCGGATTCCAAACTGGGGGAAGTACTGATTTTGGACCCGGGGGTCCCAGGCCACTGTTGGATGGGAGCAATGTGGCTGCCCGGCTGGGTCAGGTGGGAAGTCCCTGGAAAACACTGTCCTGAGCGTCTGTCCAGACATGTGTATCTGCACCAGTCGGCTGGGCTCTGTTTTTAGAATGTCCTAAAGTGCAGCATTTTCAATAAATCCAAAGCGTGGGCACCGATCCCACGGGAACACTTGGCAGTTTTGGGAAATGAGCACACCAGCATGTGCATTGTGCCAGAAAAATGCTCACAACTGGCAAATTGCTGGTACTTTTTCAGTGAGACAGGGAAGTGTAAACATGGATTTGTCGCTACAGCAGGCTCATCAAATTACATTGTTTTGGACCCATAGTTTGCCCCCCAAAAGTGAATTTTAAACGTTCTGCTTGTTTTCGTTGGACCAAATTCTTGATGAGAGATGTCCCAATACATGCTTAGAAGTTTGACCTAAAAGCTTTCATTGAAAAAGTAATATATTTGATTGAAAGGTCATGAAGTTTCTTTTTGAGTAAGTTTATATGTTACCAATTAGGGCAAGTATAAACATGTACTGTTCCAATTATGCCTCCAGTGTAGAAATGCACCTGTACACAGTTTCTTCTTTATCTCTAGACGTAAAATTCCCAGTGGGGGCGGACATTTTTAAAATACATCATTTTAAATGTATTTTCCTCATCATCAAGTACATCTCAGAAACTCCATGTAGACTCAGCCTGCTGATGGAGAGAAGGAAGGTCCGTGTACGGGGCCCGGAGCGGCAAAGTTGAACAATGTGGGAAAAGATTTTCAAAACCTTTTTCTCCCCTTTCTCCATATCTGAGTGATAAACAGATCAATCGGTGAATATTTTCCATAAATTTGTTCCTTATGTGTTTTATTCTTCCCTGGTATAAACGAGTCCTTCTGACTGAGTGACACGAGTCTTAAATTGCCCTCCTGCCTGCCTCTGACATCTCCGAAGTTACCGTCCTTCCTTCAAAAGCTTCCCCCCGCCCCAAATCACAGCTATGATCAATTTCTCCTCTAATATAGAGTTGCAGAGAAAAGCTGAACAAGATGAAGATGATTTTAAGTGTATATTCCTAGTGTTTGAATGGCTCTCCGTCTCCCCATCTGGCAACCATCTTTCAGGAAGATCAAAAGGCTTTTAAACCCCGGCTCTTCCCCCTTGCAGTTCATTCCTGTGAGATGGGCGAGCGGGAGCCGCGTGGCTCCAGGAACAGGAGTGCCGGGCGAAGGACTGCCACATCCTCTGCCTGTCCATCCGCCCCTCATCCGCCAGCCTGGGGGAAACCAGGAATAGGGTCCTGCCCTCTACACCGTACAGCTGCTTGCATCATGTTTTCTGAGCCGGGTGAAATCATGAGACAGGAGTGCACCCCATTCTCCTAAGACTTACCTCTGGTGTTTCTGTCCCACGGTGGGTGAAGGGAGCAGAGACACGGACCATGGGGACCACAGTTCTATTTCCGAGAGACCCTGGGGTCTGCTTCATCCCTGGGGCCGCAGCTCTGAGCACCTCCCTGCGGGCTGGCCTCTGTCACCTGCCACACCCTCAGGTCTGAGGTGGGATAATCCCATGTCCAGGAGCCACGCTAACCCGTCCGAGGTTGGTTTCACACTCGATATTTTCATAATGTTATGAGCAAAAAAAATGTATTAGTAGCATTAGCGGTCTTGAACAATTTCCACTTATAGAAAGTGCTTTCACATGTCTTATGTGATTTCCTTTTAAGAAATACGCCTGTACGATGTCTAAAGCCTCAGACGCACACACCCCCGCGTGCCGGTTTTGAGCGCACGATGGGCTGGTGTAAAGTGTGTTTAAAGAAGCCACCTCTTCCCACACCCCTGCCGCGGGACTGGAAAAAAATCAGGGTGAGGCACCGGGAGGCTGAGACATGGTCTCCTCTGGGGGCCCTGGAGCTCCCGAGGTTTGGAGGCAAAGGCATCCATCCTCAGAATCTTAGCACCCCGGCTCAACCCTCATCCCCCAGGAAGCAGGACGGAGTGTGCCCACATCAGAGTGACCAGCACCAGTGACAACTGTAACAAAAGCAGAGAGAAGACAGATGAAGAGCTCTGGATGTGACTTCTGCGAAATGGGCTACTGTATGTCTATGATACGTACACGTGTTAGGAGGGTCTGCTTATAAATGTTCCCTTTGCGTGTTGCTAGTTTGCCTGTTTTTTTTTGTTTGTTTCCTCCATTCGCAAATCATTCCAGAGTGACTATTGTGTGATTATTGATTAATAATCATTTTTTATTGATGAGTAGGTACCCGCTGTTCATATCATGAACACAGAGAGCTTCTTTGTCAATTAATTAAATTTAAAATTTAACTACAAAATTAAATTATATTTTGTGTCTGGCCTTGTTTAAGAGCGAGGGCTCTTCATCTGTTGTAGGAAATACTTGGATAGCTGGGGGAAACAGACATTCTTAATGATCATTTATGGGCAGGCCCTCAGCACGTGTTCTCAGGAATTACCCTGATCTGTCCAGGACTGCATTCATAATACCTGTCCGAGAGGCTCCAACCACCGAAAAACATCGTGAACTGCAGCTGGGAAACTTGCGGGTCCTCAATGCTGGATGAAAGCCCCAAAATTATAAAATCACGTTCAGTTATTCCAGGGCTTTCCTCACCAGATGGTGTTCATGTGTCAGACGTAGAAAACTTGCTTTGTTCTGGCCGTGTGGCTTCATGAAGAGTTTGCATGGGGCTCAAGTGTGTTGGGCTCAAGTCCAGGGGAAGGATGCGGACACAGGCATTGGGCCCGTCCAGAGCTGGCACAGGACCTGCATGTCCAAGGGTCGTCACATTGCCACCCGACAGGCGTGGGCTTCTGTGCAGACCCCGGAGTGACTGCCATGAGCCCAGAGTCCTCGCGCTTCAAGTAGTGGCCAGGGCTGGAGTGCTGGCCGCTCGCCTTGGAGGGCACCCACAGTTGCCCCGGGACTCAGCCTTTGCTGGGTGGGATGTACATTCTTTCCCAAAGCCCTGCAGGAACCTCCTGGCTGCCCCCTCCCCCCTCAAATGTCTTCCTGGAATGCAGTTACCAGGAGCCCCAAAGAGCCCCTTCCTGAGTAGCCAACACAGCAACCCTGGCAGGCAGTCTCCCTGGTTCATGACGCTAAGTTGTTTGAACAGCCAACCCTCTGTTCCAAGGCTACCACCTCCAAGCCCTGAGCTTGGTGGTGCCATCCATAGTGCCGCTGGGATTCAGGAAACAGGTCAGGACAGGGGTAGCCCGAGGCATCCCAGGGGAGACTCGGGGCAGATTTTCAGATTCACAATGTTCCCAGGCAGCTACGTCGGGGCCTCTCGTCCATGAGGCCCGGGTGCTAGCATGCTAGCCATGAGGGCTAGCGTGGCCCTCAGACCCCACAGCCTCACCCCTTAGTAGGAATAGCAGTGACCAATGCATCCCGAGGCCGATGGTCAATGCAGACAGAGCCCTACGTACACAAGACACCCCCGACCTGGAGGCTCCGCACGGGGGTTCTCCGAAGGGGCCCCTATCCCCCACCTCGGAACGAAGACACCATCCCCGCCATCTCTAGGGTCACCTATGGTCAGAATACTAGACTTTTATCAAGCAGCCAGAGGGTAACAATATCATTAATAATGATGACAATAAAATAAAAGCTTTCCTTTATAAAAAGAGAGAAGAAGGGAAATTGTGAGAATAGGGAAGACCTCACCTTCCAACAGGCTTTTTGTAAAAGCCGAGCAAAATGGATAGAACTTGACGAAGAGCCTTGGGAGTATAAAAATGGAAACAGACTGAAAAGTTTTCAAAACCACATTTCTGACAGTTTCTAGAAGATAGATGATCCTCATGGGATTGAAAAAGAAAGCAATAAGACAATGGGTTTAGAGTTATTTAAAGCCTTCATTTCAGATACATTGTAAAAGTGGTGATTGTGGGGGGGGGCGAGCGTTTCCACAGTAACCATTGGCAGTGCCACTGCTCTCCTAGCAGCACCTAACAGTCGTGTCTATACAACACACCCTGGGAGAAAGCCAGCCCACCTGCCCAGGCACAGGTGCCGGCCCTCCACCCAGGGCAACGACTCAGCTGGACCAGGTGCTGCCCGCCAAGCTCGCCAAGGCTCTCCGGAGAGCCCGGGAGATGGAGACAAAGGGTGGTGAGACCCACTCAGGACCCCTGTCTTCACAATAGCGGTCACTCTGGGAGCGGGTCCCCAACTTTCCTCATCACACATCCCTCAAATCACTTTCTCACAACTGAAGGTTCCCTCACACATCTTTATGGTGACATTTAACATTTTCCATCCTATTTAAGTAGTTACAAAATATGTGATTTTTGTATCAACATCTCAAAATTAAATTATCACATCACTCTTTTGATTGACTGGATACCCATCAGCATTTATTTAAAAACCCAGGAACATCTTGAAATTGAAATGAGATACTGAATTGATGTCCATCCTCATCTCTTTAATAATACATAATCTCTTTTTTAACATTTGGAAAACTTCATCTTCTTTTTCTTTAACTTCTATTTCCATTATATTTAAAATCCTAATTTTATCTAGTATTATATTATTATATCTAAACCCCAGTTTTATGTACCATTGCTCTTAAGTCTTGTATTGATGACTCAATCATTCTTCTTTGCAACGAAAAATATATATAACTGAAATCTTCTTACAGAAGTTTTGTGTAGGCTTTTATTTCGGATTGAGTTATTAATAGAAATTTTCTTTGTAAAAACTGGAGCAAAACGATAAGAATATATTATACATTTAAAAGTTATTAAACATAAAAAATACAATGTTGTTGTAAAGGAGTCTGTAAATAAAATGCATAATTGATGATATTGATTTACTGCTAGAATCAAATATGGTTCAAATTCATTCATGCTCTTTTGCTGTTGTGGTCACTGAAAGTACATCAACAGATGAGAATAGAAGAAACTTGGGTTTAAAAATAGCACTTGGTTCTCTAAAACTCTGAGTTATAGACCAAACATCACATAACGATCTATCATCAAACATGGCTCTAAGTGACCACCTGACAACACGTTGACTCCGTCTTCCTCTACAGTGATGACTACAGAGAGGTGGGCGCCGCCAGGCTTGCAGAGGCCTTGTACCATTTACCTTCTCAACCTCCATCTCTTGTTTGG
Organism: Phocoena sinus; assembly: GCF_008692025.1. NCBI lineage: Eukaryota > Metazoa > Chordata > Mammalia > Artiodactyla > Phocoenidae > Phocoena > Phocoena sinus. The sequence goes on along the minus strand of NC_045765.1, from coordinate 172,087,154 downwards.
AGCCCTGGAATCCCTGTGGGGTGGGGTTGGTGCCAAGGTGCCACAGTTAGGTTCCGAACTGTAGGACAGCATCTTCCTTTTGAGAAGTGAGGAAGGAGTGATCAGAAAGAGAGGGAAAGGCCGACAGTGGGCAGGTCTCAGCCAGAGCAGATTTAAGAAAGAAACACAGGGAGGCTGAGAAGCTGGAAATTGACGTCCTTCTACCCACCTGAGCTGGCTTCCCCTGGAAGCCCTCTTCCCTGGGGTGGGCATAGTCTGGGTTGAAGACTGGCTCTTGATTACCTGCAATAACTTCAAGGCTATTAACTTTTCCATATTAATTTTGGAGAGGGACAAAGGTAAGTTCCAAGGAGGGTTTGACCGTGTTAGCATGTTGGGATAGAAACTCTCAGCACCCCACCAGCTTCTGGACAGCTCTGGGGAACGTCAGTGACCACACACAAGGCGGGGGCATTCCACCAACCGGCAACATCCCTGTGTAACTGCAGTGATGCTTCGGGTGAAGCCTCCGTGTTTGTGACCATGAAGGAGACAGCATCAAAGGGCTGACACGGTTGACCCAAGCTCTGCTCCGTCCACACAAAGGAACAAAGTATAAGCCATTTACATCAAATAACACCAAATGTTTCCAACAGGTTCATACACACATGCTTTGTGGTAATTTGGGCCATAGCAGGGCTTCTGCCCAGAGATTCTGGAAACCCTGGTTATATCCTTCTTAGACATAATAAAGAGATAGAAGAAAATATTTTAAGCTCTTGTGTAACTTTCTAACAGGGAAAGTAGACTCAATGAAGTCTTTTGCTACCTATTTTGTTTATACGGTAACTCCTGCACTTTCCATTATGGACCTACATTTCCATAGGTTATTGTTAGTAGCAAATGACACGGAATCCAGAATATTCTCCAGAAGGGAAAGAAACCATGGAAACTTGGAAACATTTTAGCGAGCTGAAATGTCACATATTTCAATCCAGGAAGATGTCTGCATTCCAGGAGCCGGGTGGTCACACCCTCACAACCGTGCCCGAAGCGGGCAGAGGGAAAAGGAGACACACACCATGCATTTCAGCTACAGTGGCTCAGCATTTTGGAAGACTCGTTTGCATCTGATCTTGTAAATGTTTTGTGGGGGAATAATTTTAGAATTTACAGAAAAATTGCCAAGATCGTTCAGAGAGTTCCCATATACCCTTCATCCAGCTTCCCCTAAAGCTTCAGCATCTTAGCCAGTTGGGACAACACTGTCAGCTAAACACAGAATTGATTGGATTTTGCCAGCTTTTCCACCGATGTCGTTTTCTGATCCAGGATCCAGTCCAGGTGGCCCTGTTACATTTAGTCAGAAGTCTCCATGGGCTCCTCCAATGCGGGACAGTTTCTCAGACTTTGTTTTTCATGACTTTGACAGTTTGAAGAGTACTGGGCAGGTATTTTGTAGAATGTCCCTCGATTTGAGTTATTTGAGGTTGTGTCATGATTAGTTTGGGGTTGTAGGTTCTGGGGACGAAGTACCTATCCATCACATATCAGAGGTCTGTGGCATCCATGTGACACCACAGGTTATGCCAGCCTGGGCCGCCGGGCTCAAGGGGTGGTGCAGGTATCTCCTCCATACGGGTGCTGGGCTTCCCCTTCCAGACACCACTGTCCGGAAATGAGTCACAAAGTCCAGTGCCATCTCCAGGGTGAGCCCTGGGGAGGGAAGTGTTAGATCCACTGCCTGGAGGGGGGACAGTTACGTACATTATTTGGAATTCCTCTGTAAAGACGTGCCTCTCCTTTTTCTTTAATTATAAAATGTATTCTGTGTATTCATAGATCAATAAAATAAACTAAACCTATTCTACACGTGCTCTTAGAAAAGTTGGAAAAACCTAATTCGCTGGCGGAAAGGAGTAGCACCTTTACACACAGGTGGGCTCACATCCGCGTATTCCCTCCTCTGTGTTCCCCGCTGAGAACACAGACACGCTGAGCTTTCGGATGCCACGTTTCAGACAAAAGGCATTGCTCAGAGTGAATGGGACTGATGGTGGCATTTTCAGTGGAGAATTTGTTTCAAGCGTGGGAAAGCCCTTTCGGTCTTGAAATGCTTGTCTTCATTTGCAATCTCTGCCCTGAAATGCAGCAACCTGCTCTCGCTTCCGGTTCACCTTGACCAGAGTGAGTCCTGCTGCCAGAACGTCGACTCAAAATGAAAGTCATGTCATTGGGATTTTATTTCACAGCTCGAGGGTTTTGCTGAATGTTGTGTTTGTTTGGAGGTCAGCACAGCTGCATAGCCTCGTGGCCGAGTGGTGTATTCTGGAGTGTTCTTTGGGAGGCGTAAATGAGGCGTAAGTGTTAGAAGCGTGGATCCTGGTACGGGTGATGTTTTAAACAATTACAGATGGTGCCCGGCTGGCTGTAATTGACAGCAGCACCAGCCCCAGAAAGGGCCTTGACAGGCTCAATCCTACGATGATTAATTGCTGTGCGCTGTCTCCGGGCACTCCAGTTTCCTCCCTTGCATCTTGCAGCTCCTGCGAAATCTGCAGCTCGTGTTACACCACACGGCACAGGAAATGTCTTTTCATTGCCCCATCCAAGGACCACTCACGGCTGGGGAAGTTGCTAGGCAAGACCGTCTGATGGCTTGGATCTGGAGAAGATTTGGCACGGGGAACCCTGAAGGGACAAACAATAGGGACAGCCCCTCTTTTATTGACTTCCCCTAAGTCGACAATGACTTACAAATTGAATCAGGCCCATGGCCTTCAAACTGGCTAGCTCTACCTCTCGGGAGAAGAGGTACGTGAAACAGTGATGTCTTTGAGGATGAAAACACGGACATCCTGCCTCTGCCTACCTGCTTTCGTTTCACCGAGGCTGCGTGATGGATAACACGGCAATGTGTGTAAGGCCATGGAGACACTTCTTTTCTCACACCTATCATTTTCTCCCCAAGTCCATGAGGAACTCAGCGCCTCCCCCAGCCTGTTTCACGTGGGACATCCGGCCAGGGCCTCCAGCAGCTTCTCCAGGAGTCTGGTTTGTGGTCAGCTGCAGTGGTGAGCAGTGGCCGGCAGGCTTCTCTTATTTGTGAAAGTGAGTGTGGTGACTTCAGACTTTGGCCTTTGGGTAGGACTTTGTGAACATTCTAATGAGTGCAGCTTCTAAGGCAAGTTGCCTTATTATTATTTTTTACAGCTTTACAAACAGTAAAGTATCAAGATCCCCAGTACCTGAACTTTGTGAAAGTGATGTTCCCATGAGGACTGCTGGTGTCATCAGAGATCAGACAAGGCCAGATACCACAAGGGAGATGGTGAGGACCAAGGTGGAGATGGTGAGGACCATGGGGGAGATGGTGAGGACCACGGGGAGATGGTGAGGACGATGGGGAGTTCGTGAGGACCATGGGGGAGATGGTGAGGACCACGGGGAGATGGTGAGGACCATGGGAGTTGGTGAGGACCACAGGGAGATGGTGAGGACCACGGGGGAGATGGTGAGGACCACGGGGAGGTGGTGAGGACGACGGGGAGTTGGTGAGGACCATGGGGGAGATGGTGAGGACCACGGGGAGATGGTGAGGACCATGGGGAGTTGGTGAGGACCACAGGGAGATGGTGAGGACCACGGGGGAGATGGTGAGAACCATGGGGAGATGGTGAGGACCACGGGGAGATGGTGAGGACCATTGGGAGATGGTGAGGACCATGGGGGAGATGGTGAGGACCACGGGGAGATGGTGAGGACCACAGGGAGATGGTGAGGACCACGGGGGAGATGGTGAGAACCATGGGGAGATGGTGAGGACCACAGGGGAGATGGTGAGAACCATTGGGAGATGGTGATGACCATGGGGGAGATGGTGAGGACCACGGGGAGATGGTGAGGACCACGGAGAGTTGGTGAGGACCACAGGGAGATGGTGAGGACCATGGGGAGATGGTGAGGACCACCTGGGAGCCAGCCAAGACAGCAGCTGGGGGAGTGCACAGAAGGGCAGTAAATGCAGCCTTTTACATGCATTGTTCACTTAAAGAGCATCAGAAACAGGGACAGCCGACAAACTGACTTAGCTGTTGATGTTAAAACCAGGAGAACACTTGGAGGAGCAGCATAGCCTCCAGGGCCAACTCAAGCAAAGTAGGAAGGAGACCGAGCTTGTCTCAGCCCCACTCAGGATCCAGGCACTGACCTCGGGGTCATCCTTCTGCCTCCTTCCTTCTGTGCCAGGCAGCATCCCAGGCTCCTGTCACCCACACACACCTGCAGGGATCCCTGTGTTTTTTTGTTTTTTTGTTTTTTTTCTGCTTTGGGGCTGCCCAGGTGAGCAGGGATGGGAAATCCTCAGGTACATTGCCCCTAAGCATGTAATAGCCGTGCTTCACTTGCTCCTTCTGGGTGATGGAGCCCAAGTGAATGCAAGAATCCGGGTGGTCAGGCCCCAGTGTGACCACCAGCCTGGGGCAGCTCTCCGGCCCTGGCAACCCTGTCTATATCCGGCCTCTCCTGGTGCAGCTGACACGTCCCCAAAGTGCAGCCACATACACCACAGTGAAGACTCAGCTGGAAGAAACACAGACCCAAGACCATCTTTGGAGGGATGGTGGGTAGAAAAGCTCATCAAATGTCCAAGATGCAAGGCAGCACACCAAGACTTGAGGGGGAAGGACACAAAATCCCGTTAGATCAATGCCCTTACATCCTCATGTATCGAATAAGGACAATATACCAGAGAAAAGTGGGAAAAGGTACAATTCAAATAACCAAAATACAATATTAGAAGATATTCAACTTCACTTACCAGGGAAATACAAATTATGGTCTCGCAGGTTTACAAATATTCGAACACCCTGACCCAGCTGGATGCTGGGGAAATGTGTGAGATGTGTGCTGGGTCAAGGTCAGCTGTCCCGGGGGCTCCTCATGGGGAGGGAGGGGGCAGCTGGGAGACCCCCAGGAGGCTGCCGGCCCAGGGCACCCTTCACACAGGCTCTGTCTCCAGCCGGGACCTGGGCTCCTAGACAGGGTTTGGACAGTAAAGCAAAGTGACACGTGCACCCAGGGCCACACTGATACCTCCGTCTAGACGGCTTGAGACGCTGGGGAGTCTACACTTTTATTATTTTGAGGAAACGCATTCTTTGTGAGGAAAGTCGTTTTTGATCAAATTCTAACGTCAAATTCTCCATGGCTCTTTGGTTTTGAACAGCAAGAGTCCTGTTTCCTTTCTCTGACAATTAGCATGCAGACTTTTACATCAGGGTCCCCAGCGTCCCCCAGGCAGCGGCCAGGAAATGTGCAGCTGCCGGCTTGTCTGAGCCGGGGGCCCAGCCCTGGACGCCACTCGGGCCCCTCGGCTTCTCCTGGCCATCCCCCGGATCAGAGAGCCACCTTTGTCCCGAGAATCTCTCTGGGATGCAGGTCGTCTTAGGCCAGGCTGGGCCACCTTTGTCAGGAAACTGTCGGAAGGCCGGCCCCCTGGGTCCCCGGAGAGAAGCATTCCAGAGCATTGCAAAGAAAACAGGCATTTTCTTGGCCTTCCTCCTGCTTCTGTGCCGATGACCGGATTTGACCGAACCATGTGATTCTTCATCTGGTTTTTGCAGCTTACTTTTATTGTCCTGAGCAAGGTGGGGAAAGGAACGCATGTAATGGGCTGCAGACTGCAGACCCCAGTCGGTCCAGGAGTCCCACACTCCGGAGAAGAGGTTCCGACCACCGTGTGCCATGAGGGATGCTGAGGGCAGGGAAGCTGAGTTACAGATCTGGGCCGCTGTTTGCACCCCTAATTATGAGAAGTGAGGATTCTTAACCAGTTTGGAGACCTGGGTCTTCAGCCTCCAGACCATGGCTCTTCTACCAAAAGCCCCTGGCACGTAAAGGCCCCCGTCCTTCCGATGCCTCCGTGGTGTTGGGGTAACTGCTCTGCTGAACAGATATGTTCAGTATGTTTTACTGGAACTAAAGACAACTCATACTTCTATGAATCAGAAACCTTTGTCTGAGTCAGCTCATTTGACAACCCAGGAAAAGAATTTGCAAACGATAGGACACTCAAAGAGTTAATACCCTCAATATGTAAAGAACTCAAGAATAAATAGTGAAAGCACATGGCCTAATAGGAAAACAGACAAAGGACATATGCAGACAATCTATGAAGAAGAAATACGAACTTCAATGAAACATGTAAAGAAATCGCTATGCACTAGTGGCCAAATTTAAAGTTTTGTACATTTAAACAGAGACAGTATTTTTCACCCACTTGTTTAGCAAAGGTTTAAGAAATGATCTTATCTATTACGGTGAAAAACATGGGAATGAAATCATTTTCATACACTTTGTGATAACATAAATTGGTACAAGCTTTTGGAGAGGAGTTTGGCAACTGTTTTTCCAAAGACGTAAAGTTTTGCATACCTGGCAATAACCACATTTCTAGGAATTCACCCAAAAAAATCATTGGACAAATGTGCAAAAATGTTTTTACTTAAGGATGGTCATTTTTGCAATGTTTGTTATAGTGAGAAATTAGTTTTGACCCCCCAAAATAGGGGTTTGGTTAAATAAAGTATTGTATAGCATTATAATGGAATTCAGTGTAGTCTTTCAAATAAAAGATGAGGATCTCTATTTTTTGACATGGAGATAGGTTCATAATACACTGTTATATTAAAAGCTACAGAATCGTATGATCTCTTCTATATAATATGGATAAGGATAGACAGAAACAAAACAAAAAGTCTGAAGGCAATGTGATGTAATTTAGGGCTTTGCAGAGATGAGCTGCGGGTTAGCGAATTGGGGATGTTTCTTTTTATTACGTTTCTGTGTTTGCTAATTTTCTTTGTTTGCAATGGACATTAATTACTTTCAGAATCAAGAAAAATAGTTATTTCAATCTTCCAAAAGGTGGGCTGCCTATCTGTAGCTCATGGGAACTTGCAATGACCAGGAATTATGTCTCTTGGCCAACGTGGCAGCTCCTTTCTACTTTTCTAGTGAGCTGTCTGCGATAAAGCCTAGGCACCTCCTCTTTTCTTTTTCAAGCACTCTTGAATCCAGGCTATTTGCACTCCCGTCACCTAATGTAACATCTATAGCTTTGAGTAGCTATTTAAGGGTACAAACCATTTTTCTCTGGTTTGCTTCATTTTTCTCTTTTCTTCTACACGGTGGAATGTGGAATGCATTTTATCTTTCTTTCAACTAGTAATAATATATTCTATCTTAAGTTAGTAAATTCCTTTTAAGTGGCCCATTCTTAAAAAGCCACCAAATGTTTCCAGAGACATCTGCAATATTTTATTTCCTTCCTGAAAACGTTTCTTCAGAAATGTTTTTAATCACCAGTCCTTTTAAGCTTTATGAGATTGGTATGCACAAAATTTTACCTGACTCTGATACCTTAGGCTCATTCGTCTTTGTAAGTTTTTTTTAAGGGACATGCAATGGACAATGTCAAAGTGTTCTTGACTTCAGCTAATGAGAATGTGAGCTTCACCAGCACTTCAACCCGTGTCCTTTCTCTGTTCCAGGACCCCAGTCCAGGATCCCAGGTTGCATTCAGTGCTCACGCCCCGTTATGGGGTAGATTGTGTTTCCAAACACCACCACCACCCCCCCTGCCCCAGCCCTGCCGCATTCATATGTTGAAGTCGCCCAGTGAGTGTAATTTGCTGTGGTGACCTGAGCAGACTAACAGACCTGCTTTTCGTGTTCCTGACATAACCCGAGAACCCTGGTCAATTATTTGTAGAATGCCTCTCAGTTGGGGTTTATCCAACATTTTTTCATAGTTACAATGATGCCATGAATTTGGGCAAGAGTATTGCAGGAACAAGGCTTGGCCTTCTCAGCAGGGCATCCCGAGGGTCTCCTGGTGTTGATATGCCCGCTGCCGTGATGCCTGCAGAGGTCACCACCGTACCTTAGAGAATGGTGTGGTACAGTCACACCCTGGCTGTGATGACTGTGTTTGTGTAAGGGGCTCACGTCCAGAGAAGCCGGGTGAGGGGCATACAGGACTCTGTACTATTTTTATAACTTCTCTGGAAGTCCAACATTAGTTCAAAACAAGTGAAAAAACGGTAAACTTGTCTTTATCATGGAAGCTTTCAAAAGGAATCCATGTTTCTCTCAAAAATGCTCATCCAAACAGGCGTCTCCAAATCTATTAACTAAGGTGGGTGGATGGACGAGGCTGAGAAAAACATCTGGAATGTGGGCGGGGGCAGCATGCAGGGCATCTGAAGGAGCCGAGGAAGGTGGGGAGGGGCCAGGAGACACTTGGCAGGACTGGTCTTTACTCTTCTGCAAGTAGAAACCTGAGCCCAGATGGCGATGAACAGAATGAAGCTGCCGCTGTAGACTTTTTTTTTTTAATTTTATTGAAGTATAGTTGATTTACAATGTTGGGTTATTTCCTGATGTACAGCAAAGTGATTCAATTATACATACATATACATTCTTTTTCATATTCGTTTCCATTATGGTTTACCATAGGATATTGAATATATTTCCCTGGGCTATGCAGTAGGACCATGTTGTTTATTCATCCTATATATACTAGTTTATGCTGCTGTAGAATTAAAAACACTCAGTCCTTTTCTTAGTCTTGTGTATTTGTGTGTCTGGGTCACAATGATGCATAGGAAGGCATTCAGGAACTTCCTGCTTACCTTTGTGTATAACAGCCCTGTCAGTCCAGCAAGGGAAGGTGTGAGTTGGATTTTTATTTTCCTTTTGCTATTTATTTAGCTATCAATAACCAAACAAAGACAGAGGAAATGGAGCTCCTGGTGTTGTGTGTCATGACAGTGATGGCGTGACTTTGTGATTTTTATCATTATGAAAGGATCATTGTATCATAAAAATGATTTTATCATTTATCATTGGCTACTATAAATAATAGTGTGTGTGTGTGAGAGAGAGAGAGGGAGAGAGAGCTCAGAGACACTGACTGGTGGATGGATATTTGTACCTATCCTTGTTAAACAGAACCAGAGTCAGACTGTATAGTTAAAGCAGTAAAAATGGATTTCCTTCAGGAATTATTGCAATGAGGGAAAGGACCTCAGTATAGAATTGAGCTCTATTCTGAACACAGGAAGGACAGGTGAGAATTATAGCCAAGGAGCAGGATGGGGAAAATCACCGCAAGGAAACATCAGGGGTGGGGGATTGTCCTGAGGGCAGCCAGGTTGTCAGGTGTCGAAGGTGGTGGATTCTGGCTAAACTGACTTAGCAGGATCCCTGCTGGTCTGGGCTGTGCAGGCCTGAGACGGGGCCCCAGGAAGAAGAGGCCAAGTTGAGAGGATGCCCCAGGAGCTGCCTGAAGCTGGTGCAGGAGGGGTCTCTGTATGCCTTTAGATGGGGCTGAGACTCGGAGGAGGAACATGGGGGTTCTCAGAGCTCCGAAATCAACCTCCCTCAGCTCTGGGTGCCGTGCACCGGGCGAAGCTGGGGAGGGGATCACAGCTGCCTGAGGGGTGAAGATTCTCGGAATAACCTGAGGGGCAGAGATGGCTCTGCAGGCGCCATGGCCTCAACCCTGACGTGCGGCTGAGGTGACCCTCTGGCCTTCATCACCAACCGCCCCCCTGCCCTTAGCATTTGATGAGAAGACTGGGAGTCAGGGAGGCTCGAACTGGAAGGGAGGTCCTAAAATGTCTGCATCTGTATCTGGAGATGGAACATTTAACAAAATCGAGAACAAATTATTCCTGCAATTTAAATTTTTGTTTAACGATTTGTTGTTTGTTTATTGATTGATTGATTTTCTAATAAAGAAATAGGGAAGCTCGTACTGCCACAGAAAGGCACTGAATATATATGGAAAACTGTGAGCTCCAGAGAGGAACACAAAGACAGCAGTCTCCCAGGCCACAGGGCACACTGGTGACTTCTATGGGACAGGGAAAATAACACACCTGCAGCCGTGTTCTCTCTTCTTTCTGAGCTCTCCACAACCTTAGTTTTACTTATAAGTTTTTATATCTAATTATTCATAATAATGCCCATGACTTACCCACTGTCAATGTTATTCTAATATATTTCAGGGACATGAGAATATACATAAGATTGACATCACAAGCCTTGTCCATTTGGGGGCAGAGCACAAATTTATTTTCAAAAAGGGGTCCATTTATCTCTGGCCAAAATGTTCTTGACCTTCTCCGCCCCGGGAGCCACTTTTGTTCATCCCCAAAGATGAGTCTTGATGGGATAATATTTACACTCATGCTGGAATTAAGAATGAGACTGGTCTTATCTTTCTCATTTATAAGAAACAGAATGATAAAATTGCTAAAAAGCAAATAGTCCAGTAATAATAGTTCTAGAATGGAGAGGAAAAAAAAAAACACATGCATGTTATGAAAAGGTATTATTTGATTTGAAATTTTCCTGACAAAACTCAATCCACAGCATTTCTGTCTATTAACTGCTCACCTGGGTAAATCTGATTTCCTGGATATGCACAAAGAGACTACGTTCTGAACATTTACCCCCAAAATGACATCATATATTAAATTTTCATCTCTCTTTCAAGTGACTTATTAAAATATTACAATGTAATATCCATTTAATTGCCACAAATTCCAATCCTAGTAACGACAGACAAATAGACAATATGATTGCTATCTAGAATTATTAACAACATGTTGGAGCCAATGGAACAGGAGAAGCGCAATGAAATGGGAATCTTTTACATAATACGGTGACCGTATCGAAAGTTAATGTTTTTGAGCACTCCCTGTGTGCGGGCCACTTTGCTAGATGAGTTTTATGTACTAGATCATCTCTTTCAATCTTTACAATGACGCTGAGCTTATTATTTCCATCTGCCAAGTTCATCCTTCAAAAGGCAGATAAAGTGGGAATTCCATCTCCCCATAATTGTTTCCAAAGAAGTGAGCCTCCTGGTCTTTCTTTCTACCCCTGAATGACTCATCCTCAAGGGAAGAATTAACCAACTGACAGATTCGGGAGGGGATGTGATCTTGTCCTGCTAAGCTCCTCCCTTCCTTCTCTTTTCTGAGCTGCAGGGTACTTGGTCGTTTTGTCTCTTTACCATGTGATCTTGAGTCCACACCCACACATGACACATGACCAGTCTGGCTGTTTTTAGGAAGAAGCCTTCGTAAAACTCACCTTCATCAGAAATAGGAGAGACAGTTTGCTCTCATACCGTCTTTTTTTTTTTGGCTGTGTTGGGTCTTCATTGCTGCCTGCAGGCTTTCTCTAGTTGTGGCGAGTCGGGGCTAACCTTCATTGCAGTGCGCAGGCTTCTCATCGCGGTGGCTTCTCTTGTTGTGGAGCATGGGCTCTAGATGAGTGGGCTTCAGTAGTTGTGGCACACGGGCTCAGTAGTTGTGGCACATGGGCTTAGTTGCTCTGCAGAATGTGGGATCTTCCTGGACCAGGGATTGAACCTGTGTCCCCAGCATTGGCAGGCAGATTCTTAACCACTGCACCACCAGGGAAGTCCCCCATACCCTGTCTTATATATCGACTGGTTTTGAGATCGGGAGAGAAAGGGATGGGCAGGCATGCATCAGCCCTTTTAAACTCAACAGCTGTCCTGCAATTAGAAGTGAATGTTTGGCTGGGTGGCCTGGCATGGGGAGCAGCAAGTAAAGGAAAGTTCGCTCAGCTCCCAAACAGATCAGAGTATTGAGGATTCAGAGGTGAAGGACTCTACCGATGGTTCCTTGATTACAATCCTCAAGAAGTCTCATAGCACCTGATTCATTGTCCTGAATTTCCTTAATTATTCATGAATATCTCATTCTTCTCCATAAACTCAAAAGTCCTGGTAAGTATAGGACAACCCAGGGAATTCTCTTCCTTCAGTCAAGACTACTCTTAAGTCAGTAAACATAGTTGTGTAGCCCTCAGACGAAGAGGTGCCTTAGTTTTCCTGGGTAATTGATTGCCCTGACTCACCCTAAGAGTTCACAGAATGGGCAGCTACATCTCACTGAAGTTTACCCAGGTGCCACTTGGTTGGTTAGGGAGAAGATGGATGGGGTTACCAAGCCAGCCCAGAGGGGAATTCCTAGGAAGGACTCTTACTAATGCAGAGCTTTAGGAGAACAAGTTATCTGTTCCAAGTGCTACTCTTTGTAGATGTGCAAACACAGGCCAGGGGCACTAAGTGAATTCGCTAGACCTCAAGGTGAGTTTGCCATCACCGGGAGCCTAGAATTGGCTCTCTGCTCACTAAGGGCCCTGTCTCTCTTCATTAAAGTGCACCTCTCATCCTGCAACCTTCTTTTTGTCATGCCTCTCCCACGAGCGTTAAGAAACATGACGTTGTGTGTCTGAGTCATCAAGTCAATGCCCTACCAGGTTAGCCAATCCCAAGAGAAATCTGTGTCCCAGGTCTGTCACACCCTTCTGGTGCCTCATCAACACCACACTCCCCCACGTCCCATTCTGATCACTGGGCTCACGAGGACCCCCGTCAGCTAGAAAACTTGAGCCTTTGCGAAGAGGGTCGGGTGAGGTGGGGTCAGGCCACTCAAGATGGCTGTTCCCTTGTTCTCTGTCCATCCCCTGCCTGACCAACGCGTGCATCATCTACACTTACTCACCTGAGTGACCGTCCTGTGTAGTTGCCTCAGTCCCCAGCTGGTGATTGCTCGTATGGAAGGAGCAGTGAGGGGCGTGCCCCTTGCTGGTTTCTCTGGCAACTAATGAGCCACCTGATGTTACCTCCCCCCACCAGGAGTGAAGACTCATGTTCTTCCCACAGTCCACCGTACACGGTGGGGTGTTTCTCCAGGTCGCTGCCTCAGACGGGTAAGCTCCCCAACCATTAAACCATCGACATCTCTGTTGCTGACTCCCAGCTCTTTCTTCAGTCTTACGGCTGGGCAAGCACAGGCCTTGTAGGCCTGCGGGGTGCAGCCCAACAGGTGGGTGGACAATTTGCCTTAATTTTGTGAAGTGATTTCACGTTCACCTATCCTTGTTTTAACAGAGGCTCACCAATCTTGGCATTGTATCCAGCAACAACACCCTGAAAGATAAGGTTATTCCAAGAAAATGGTATTTTCTTCAAGATTTAGCATTTTCATCATTACTTCCACTTCGCTTTCGAGGTGGAGTGCTCAGCCCTGCTAGAAACCACTGCTTGGCCTCCCCTGCAGGTAGACATCAACGTTTCTGCTGTTTCCAGACTGGGCTGCTCCTCACTTACACCTCCTCACATACGCCATGGTCTCTGCTGGGGAAGGAACACTTGGTCGGGCAGGCTGGCCCAGCAGCATTATACACACCTGTCTGCAGTCTCCCAAAGAACTGTCCCCCCGACCTGCATTCCTCTGTTCTCTTTGGTTTGCATGAAGCATGTCCATTACATAAGCACATGTTTTTTAAGCCTGGGTTAAGTGTTAGGGCTATTTTGTATTTCTAAATCCTTTACCCCATCACTGTAGGAGCCCACCCTCCTTTAAGACTTGTCCCCTCAAGTCCACATCTTGATATTAGAGCTTCACTACCTTTCAGTTTCCAATTTGTGTTCAGCTTGCTTGCCAAGGAGAGGCATCTGGTCTACCAGGCATCTCCTGGTGGTATAGCTGAATCATCAGAATAGCCACTCAACACTTAAAGTGCTTAATACGTATAATGTACATAATATAGTTTTCTGTGAAGACTTAGTTTTTCTCAGCCAACCCTTGCTATTAAAGCATTTTCAAAGTTCTCTGTAATGAAATTCTTCCAGGGAATGTTGGTCATTTTCTATTTCCTACCATCCATCAACCAAACCTCTTTCCTCTTTGCGTGGAATTCTCCATTGTGTGTAGTGTTGAGGGCACAGTAGCCCATGCCTCCCATAATGGAGGCCAAGTGGGGACATCTTTCCTCCCCTGTTTCCTGGAAGCCAGAGGCTTGTTGTGTGACCTTCTTACCCCAACCTTGTGTTTTTTTTTTTTTTTTTTTTGCTGCGGTACGCGGGCCTCTCACTGCTGGGGCCTCTCCCGTTGCGAAGCACAGGCCCCAGACGTGCAGGCTCAGCGGCCATGGCTCACGGGCCCAGCCGCTCCTGCGGCATGTGGGATCTTCCCGCACCGGGGCACGAACCCGCGTCCCCTGCATCGGCAGGCGGACTCTCAACCACTGCGCCACCAGGGAAGCCCCCAACCTTGTGTTTTTAAGGAGGGTCTCAATATCTGCTGGGCCCTTTGGGGTTTGCCCACAGGGACCGAGGGAAAGTCAGCAGCAGGGGGTCCCACATGCACCCCCATGCCCTTTGCCCTGCTCACGTTTCTCACTGGTCCCCCAGTGTAACCACCAGCCCAGAGCTACATTCCTTCTTCGCCCAAGCTAGCAAGAGTTGGCTCCCACCACTGCTGACCACAAAGCCTGGGTGAGTCACACCAACAGGTTGAAGGAAGTGGAGTCTCAATCCAGCTATTTCCCAGTCACCCTCTACCTCACTACCCTGTGTGAGAAAGTACATTAGTCAAAACAGACCATAACTCTGCATATCTTACAGCAGATCATACAGAAAATCAACATGGCACACTTTATAGAACCAGCAAGTCACATTTCTCATGTTTTATATCACTCATTAATGTCTATGTTAGCAAATGGAAAGTTCTGTTGGAAATCTTCACAGCACTTTTATAAATGTCTAATTGAATATTGTTTCTTGTACCTTAATGTAGGGCAGACATTTCAATTTTTAAACTCAAAGGCATCTTGTTAAATAGCATTGTCATCATTTTCCAATGACAATTTATTTAGACCCCTTTTTTCCTTCCTCTGTGCCCTTAACATCAGCAAATTTTCTCCATACACCTCAGACGCTTTGACTTGGAAATTTTAGAATTTCTCCCCTATGTTTGTTTATAAATGTATAAAGAAAGACAAAAACTGCCTTTTGTCTTAAAATTGTCTTGAAACCTTCCTAATTCACAGTGAATACTGGACACAGGCCAATGTTACATGGTGAGCTGTTAACCACCTGCCATTTCACTTATGTCTTCAGTAAGAGGCTGACACCCAATGCCTGTTGCCTGGAGGTGGATTACTTCCTCTTTCTGCAGGTCGGGACCAGTAGCCACTTGTCTGCAGGAGACAGAGCCTTTCAAATCCCCGGTTCTGAGCCTGATTTTGGAGAAAAGACGACTACTACATCCCGGCGTCCGACCGCGGGCCGGCTGGGGAGTTCAGCCACTGCAACCAGGCTCCATTTCAGCAGTCTGCCCACAGTAACTCGGAATAGGTTTCCCTATCCTGCCTTTCTGCACAGAGGGCCCCATGGGAGCATGCTGTAAAGGATCCCATCAAGCTAATAGGTACTGGGATTTTAAGATCCACGGCTCCCTGACTGCAAGTAAAATACGTATGGTTGATCCCAAGCACTTGTCCTGTTGAGTCAATGTGCCTGGTGAGGGCAAGACACAGCCAAGGGTCTCTCTGGTCCACAGCAGATTTCATTTCACGATGACGTGTCACATTTAAAGAAGGCCGGTTTGATTTTTAGCTCAAAAAAATTTACATGTTCAGGGGGCCTGTTGTTTTAATCTCCTGGGCTGACCATCAGGAGGTTCACAATACAGCCAGAATTTAAGTTGATTTTTATTCTTTCTTAGGATTGATATTGCTGAAAATGTACAATTTTTTTCATTCTTTGTTGACCCGGAAGTAATTACCAATGTGATGAAGGCTTCTAAGATGGTGCTGTGAATTAACTATCAATGTGTCCATCCCCAAATCCATATGTTGAAGCCCTAACCCCCAATGTGGCAGCATATAAGGAAGTGATTAGGGTTAAATGAGGTCATAGGGTGGGGTCCTTATCCTATAAGGTTGGTGTCCTCATAAGAAGAGACACCAGAGCTCTCTCTGTCTCTGTGTCTGTCTGTCTATCGATCTCTCTCCCTGTCTTTCTCTCTCCTCTCCCTGCCACACCTCACAATGTGCACATACCAAGGAAAGTCACAGAGAGAAGACAGCCATCTGCAGACCAGTAAGAGAGCTCTCACCAGACACAGACCTTTCCAGACCTTGATCTTGGATGTCCATCCTCCAGAACCCTGAGAAAATACATTTCTATTACTTAAGTCACCCAGTCTGTAATAGTTTCTCCTGACAGCTTGAGCAGACTATCACGGCTGGAGGTTGGTCTGTCCACACATGTCCACAACTTCCTGGATTTGCACACAAGAGAGCTTTCTCCCATTTTATCTGTAAAAAAAGGCGATGTGCTTTGCTTATACTTGCTAGTGTGTTCAACATATCAATCAATCAAAATGAACCATAAGTAAACTGGTGTTTTGAATAAACATCCTAATGACAGTAAGAGTAGGATGTACCCATGAAGCCCTGATGGTGGGTCCCTGTGTGCCCAGCCCCCTATGGGGGCAGCTCCCCACTGCTCCTTGTCACTGAGAGCAACTTGCTCAGGACGGTTGTACATTCTGCAATAACGAGTCATGTCAAGACTAAAAGTTTTGTTCCAGAAGTTTCCATAAATTCCCTAGAGTGCACTTACCAGGGCCCAAGGGTCTGCCCTGCATTGTGAACAGATGGGGTTTCAGGTGTTGGGTTGGCTTTTCAGGTGGATTGTGGCATTGTTCCATCTGCTAGGTGTTTCTTCACATTCAAGGTCCTATGTTTTGCGCTTTTATTCTCTGTTTATCAATGAAAAGATTAAAAGCTTGTTGTAGACAAAGGTGGACTTGAAAATAGTTGTTGTCAAGTTCTGGGAGTGCTGCAGGACAGCGAGGCTCTTATGACCGGAACCTCCCCTTTGGGTGCCCATTGAGCTCCCTGAGCACGTGAATGTGACCTGTCAATGTCCCTTCTCATCAGGCACCCTATGTACCCAGTGTAATAAGTGTACAATGATTAGAATAAACAGAACAATAGGCACTTTGCTCCTAGTTGGCGTGTTTAACACCACTCGGTGGGGTAAGTGTTACTTCCTACATTTTGTAGGTGAGGAGACGTAGTCACAGAGAGGTCCTCGCTCACCCACAGCCAGAAGTGGGACGTGGAAATGGCTGGATTTGTTCCTGAAAGAGGCTCCAAAGCCCAAATGCTATCAAACCAATTTAAAATTGTACCTGCTTTTAAGCTTCATTTGTTCTACATACCTTTGGTATAACTGAAATCACCTAGGAGGGAGAAAATATCTTTCTGCATATGCCATCTTTCCAACAAAAAACTATCTATTTACAAGGGAAAATAATTGCTATATTCACTAGAAACAAAATTTTGGAGGGCTAGGTGAACATGGGAGACAGTTTCCTCATCTGTCTATCCTGGAGCCCTAGGTCAGAGGTTACAGCACTGGCTCTCACCTTTGTCCCACCAGGAAGGTGCCCCAGCCTGGGTCCATCAGAATCCCAAGGAGGGGAAACACATGTGCAAAGAGCTCCCCTTTTGAAGATGCTGACAACAGCCCATGTGGAATCAACTACCCAATCAGAAATCACTGAATTATAATTATCCCCCTTTATAGTGGATCTTCTGACTTCTCAGAGTTATCACCTCAAACCCCAAAATGTCTGTCCCAGATACCAAATATACTTATGCTTGAACAGTTCAGAAAGGCCAGTGGGGCACATTTGTTTATTATTTATTAACAACCACTTTCAGAAAATGATATTCTAGGCTACTGAAAGTAAAAGTTTTACTCTCAGCCGTGGATTGCTGACTAGACAATACCGATACACCTGCTCAGGGCCCCAGCCACTAGGACTTCCTCTGCCTTCTGCAGCCTGAATACCTGCAAAGCCTCTGCGGGTGTCCCTAGCCAAATGGGCACAAGAAAATAGAATTTTGAAATTGTATGGAGACTCACAGACCGTTCAAACTAATGGTCTGCATTAAATTCCTTTGGAAAGATAAGGTGAACATATGCTTTTAAACAGACCAGCTAATCTAATAGAAGAAGGATGAGGACACACTTGAGGGTGCAGTTTTGTGTAAGAGCCACATGAGGAGACCATGAAGACTCCGATCCCTGTTAATTCAGAGACAATGACTCTTTTCATCAAGCTTAGGAATCAAGATCCCTTACCCGAACTTTGTGTCTGGGTCCTGTTATACACCCTCATGTAATAATGTCAGTAAAAGATTTTGCCAGACTAAGCATTCCATGAGGGGTGTCGGCCTCTCTGAAGCCCTTTCCTCCCCAGGGCTGCCGGCTTATGAACTTGGGCACCTGGGTTAACCCTGCTGGTTCATTCTCATTAGCTGGACCTCAGGGTCTTCTGTTCCTTTTTTTATCTTTTTGTTAATAAAGCACAACATTTACTGCTCCCAAATCGGACATTTATTAATTTTACAGAAACAATTGTCATACATCATGGTAATTCATCTTAAATGTGTCTAAAGTGACACTGAAAACTTGGGGTCCTTGGTACATTTTTCCCAAATGAGAAGCAGGAAGCTTTGAGTCATGAGCTGTATTATTCTTTCAAAACGATTTCAAGAGCTCTTTGAGTTGCCACATACGACAGTAGGCTTATTAAGCGTTCTTGGGTCTCTGGCTGTGGAATAAAATCCTTGAGAAACTAAATTTCATGAGTTGATAGAGCCTCCCTCCCAGCTGCTGATGCCCACGTGAAACTTGGCACGTGAGGCATCCTTCAGTTTCAAGATGGGAAGGTACTGAGTCTTACAGTTTCCAAAGGTTCAGCAAGGACATGTTTTGTGACCCCCAACTCTTCCTGTGTGTGCGTGTGAATATTTCATTTCATGATGGCAACGGGAAAGCATTCAAAAGTCAAAAAAGATATCCAAACTGCATAAAAATGCAAATCACAGGAAAGAGGGAAGCTTTCCCTCGTGACACAGAACCCAGCTGGAAAATGATCAAGAGCTGTTTGAACATCTTTCACTCTCTGTCCTTTGATTATGATACACAGGGCGCATGGCAACCAAAACTTCGGATGCTTCACCCTGATGGTTCAACTCCAGCTGCTTGAGGCAACGAGGATTATATATCTGATGAGAAACTGCACATCCCCCAAGCCCCAGGGCAGTAAGCAAGGACTGCCAATAGGTAGGCATCCTCAGAGAATCCGTCACCTCCACCAGGAAATCACTTTAGACCCTGGATTGGGAAGAGGCTGAAAGATCTCCAACAGCAGTTTGTGCTGGGTACCGCAGTTTTCACAGATTTGGGCAAGGAACAAAGTCTCCAGCTGGATGGAAATCTTAGATGGGGTTTTGACCTTTGCTCAACTCCTAATTGAGCAAGACTTTGGTTATTAAGAGCATGGGCTCTGGAAATAACTCAACCACTTACTTTAAAAAAAAAATATATTGGAGTATAGTGGATTTACAATGTTGTGTTAGTTTCAGGTGTGCAGCAAAGTAAATCAGTTATATATCTACACTCTTTTTTAGGTTATTTTCCCATATAGGCCATTACAGAGTATTGAGTAGAGCTCTCTGTGCTATACAGTAGGTCCTTATTCGTTACCTATTTTATATATAGTAGTGTGTATTTGTTAATCACAACCTCCCAATTTATTCCCCCCGGTAACTGTAAGTTTGTTTTCTATGTCTGTGTCTCTATTTCTGTTTTGTAAATAAGTTCATTTGTACCATTTTTTTAGATTCCACATATAAGCGATATCATATGATATTTGTCCTCTGTCAGACTTACTTCGCTCAGTACGGCAATCTCTAAGTCCATCCATGTTGCTGCAAATGGCATTATTTTGTTCTGTTTTATGGCTGAGTAGTATTCCATCGTATATATGTACCAATCAACCACTTACTTTCTGAGCCTCAATTTTATCATGTGAGACATGAAGATAATAATGCTTCCTATTTATAGGATTGTTGCAAAGATTGACTTGTTAATATTTATGAACTCCAGTGTTTGGTTTCTAGTGATCTCTATACAGGTGTCTATTAATTTTTTTTATTCTTAATTTCAGCATTTTTTTTCCTTCCAACTTTCTGTGTTTCCTTCACAGAAGTGATATCTTCTTGGATGTTACTAAAGGCATGCACTGATTTTCTAACTTTTGCTTCTAGTTTCCGTAATAAATCATTTTTGGAGATTGACTGTATTCATTTTCATAAACTTCGTCTAAAAGGTTAAGCCTTGAGTGATAAGAGTTCATTGTCAGCAGGAAGGTGTCTATATGGCCCTTGGCCTGTTTTCCATCCACATGGAGCCTGGTAAAATCAACTACTGATTGAGAAAGTGAAGCATTTACATTGGGATTGAAACTCAGGTAATACTTTACATCAGCAGCCTTCCTCTGTTATAAATGTTTATCTCCACACATTGTGAGACCTAGTCTAAATAAAAGCAGAGGAGAATTGCAGAGACTCCCTAACTAGTAACAATCCAACTTAGGATCACCCCAAATCCCATATCTAGCCACAAACTACCAGCAGCCTGGATTCCCCCTGCATCCATTTCTAAGTAGTTCGACCTCACCCCCAATAAACGGCCACCAAACTGTCCGGGGAAGACCACACCCCCTAGTGGGCAGTTAGGGTAACTGAAAACCTGTGTCTCCTCAATCTGCACCCCTGTGGCCCGCACAACACCTCAAAGGGGGATTGCACACGTGCTGTGTTCTGTTACTCTCCGTCTTTAACTACCTGCAACGTCATGGATTCTGCTGCGTCCAGGTGGAGAGCGTGCATCCCCGGCAGGGGTGTCTAAACCCAGGTGCTGTCGCTGTTGATGACAGGGGTGGACGCCTGCCAGTCAGCTCTGACCGAGCTCGGCCACATCGCATTTCATCCCCGACGGCACTTTCCTCTCCGCCGTCCCCTCGGAGTTAACGCAGAGAAAGGCGTTTATACGGAGAGTGATTGGCCCAGACGCCGGGTGTGACTGTGTCTAAGGAAGAAGAAGGCTCTGGGTCTCTGCTGCTCTGAGTTCCTGCCCCCGTTAGGACCCCTCCCCCTTTTCCCGGCCCTCCCCACATCGGTGGTTGTGGACGGTACCCACCTGGATTCAGTGCAGATGGAAGCAGAAGGGTGACATTGCCACGATGGGGCCATCGCATCTCGTGTGGGCCCCGAGTACTAGTCTGGAGACAGTGTGCCTGGCGTGTAGAGTCCATGAGCGTGGCGAGGTTCAGGACACGCCACCCAGCATGCAGTGCCTCAGCATCTGGAATATTCTGGGCTGAAAGCGCTTGAGAGAAAGGCAGGCAGGAGGGACTCTCCCTCTTCCCCTTTTCCCTCGAGGCAAGTGACAGGACCCTCACCGGAGAGGTGCCCTCCACACCCAGGGGCAGAAGCCTCCATGCCTCCAGGATGGAGGGACTCCCAGAGGCGCCTGGACACGCAGGCCCTGCAGAGCTGCCCGTTCTCACACCCTTGGGCTCCCTCACCCCGCTGTCCTGCCTCCTTTTCCAAGACTCTCCAGGCTTCATGGAGCCCAGTGTAAAAATGCTTAGATGCCGTTTCTCATATCTTCATCTCCTCGTGAAGGTTCCTGGTCACCTAAAATTTAT
The DNA here is from genome assembly GCF_008692025.1 of Phocoena sinus. Taxonomy (NCBI): domain Eukaryota; kingdom Metazoa; phylum Chordata; class Mammalia; order Artiodactyla; family Phocoenidae; genus Phocoena; species Phocoena sinus. Next base: position 172,065,699 of record NC_045765.1, on the reverse strand, counting down.
ATTAAATGAATCTGGACGCCTTCACCCTGTGACTCTGTGTTGGTCAGTTTAACTTCCAGACCCAGTCGGGGTCCTAAGAGGCCAGAGGAAATTGTTCCTCCCTGTCAGGGTTCATAGAAGCAACTTGGATGACTTGGGGCAACCCTGTTTCCCGTCTGATGTAATTTCTTACAAAGAAAATTTCATACATAAAAGTTTTGTTAATTAGCAACATTTTACCCCCAACAGTGTAACGTAGTAAGTTGGGCAAAAAGCCACATTCACAGAAATCCATCCACGGAAGCACATGTCTGCTCCAAACTTCTCCCCACCGAGGCTGCCCCGTGTTACCTGCAGGGCCCCCCACACCTGCTCCCCTTTATTTGGGGGCCCCATGGGAGCCGTGTTTTGAGGGGTGGGCTGGGGCAGAGGGTGAGGAGAGGAGAAACACAGAGGGGCCAGGTCCAGGGGCCAGACGACCCCCGTGGAGGAGCGCAAGACAGTGGTTGCAGAGACCATGGGGGACACCAAGGGCAGGGTGGGGACTGAGGCAAAATGCAGAGAACCGAGTCACAGAAACAAATCTCGGCCTCCTGCAGGCCCTGCTCCCATTGGTGACTCTGACCCTTTGCGAGAAAGCCTGGAAGCCACGTGTTGGCTTTAAAATTCTCATTAACACAAAGAGTAGCAACTTGATTTTTAGAAGCACTGTGGAGACTCCCTGCACTACCGCCTCCCCAAAATCCTCAGTCAGATTCAGCCCTAAGCTGCCAGCCTGAGACCCCTGCTTTCAATAACATATGAAGTCACCTAAGATGGGCCATCCTTTGGAAGATTTTTGAGGTCCTACACTAAAACTCCTGGTAAAGGAACCCCCTGTTAAAAGGGAATTCCTCCCAGTGTTTGAGGGGGGCTGAGATCCCCTAGCCTCCTTGTTTTGCAGATTAAGGAAAGGCTGCACCTGTTCACAGTCGAGTGACTGCCCCTAACTGGGGTCCATCCTCGGAACCCCAGACTCCTACGTGGTCTTTGTCAAACTTGAGCTACAGTGGAGGCTGGAGGCCAGTCCTGCAAGCAAGGACAGAGAGAAAGTCTGTGCTTCGGGACGAGGGAGTGAGAAGAATCTTGGTGAGAAAAGTTTAATGAGGAAAACGCACATTATCTTATGAGTGTGAGGTCTTTTGGATAACTGTTTTCAGAGGACTGTTGTCTGAAAGCCTCGTCTTTGAAGAAAACTAGTCCTGGTGCTTGTGTCTCGCTACTTTCTTACCGACGTCCCTCTGCCCTTGCGAGGCCTGGCCTTTGCTTACAGGTCTCGCTCCAACCAGTGAAGGACCGTCCTGACGCAGAGGCCCTAGTGGAGAAATCCAACCCAAAGGTGGCTGGGAAACACTAGGGGGCCCTTCCTTGAGCAAAAGGAACAGACTTACCCTGCCAGTTAATCCGCACCCCTGGCCTCCTGCTTACAAGACTCATGGAAAAGCTGTGAACATTCCAGAACACGCAGTGGGAACGGAGGGGAGTGGGGTGGGGGCTGGCACAGGTGCTCAGCTCGGACACCGAGGTGCCGATGCCGCAGGGTCCAGATGGGGGCGCCCTGATCAGCGTCCCGTCAACACACGTGGAAGACTTGCTCCCGAAGGCGCCTGGGCCCGCGGTGCCGGGGCGGCACGGAGACCCAGTCTGATCCCGAGCGACTCTGTTTACTAACTCTCGCCTAATCGGAGTTCGGAGACCATCCTCTCAGAGTCCCTCCGGCTACAGGTCAGCACAGAATCGAGGACACGATCATTAAAGTCTGTGGCTGCCACCAGAGAGAATTTTTAAAGCACAATTTCAGCTATGTCATAGAACGTGTTACATGTTGCAGTGGGCTTCCGAGAGGATTATGGGATCATGCTCGTTTGAACGTCCATGGCAGCTGTTTTCTCAGCCCAGATGCCCGAGAAAGTAGACACTAAGGCTAACTTGTAGGTGAGCAATTTGGGGAGTGTGGGCAGAGGGTGATAAACAGGAAGGAAACAGAGAGGTCAGGGAAGGAGGGAAGCCGATTCGATGTAGAGTGTCTGAGCTGGTGCAAGAGTCACAAGAAAACGTCTGTTGCTCTGTCCTGAGGAGCTTCGCTGGGCAGATGGGTGAGATCAGGAGGCAGAGGAAGCCGCCTGCCGGCATCCCTGACTCTGGCTCCCATTGCCGGTGCTTGTGTGCCTCCATCTTCCCCACTTGCTGGCTGTGTCGTCGCCCCTCAGGGTGGCTGGTCCTGGACCACTGAGCCAGGGAGAGGCAGGGCCGGCTCTCTTCTGCTTTACAGAGTGTTGAAGATCTATCTCCACCGATATCTATCTATTATCTATCTATCTATTATCTGTCTATCATCTATCTATCACCTGTCTATCTATCTATCATCTGTCTATCATTTATTTACATCTATCGATATCTATCTATCTATCTATCTATCTATCATTTATCTACCTACCTACTTATTTAACCATGTTTTACAGGGAAGGAAACTGCTGCTTTGGGAGGTTAGCGACCTGCCAGGACATTCCTCCTGGAAAGAGCCGAGCTGGGCTTGCAGCAACTGTGCCCATCTCCAGTGAGCCCTGTTTGCTTCACCCCCTGCAGCTCCCTCAAGGATGGGACTTGCCTAAATTTGTAATGAAACGGAGAGTTCAGGTGAAACAGATTGCTTTTGCCACACAGACCTTCAGTGTTTCTCTTCAAGCTCCAAGATAGTCACACTTGGGGAGAAAATAACTTCTAGATGTCAGTGTCCCCCATAAAAAACAGGGGCTTCTTCTCCTGCCCGAGATTTGGCAGATGTCTGATCTTTAACACGGGCCCTGAATGGATAGCTGTGCACCTCTGGGCCCCCGTTATGAATCATCCCTTCCCACATCTCCAGTACCTGGGAGGATGGTTTACTACATACAATGAAATAATAACTCAGTTCTGCATCGACAACAGAGCAGTATATACTTCCTCCCTGTGAAGGGGTATAAATATTTCTCCACATTATTTAAATAATAGGTATCTCAATAGACGTACAAATCTAAGTGGACTTAAGCCATGTCTATGTGACTGACAAGCATGCAATCCAGGCTGTGTGGCTTCAGTTGACCATAGAACAACTGATCAGGGTTTTTGAATGTGGATCAATGACACGCTATTGATGGAGTCAGCTGGGCAGTGGTTGATCCTGTCACTGGAGCCCGGGCCCAGCATCGCTCAATGTAAAATGATGGTAAGTGACCCCCATAACGGCTCCGTGAAACCTCCCTGAAAAATACACGGTAAACCCTAAAGCCCTGTGTGCCCTCCACTTTTAGTGATAATACAGAAGAGTGCAATTGTACCAAAAATGACTCAGATTTGAAATTCTGGAAATGTTAGGAAAAGCATAGCATACGATGAGGGTTTGGAAATAGGAGAAAAGGGTGAGAACCCGCGAGATGGGGCAGTGGATGCCAACGGTGTCCCTTGTTTTTGTGTTTTGAGTTTTGCCTCAGGAAACGCCTAGCAAATTTTTTCACTAAACGTAACTCTGAGTTGAAGGCCAGCTGGAGGGGCCTTTTCTCAGAGAAAGCAGATCTCAGGGGAATTTTACGTGTGTGTTGCCAGCTTCTTGGTCAATAAATAAGGCTATTCGGTTGAGCACTGCTCCAGCACACACCTCCCAACTTCACAGAGAGCCAAAGGCAGCCTGGAGGGTCAGGAACCTGGGACGGGTCACCCGCGGAAGGTGGGCTGCAGTTTGGTGAACTCTCTTCCTAGCACAGGTGCGTCCAGAATTAAGACTCTGCTTTCAAACTGAAGAGTTGACCAAAGGGATAGAGTAGCACTGACCAAAAATGTTAAGGATTAAATTATTTTTAACTTAATGTACATACATATAATTTTGCAAAAATACATAAATATGATCATAACACAATGTTGATTTTTGTTCCTTTTTTATTTCTTTCTGTGTTTGTCGCTGCTACACACCCTGTTCCCTCCTCGCACTCCTCCCAAAGCAGCCCAGCCTTTCCGTCACAGGGAGTCGGTTGTAACCACCTAGCACTCAGCTCCTCCCACACACACCTCACACACCTGAGATCAATATCACAGACATTTGTCTCCATTCTATTCTCCTATTTCATCCTATGGTGGATGTTGTGACCTGGCATAATTCTAATTCATTTTCAAAGCCACCTCCAAAGTTCCATTGTCTGGACACTCTGTGACATTCCTCTTGATCTTGGGTCATTCACTTTGTTTCTGATGTCGGACATTCTGAGCTACACTGTGGTGGTCACTTTTGTCCTTACATCTTTATAGAACTGCCTTTTAATTTCCACAGTGGTTTTCCAGGACTGGGATTGCTAGATTGAGGAATAGATGGCCCCTGACTTACGGTGGTCTGACTCACCATTTTTTGACCTTGCGATGGTGTGAAAGCAATACGCATTCAGCAGAAACCGTACTTGAAATTTTAAAGTTTGATCTTTTCCCAGGCACCCATGATATGTGATGGGATCCTCTCTCTGATGCCGGGTGGCTACAATACAGCTCCCAATCGGCCCGGCAGTCAAGAGGGCGAATGACCCCTACATGGACAACCATTCTGTTTTCACTTTCAGTGCTGTATTCAATAATGACATGAGATAATCCACACTTACTATAAAAATAAGTTAGATGATCTTGCCCAAGCGTAGGCTAATGTAAGTGTTCCGAGCACATTTACTGTAGGCTGGACTAAGCTGTGGTGTTTTACAGGTTAGGTGTATTAAATGCATTTGTGACTAAGGGTATATTCTACCTACAGTGGGTTTGTCGGACATAACCCCACTGTAAGTTGAGGAAGATCTGTACATGTTTCTAAAGCGATTGGATGTGACCAGAACTCTTTCCAAAAGCTGTAACAATGAACATCCTTTTCTCCATGTCCTCCAAGTACTAGGTGTTTATCTGGCTTATTTTCTCCATCTTGCTGAGAAAATAGTCACAGAGCATTGCTTCGCTGTTGCTTTAACTCATGGGGAGTTTGGGCACCTTTTCACAAGTGTGCTTGCTTCTTTGTGAATCACATTTTATTTTCTTTGCCAATTTTTCTGTTGGTTACTTATTCCTTCTTTATTTCTAAGAAGGGTTTTTCACCCTTTAAAGTTGTGGGTAATGCTCTATCTGTCCTCTGCTTGCAGCCAGTCCCCACGTCTGCTAGCTGGCTTTGTGGCCATTTTAGGCTGGCCATGCTCCAGTGCCTTCCCTCTGGACATGCAGTCAGATTGTACTCCCTTCTTGATTGAAGTTGACCCTGTCTTTGTGACTTAACTTTGGCCAATGAAATGTGATCATATGTGAGGAGCTTGACTTTTAGCCTGAAGACTTGAAGGACACGGATGCTATTTGCCACAGTCTCTGCCAGGGAAACACCAACATTCCAGATGATGATGCCTCCAAAGGCCTCAGTCCTTGAGTGGTGATCACATGGACAAGAGGTCTGTCTACCCTGCCAACAATGACCTAAGATGGTACTGTTGCTTTAGTGCATTACCCTAGTTTATTCTGGCCGATGCAGGATGTAGAATTGATCTGGTACAAATGAAAGAAAGAAAGAAGGAAGGAAGGAAGGAAAGAAAGAAAGAAAGAAAGAAAGAAAGAAAGAAAGAAAGAAAGAAAGAAAGAAAGAAAGAAAAAGAAAGAAGGGAGGGAGGGAGGGAGGAAGGAAGGAAAAGAAAGAAGGGAGAAAGGAAGGAGGGAAGGAAAGAAGGGAGGGTGGGAGGGAAAGAAGGAGGGAGACATAAAGGAAATAGGTATAGACACAGACACCTCATTGACTTAGAGACTGACTAGCATCTCATGACTATGCAATTATTAATCAATGTCTGGAAAGAGGATGATCCTCTTATGGTGGTAAAATATTTGGAAAACTGTTGCCTGTGGAAATTTGTGAGATAATCACAGTCATGTAACTTGTAGGGGAACAAGACAGAAAATCAGAATATTTTCCTGTAAAAACTTGTTGCCTTCGTCTGCATTTGGAGATTACTGAAAGAGATGATCAGAGAAGAACTGGACCATTTGTAGGCAGGGGTAAAAGGAAATTGATTAATAAAGATTAGAGCAGAGATAAACAAATAGAGACTAGAAAAACATTAGATAAAATCATCAAAAGCAAGAGGTGGTGCTTCCAAAACAGTAACAAAACTACCCAATCTTTAGCTGGACTGACTAAGGAAAAAACAGAGAAGATTCAAATAACTGAAATCTGAAACTGAAGAAGGGACATTACAACCAAAGTTACAGAAATGAAAAGGATTATAAAATAATACAATGGACAATTTGTACTCAAATAAACTAGATAACCTAGATAAAATGGGTCAATTTCAGAAGCACACAACCAACCTGAATCAAAGAACCAAAACTGAATTATGAAGAAATAGAATGTCTGAACAGACCTATGATTAGCAAAGAGATTGAATTAATGTAAAAACTCTCAACAGAGAAAACTTCAGGACCACTGACTTCACTGTGAATTTAAAGAAGAACATATAAAGAAGCACTAAGACCAATTCTGTACAAAGTCTTCCCAAAAATTGAAGAGGAAACACTTCCAGGCGCATTACATGAGGCCAGCATTACACTAATAACAAAGCCAGATTCAGACACTTCAAGAAAAGAAAGCTGTAGAACAATATCCCTCATACACATCAATGCAAAAATCCCCAGTAAAATCCTAGGAAACAATTCAACAGCATGTTAAGGAGATTATACAACATAGACATACAATTAAGAAAGTCTTGGAGATTACAGTTAAGAAAGTTCCTTAAAAAAACTAAAAATAGAGCTACCATATGACCCAGCAATCCCACTCCTGGGCATATATCTGGAGAAAAACATAATTTGAAAAGATACATGCACCCCAGTATCCATGGCAGCACTATTTACAATAGCCAGAACATGGAAACAACCCAAGTGCCCATCAAGAGAAGAATGGATAAAGGAGATGTGGTACATATATATACAATGGACTATTACTCAGCCATAAAAATGAATGAAATAATGCCATTTGCAGCAACGTGGGTGGACCTAGAGATTGTCACAGTGAGGTAAGTCAGACAAAGACAAATATATGATATCGCTTATATGTGGAATCTAAAAAAAACGGATATAAGTGAACTTATTTGCAAAACAGAAATAGACTTACAGACATAGAAAACAAACTTATGGTTACTAAAAGAGAGGGAGGGAGAGGGATAAACTAGGAATTTGGGATTAAAATACACACACTACTATATATAAAATAGATAAACAACAAGGACTTACTGTATGTATGGCAGAGGACACTATACTCAATATCTTGTAATAACCTATAATGGAAGAGAATGTAAAAAAATAATATATATTTATATATACATGTATAACTGAATCTATTGTACACCTGAAACTAACACAACATTGTAAACAAACTATATTTCAATAAAATAAAAAAAAAATAAATTCAAAAGAAGAAAGTCTTGGAGCCATCAAGCATGCTGTGATTTAGCTTTGTGGCAAGGATAAAATCTAGAATATGGCCGTTAGGCACATTCTGGAAAGTTCTGAATGGATTAAGGGATTTCAGAGTAGTGGGACAACTGTGGGTGTGACAGCCAGTCAATACTTAGAGCTGGAAAAAGTGGTGGAAATAGAGAAAAGAGTAAAGCGGAGGCTCTTCACCAAGGCTTCATTCTTTAGGCACCCAGAGTGTCCTCAGGGCGGAGGCCCAAAGCAGAGAAAGCCAAGGTGACAACTGTGTCCAGACAGAGACCCCTAGTGTGGCTCTTGGTCCCTGGAACTGACTGGAATCTGAACCAGGTGTGTGGGAGACCACCCAAGTCAGTGAGACACTTCAACCCTCAAAAGAACCACCATCTGAGCTGACTGAGACTTACGTCAACCCTCAGACCCCTGTGGATGGGAAACAAGGGGGTTGAGCAGGTGCACAGATTCCCAGAATGTGAAGTTCCAGATGTGGGCAAGGAGGGCAATGGAGAAGGAAAAATCCTCCAAGGAATGGAGCCAAGATTCACATGGAGAAAAGGGAGAAAATATGTAGGAAGCTACAACTCAGGAGCAGAATCAGAGGCTAGTCAAGGGAACCCTGCACCCCCAGGTAGAAAGCTCCCAACATATCAGTCTAGGAGAGGTTTCTAAATCCCTTAGAGGTTAGGAGTATTGACTATATGTCTCCCATTCTCCCCTTTCAAATGGAATGTTAATGGTCACTCTCCTCTCCCTGTCCCATCACTGTACACTGGGCGTGTCCACCATGTGTGTGGGAGGAGGGGGAGACCTCTCTCTCTAGATCACATTTCTCATGGCTGATACAGAGGCTGCCATTCACCTGCAGTCACCCTCACCTTTCAGCTCAGTGATATGACGGACCTGAAGATGGAAATATTGTGTGTAGGATGGAAAACAAACCAAAATGTGGGGATCAGAAAGGCAGAGTGTGTGGTCTGCACTCCTATTTGCCAATATTTCTCACTCTCCTTTTGAGCTCATGGTAGGAGGTTCTGTTTCCATCCTCTTTGAGCCAGGCGGGCATAGGATTTGTTTAGCCAAGGAAGTCTGAGCAGGAATCAACTCCATCACTTTGACATAGCCTCTAAGAAGCCTTAAAGAAAGAATGAATGGTTCGCCTCTTTACTTCCCTTGCCGTGTGATGTTCTAGGTGGTGACACCCCCAACAGCTTCAGATGGGCAAGTACCATGAGCAAGAAATCAGTATTTGTTTCTTAAAACCCCTGGGATGTGGGTGGTGCTGGTTACTGCAGCATCGTCTGGCTGGTCCTGACCAAAACCACCACTGAATGCATATAGGGTGACTTGTGCTATACAAAAACTTTTAATTACTTTCTCAGAGGTAATTGTGTCTTTCTTTTCATTTGTAACTTCTGGGCCTCCAATTTTGTCTGGGAAGATCTCCCACATGCCAAATTAGAGATGTCTACAGATTTGTTCCTGGGATCTAACCCAGATTTGCCTCTTATGCCAGTGCTCTGGACCCTCTCCACTCCATACCTCTATTCTACTCCCCCCACCCCACTACCCTGCACAGGAAATCGATTGGATTGGTCTTTTTTAGTGGAAGACAGAGTTGATTATATATAGTGAGCTTTTCGCTTAGTAAGAAGGTCTCAAAGAATGTGTCTAGGGAAGAGGCTGGGTCCCCAGTGACCCCGTGACTGCCCACCTCCTTTCTGTTCCCCTGACTCAGGAAGCTCTATGTCTATAAATTGGATTTTCTTTTCTTCACCTCCTGAAATGTACCATTTACTGTTTATTTCTCAGGAAGGGCTTTCTAGCCACACGGCTTTATTCAAAAAGGTCATTCTTAGCAGGAAGGAACCACTTTAGGAAATATTTGTTACACTCTCTTGCTGTCAGAGGTGTTGATATGACATCAGGCTGCCCACCATGTCTGCCCTCCCCTCTCCCCTACTCAATCAGAAAAGACCAAGTACACGTTTTTAAAAATTATTACAATTATTTAGCTCATCTCTCCACACTATAAAAATAGCCATAAGTCAGGAGGTTAACTTTTCCAATTTACTCTGTTATAAATGGATGTGAGAGATTGATCTCAAAGTTACTGAAGGATGAAAGAAAAAAAAAATGACATAGGCTGAGAGAGTGAAAAGAAATAGTCTATCCTGTGCGTGTGAGTCAAAAACAACATTCCGTTCATAGAACATGTGGGGGTAAAGATGTGCTGAAGTGTGCTCAGAGGCGACCAAAGTGGCTGGTCCTGTGAGAACTGTCACCGCTCTTATTTACACCCCAGTTTATAAAGGAGACTCTTAAGCGGGATAAAAAACTCAGCTTGCTTGGATTCTGTTTGGAAGTTTGGAAAGAAAGAAGCTAAGTGAAGGGGGTTCCTTAACGGCTTTTAGAAACAGCATTGGCTTATAAAGGGAGTTTTGCATTTAATTCTCACCAAAGTACTTCAGTACTTCATTCTCTCACCAGAAATGAGAAAATGCAGTGGTATCTCCATTGATAAAGTGACACTCTTGAGAGATGTTGGATTTTTGAGTTTGGAGGGCAAGGGTGAACCTGGTGACAATCTGTTATTTTTGCTCTATAGACAAGAGGTGGAGTCCCCAGCTTCAGATCCTCAGAATCTGCACATGCTCTGAGGAGGAAACACCTTCCTAAAGGCAGCAACAGTCAGATGTGCCGTGGCAGCTTTGGTCTCTGGGAAGACACCCAAGGCCTTGCCAGCAGGCCAACGTGGAACTGAAGTGACAACCCTGAAGTGAAGTCTGTGAGGACAGAGGGGCTGGCTCAGACCCACCGTGTCCTGGTTCCCCTTCCCAGGGCTGGGCAGAGCTGACGGCCGACTTCCCAAACCAGACACCAACCAGACTCCCAGGCCTGGCTAGCGCAGGTAGAACTTCAGAGTCTTTGCTTTCTCATTACAAGCAAAACCTATCTCTCCTAGGACATCTTCAGCTGAGCAGAATTCCTGGAGCACATGGCCTCAGCTCCTCAACAGGCCTTGATGGGTTAAGCAAGGAGAGAGATCACCGACCCTGGGGCTGTGTTTCGCCTAAAGTGAGGCTCTGGGTGAGGGCTCTGAAGTCAGTCCTATTTTGGGAAAGTCCTGGCTTCCTCTGGCTATCAGCGCCCACAGCATCACACTCAGGTTATCTGAGAGCAGCCAGCCGGGGGCAAAGTGTGAAGTGAGGAAGCGCTGCTCCCGCTGTAGACAGGGGCAGGGGGCTGTGAGTCCCCTGAGGGGTGGGCTTCCTGTCAGAGCTGGAAGAGGGATGTGAGAGCCCAGGGTGGGGGTCTGGGTCGGGGCAACGTTCCATCCAAACGAGCTGGAGGCCACGCAGATCCCCTGAACTCCTGTGAGTTTCACAGCACCTCCGGGGGCCTGCTTGCCACCGGGGACTAATGTTGAGGGTTGATGTATTTGAGAGACTTTGGATTCTCAAAGATTGAATAACTCTATTGAAATAAAATATTATCTTTCCAAATACATACTGTGAAGGAGAACTTTTACCCCAATTTGTAAAATTATAGTTTATTGCTAAAACAGCCTGAGGGTACAAGTACAAATGAAATGACATTAATTAAAATACATAAAAACAGCAGAAGGGATCATTTTATCATGCAAGTTCAAAAGGATGGGAGAAAAAAGCATGGAAAGATCTGTCCTTCCACCACTGGGGAGAAATGGTTTGAAAAGCTGGGAGTCATGCCCCCAGCTCAGGAGACCGAACCCGGCCATGTCCTCCCATGAAAAACACCCCGCCTGACTTTTCCAAAATGTTAGTCAGGAGTTGAAAGTGGGTTTTGCTCATGTGTCTCAAAATGTCATCAGGAAGCAAAGGAAGTGGTCTCCCTGTTGGTTTTGTGGTGTCCTATTCAGGGAGATCCGTGTCCCTTCAGCCAGCTCCTGGAGCATGTTAGAAGGCAACGCTGGCCATGTAGATGCACGGATGGATGGGTCTTGAGATGTAGGCTGCCTCCCGACCAGGGGAGGATGACAGGGGGGTCTCCACCTCTGGTTGCAGTGTGTTTGCTGATGGGAGGAGGTGCAGCAGGTACAGCCCAGCCATGAAGATGCTCCACAGGAGACCCCCGGGTCTTCACACTTGGGGTACGGTGGGGAGGAGGAAGGGGCCCACAGCCTGTCCTAGGAGAGCATCTATCAAGATTACATCCATCGGGCTTCCCTGGTGGCGCAGTGGTGGAGAGTCCGCCTGCCGATGCAGGGGACACGGGTTCGTGCCCCAGTCCGGGAGGATCCCACGTGCCGCGGAGCGGCTGGGCCCGTGAGCCATGGCCGCTGAGCCTGCGCGTCCGGAGCCTGTGCTCCGCAACAGGAGAGGCCACAACAGTGAGAGGCCCGTATACTGCAAAAAAAAAAAAAAAAAAAATTATATCCATCATCTATAGATCATCTATATCCATACCTATATTTATAGCTGTCTATATCATCTATACCTGTATCTATATCTCTATAGTTATTTCTATACCTATAAGTATATAAGTATAGGTACACCTATCTCTCTATCATTTTGATGTGATTTGGAAAAATGTGGAGCAGTATAAGGTAAAAATATACCTTTTATTCTCACATCCAGAGATCAGCATTAATAGTTTAATAGTTTCCTTTTATATACATTTGTCCCATATTTTATCTAATTGGAATAGTATTGCATTTATGTTTTCAAACTGTTTTTGCATTTAGGTTTATGTCATACAAGCATTTTATAAAATCATTACACATCCTTATTGCTCAAAAAATGTTCACCATATAACTCTACCGAAGTGTATAAAAGCCTATCCCAGCGGTTAGACATTAAGAACTTGGTCGTGTATGTAGAGCTTCGGTGGTCATCTTAGTGAGCGAAGCTGCTCGGAACGTGGAGTTATGGTCAAGTATTTCAACCTCACATTCGAGGTGTGAAGTTGAGAGGTACATATGCCTTGGGTGTCCTGAATTGCTTCCGGAAAGTTTTATCTGTTTACGTCCCCAGGCCTCACTGGCTTTGCGCCCTGGGAAGAGAGTGGTGCCCAGCGTCGGGGCTGGTGCTCAGAGGCGCTCGGACCCCATTCTCAGGAACGCGGCTCCCACTCAGACATCAGAACCACTAGAGAAGGCAGGATTCTGTCCACACTCTGGATGTGCTGGATTATCTCACTCAAATTTGATGCCCCTGGGGAATTTACACAAGTCATAAAAATTTTCACAGAAACTGTTGACTTCAGGTGTGTCCAACATCCCATGAACAACAGAAAATCCTGATCGTAATGTCACTCAATACGGGCTTCTCTTAGGCTCAACAGGGAGCTATCGCATTCCTCCGAAGTGGTTGATGCTTTAATAATTTTCTGTTGCATAAAATTAACCTTGGATTATCTGGAAATGCATAATCCCCTGTTATCAGCCACTTTTCTGTGTTAAACCCTTAAGAAAAGGCATTCAAATTTTGAGAGTTGCTGAGTGCATAAACTTGACAGAGCCCAGGTGTGAAGAGCCCCGGGTTAGAGACACAGCATCCAACTGGACGCCACTGATGGGCAGTGAGGGGCAGCTCTGAGGCCGCCTGACCCTACACAGACGTACAGATCAGTCCTTCCCCTCTGGAAGCCATGATGGAGCCCAGGCCGCTCACACTTGCGTTGGGGGCGGTGACGACACAACATCCTTCTAGCAGAATCGGGTTGGGTGGAGGGTCTCTGAGGGAGTCTGCCCCCTGGGCGGGGTCGATCCCACCAGTTCCTGCTTCTGCCACCAGGGGAGGCTCTAGAAGGGATAGGCTGACTTGACACAGGGGAGAGGGGGGTCGGTGGCTCTGTGCAAGGTCACAGTGGGGATCTTCTCGGGCAGCTCTGCCCCCACTCTGCTCCCAGCTGACAGCATCTCCAACCAGGGTACAGGCCTCTCTGAATTCTCCATCACGGTCAACTCTTGATGGCTCCACTTGTAATTTGGCCCTACTAAGTTGTGTTTCATATAGTTATATCGTATTCTTTCTTTATCATGGACCAATACTCAAGTATCTTCATTAGGGGAATGCATTGAAATAAAGCTTCATGTTTCTGAAAGCTCAAAAGAGAAAGATACATTTAGTAGTTGATACAAGGAAAAAGTTTGTCAGGAGCCTGAGAGAGCTGAGTGCCGTGTCCATTAACAGGAAGCTGGTTTGGTTTTATTTGTAATGCTCATGATAACAGACACCGTGATAACTGTGCTTGCATCTCAGCACACTCAGTTTGTTTTATAGGTGAAAGGATGGACTCTCCTGACACCTTTGTATCCCTGGAGCCTTTCCGTCCCGTCTCCTGGGACCAACATTGCTCTTCCACTGCTGAGGCCACCTTCCAGATGCCCCTTTGATGCTCTAGGTCCGTGGCCTTCATGATTTTACTTCTGCCCCTGCTTCTACCCTCTCCTTGGTCCTAGGCTGACCCCCTTTACTGGGGTTCTCATCTTCTGCCTGCATCTGCCCACTACCCGGATGGGTAGGCTGCAAAGTCATGGGCAGTGGTGCAACGGCAACCCTGGAACAGACACCCCGCCTCTCCCGGTCCAAGGCAAAATGTGGTAAACTGTGAGAAAAATGTAATGTATGTTTGTCAGATGAGACCCTTATCATTGACCATCTTCATTTGTTTTCTCTGGAATGACTCAGTTTATTACTTGTGATATTTACGTGTATATCCTTCAAATATATTCACCTATCCTGATGCAACTTGCCTGGAATCTCTTTCAAATTAATAGAAATATTTCTGAAGCACAAAAGCTAATATATTACACATTGTCAAGGTCTTTATTCCTGCTACATCTCACAGGTGATAGGCTCCAGGGCTGTTTTATTTTTTAGGTGAAACCAACTAAGGAGATTTGCCGGATGAGGCTCCTGTTCCAGTGACTTCACGTAAAACTCACATTCTGTTTTGACAAGTCAGCCATGATAGCGTGTTAAGAGGCATGTATTCACATATTCAGTTCTACAAATTCATAATAAACATATTCCATAAACTAAAAAGCATTCGAAAATGCATACAAGCAAAAGCCGGTTAATTGCTCTGTGCAGAGTATGTAGGCAATTGTCCTTTAATCTTTAAATCATATTAACAATTAATCCAGAGGACTATAAGACACAGTCATCTGTCTCATAGTAAATCCAACACACAGAGTCAAAACGTACACTTTCCATCTTGATTGGTCCTGGTTAGAAGCGCACGTGCGGAATTCCACGGGTGTCAGGTCCGTGCTCCTCTGCGGTGCTCCTTCTTGGGGAGGACGGCAACGTCTACCCTTTGGATTTGGGTTTCAAAGGTGCAATGTCTTCCCCGATGAAGCTTGAGGGCAGCTCTATTTCTAGCAATCATCATTGTCATCGTGAAGGCCTAATTCCAAGTTCCCATTTTTTGGTGGCTGCTCAGCAAACACCTGCTTGTTGAGCGGGCCTAGAGGTGCACGTTTGGCCTGAGGAAGGCACCCGCCGGGTGGCACCTCCACTGAGGGGGCTCAGCGGCCTGCGGTGGGTGTCTGAAGGAGGGTGGTTGTAAGCATCTCTGCGGAAGGTTGGGGGCAGGTGTAATGATGATTTCACCACTGACCATCCAAAAGTAGGAAGAAAAAATAGGTTTAAAGCAGAGCTTTGAAATGTGACACTGGTCATTTTCCAGTGCTGAGGATGAAGTTTGTATGGTAAAGGGGGTCTGGATGAAGCTGAGCGACAGGGGAGGAGTGGGCTGTCACCCCGGTGCCTCTCTCTTTCCCTCCTTCCTTCCCTCCTTTCTCTCTCTGCGTCCCTCTGGGTGGACAGACAGACGGGTGGCTGGCCGGCCGGTGCCCATGGAGGCCCGGGGTCCTTCTCTAGGGCTCTAAGGATGAGCACTGGCTCTGGACCTGCTTTTCTTGCATCAAATCATGGCTTTGGAATTCTGGAAAACTAAATGATAGCATGTTACAAAATGCATCAAACCCTGTAATAATATGAGGCTAATTCATAGAAGAGTGTTTGAATTCAAGTCGGTTTGTTTCCTTTTCGCTTTCTGTGATTTTTCTGCACACTCCTCTTGGTCACTGGTGCCCGAGGCCTCCTCCGGGTGAGGGACACGGGCCCCGCTTGGCATGAATGCTCTGATGTTGCTGCACTGGCCCACGTGGGCCACCATGGACTGTCCTCTTGGTGGGCGTGGCCCACGATGGGAGGTGTGGCTTGGCCTCTGCTCATGAGCCGGGAATGGGACGGGTGGATACCGGCTGCCAGAGGCTGCACCCTCGAGGAGCACTGAGACCCACGAGGTCACCAAAGGCTGCCTCCATGGTTGCTGAAAACGCCTTCAATTCAGCCGCCTCTCACTCACCATACACAACCCTAGAAGTTGCTCTGAGCTCTGGGCTCATATTCAGAAGGGAAAAGTTATGAATTCACCCATAGATGGCCTGGCGGGCTTCACCCCGGGCAGGGAGGATGCAGCTGTGCACGCACGCGCGCACACACACACACACACACACACACACACACAGAGCACGTCCCAGCGCTCAGGGAGGGCACAGAGCCCCAGAAGGAGGAGACACCTTGAGACTCTTTCAGGGAAGAATCTTCCAGAATGCAGGCCCCTCGTAGTAAGCTGAGCAGGGCCGGCTTCCCCTTAGCAGGGCAGGTCCTCAGCATGGCTGCCGTGAAGACATAAGATTCTTCTAGAAGGGGCAGTTTCACTGTCTAAACTGTGGCCTAATGCAGCTGAATTTCCCCTGATTGACTTGAGAACAGATTCTGAAAAGCATGGCCCTTGGAGTAGGTAGTCTTGAGTGAGAACATTCAGAAGGAGATAGGAAGGTGGCAGAGGGTAGCCGTGAGGGGCATGAGTGACAGGCAGGGTGCAGCAGCTGTGCAGGGGCCCTGGCATCTCCATCCTTTCCACTCGGACCCCAGCGAGGACCCGGTGGTGTCATCTTGCACCTCCCTTTGGACTGTTTTTTGGGGGAGATATCACCAACTTTTATAAAAGTTTGACCTCGGGACAGAATACAAGACCATGAACCAGTGTGCACAGCTGGGGGCCAGAGCTTCTAGGAGCCAAGATTCTGCACAGCAAGGGCACAGCCCTCCGGTCCCCCGGCTCTGCAGGCCTCCCTAGGTGACACTCGATAGACACATGTCAGATGGAGGATGAGTGGCCGTCACCAGCTCCTCCCTCACTCTGGACCTCTGCTTCTGCAAAGTCACCTGATGTCACTCAGGTATTTTTACTCCACATTAGGCTAAAGAGCCTCACCAACACGCCCCCATTTTTTTCACAGCTACAACTGAGACACCGCCAGCATTAACTTGTGAAAATGATTGTTTTGTCCCAATTATCCTTATTAAGATTCTATTAATTGTTGTGACTATTGATCTTGCCTTTAAATTTACCAAAAGAGGATTCTGAGCCTAGGCCACCTGGATGTGGAGATGCTGGCCTTCCCTTGTTTCTCTGAGTCCTTCCTCAGACCCTGAGCTGACAGCAGGTCCTTTGTTGATCTCTTTTCCTTCAGGAAGGACCCTGATCACCTCTGCATCACCTGAGCAGTCCACCCTGACCTTGCTTCAAGGTCAACAAACACTTTCCTATTCTCCTGAAGATTAAGGAGGTCAGCCCGGGGCTCACAGGGACTCCAGGGTCTCCCTTGAAACTCTGGCCCCAAAGTCTCAGGAATCCGGTTGGGATGAGGGGCTGAGGAACCCAGGGCCGCAGGCCCAGCTCTGTGAGGGGCCGTTTCTGATTGAAGTGGGTCTGGGTGTGAGGGGATGAGTTGTGATGCTGTGAAGGGCACCTGTGCTTTATGACCCATGTCACTTGTGATCTGGGACCTTCATTGATGGACTCGGCCACACAGCACCACTTAGAAGGCTTCTCCATACATGAATGAGTTTTTGTCCTTAGCATATAATTTTGAAATGACTTTTTCTGTTTGGGGAAAGACACATTTTGGACTCACTTGCTGGACAAGGTTCTGGCCACCAGCTCTGTGAGGAGGGCGGAGTCTGAGGCTGCGTCAGGGTGGGGGGATGCTGAGAGCTGCGTGGTGGGCACATGGGCAGCACCCCGCGGGCCACAGGGTGAGTCCACACTGTGCAGGACCTGCCCAGCGTCCCCTTCCTAGGACCGGCCCGAGCCTTTCCAGGTGAGGCCTTGGGGGCCTAAGTGTGAAACTGGGACCCAGGATTGGGAAATGGGCTTCCGGGATCCCCCATGGCACTGATTTACACTGACTGCTCCTTTTCCCAGAGAAAGCTTTTTATTTCCCTCATCCCTACTGTCTCCACCACCAGCTCCACCGTCCCCAGGGCCAATCCACAACACCCCCCAGAGCCCAAATGCCAGGCTCGGCAGGGAACAAGGACAAAGGGGACCTAGTGGTGCACATAAGGTCATCCTCATTGTTTAATGGCGACCCGCAGCTAGAAAATGCTCAGAAGGAGAGGAAAACCCTTGCGCAGCGTCTAGGCGGCCAGCGTGGCTCTGGCCACGGACCAAAATCCACCAGGCTTAGCTGCACCCGTGAAATCCCTGAGGCCTGCCCGGCCGTGCCCTCCGGCGTCTGTACTACAGCTGAGCCCCTGCTCCAACACGAATGGCCTGCGGCCTCAACCCCAAGCCCAGTGCCAGAACCTCCCTGAAGCCCACTCCCAGGACCTCCACCCCAGCCTCGCTGGGGGAGGTTTTGTGCTGGATTCTGTGCTGCTTCCTGGAAACGCTGGCCTCCTCTGAGGCCTCCTGGGGGATGGATGCATTTCTCCCTTCCCCTTCTCCACCGGTTCCAGGAAAGAGTAGGGTCCAGAGGTTTAGGACAACAACCGGAGAGAAGTACTTGGTCCTGAGGCAACTAGAATAAGGATGGGGCGGGGGTGGGGGGGAGATGCATCTGGGGAAACCGCACCTCCTGATCAAATTCTGGCGGAAATAGGACTGAAATGGTGACATCACCGCACTTACATTATCTGTTGTACAATTATTTGCTTTAAAACTGGAGGATGTGGGAGGGAGACTGGAGGCTGAGTTCCAGCTGTGACCAGGGGGAGGCAGGACAAGCATGGGGCCCCGGGCTTGGAGCAGGGACTGTCCTGCAGCGCTTCCCCAGCTTCCCCAGCTTAACTGCCCGCAATCCACGCCTCGAGGGCCCCGATGAGACCAGCCCTCGGGGGTCGGGCCTCTCTGAGCCCTTTGCTCACTGGTCCCTGTGTTAGAAGCTGAGGCTGCTCTCGCCCCATCCCAAGACTGGGCTCCACCCTAAACACGGCCCGTCGAGCTGCAGGGGCCAGGGGCAGGCTGAGACCCCCCCTTCACCAACTACCGACGTTACTGGGGGAGAAAGGAAGGTGAGTCCACGAGAAGACACCTAAACTCAGGAAGAAAGACACCAGGTGGAGGGCCAGGACTGCTGGCCTGGCTGTTCTCTGACTTTTCCTCGAATAAACTGGAAGCCAGCTCAGAACGCAGGTGGGGACTGTGAGGGGGGAAGGGGGCGTGGTCTCAGGCCAGGCCGAGGGGAGGCAGACAGGCCTAGCTGTGTCCTGCTCTTTCCACGTCTGCATTTGTATCCGGAGCAAATGCATTTGCCTTTGGGCTGGAGCCGGCTGAAAACGGGGAAAGGCAATTAATACAGAATTCGGGGGCCAACTCTGAAACGCGTCGCTTCCTCTATCTGCCCCCATCCTCGGGGGTCGTGACAAGTGACAGTCATTTGCCCTAAAACCTTAATGAGTGGGTCACGGCTGGCGAGGAGGGGGCGGGCTCTGGGTCCCACGGCGGCCGCGCCACGGTCGGCTGTGCTGTAACCAAACCAGACGGAGTCCCCACCATATCCCGGCCGCGTTCCCCAGATGCAGGCGGCCCCTTCCACTTCTGCAAAGGTAATGAGGAAGTAATGAGGCTTGACCTGGATGTCCGCGGCCGAGTTCCCCCTTCCCTCGGGTCCCCGAGGATGGAGTGAGATGTTGGGTTTCTGCAAAGCTGTGCTGATAGCTGGTCGGGGAGCTGAGCTGCGCTCTGCAGCTCTGAGGTTGCCGGTGGGAGAGGTTCAGATAAACCCAGGCCTCTTTCAACGCCATCAGTTCACTCCGATCCCTCCGCCGAATAAGACAATTTGACGCTGTGCAGGCCCGTCAGGCCGCTGACTGTTTTGTCACTTGATGGATGCGGAGGCCTGACCTTTCTGGGTTAACTCGTCCGCCCGCCCCTCTGCCCCCCCTCCCCCCCAGGCTCTCAGCCCCCTCCTTTCTGGCTTTGCAGGTTGGCCACATTCAACCGTGCAAACAGGCAAAACCCAAGAAAGGTAGGCAGAGGGCCTTTGGAGATCATTAGCTTAATTTGAGCTGAAGTCTCTTTGTTGTAAGCTGGGGAGGGGAGGGACCTGGGGATCTTTCAGTGTTTTGCTGGCGAGCTTGTTGAGATATGATTGCCTTTGTTGTGATAATCTGAAATTAATTTGCACTTGAACCCATCTTTCTTCTGGGCTCCCTTTAAACGCCGTTATAATTATGCGCCTGGCGTGAAATTGAGCGCGGGCCATGGTATGACAAAGCTGAATGTTTGAATTCCCCAGGTACAGAAGGCTTTTTTCCCCACTTATCTCACAAGGTAATAAAACAAAATGTTCCAGAGCACACACTTAAGAGCCAGGTATTTGCCGGAGGGAAACAGCGCTAATCAGTACATCGCAACACATTTTACTATGTACTTTCTCGGTGGGTCAATCACTCCCTTTTAAAGTGATGTTAAACTTCTGCTAGCATTAGTTGATTTGTACCTGGAACGCTATACGAAAGTGAAAACGGTATGTTTTATTCTATTTCAGCCACTTCTCATCTGAGAGGCTTTGTCTCCAACACACATTTTCTCAGGTTTTTTTCAAGCACGATTAAAGGCCCCCTCCTAACAGGCGCAATCGATCTGAGCCAACACCCTTCTTGTTCGCTGTGTGAGCTGTACCACCCTTATCAGCATTCTTTTAGTTTTAACCCAGATTAGTGTTTTGGGTGAGAAATCTCATTAACTCCGGCCAGCCCATCTCCTTTTGTGATCGCCTTTGGAATTGTAATGGACTAAAAGGCCAGTGGGGCCCTTCCCCGAGGCTCAATTCTTTAAGTCGGCGGACAGCTTAGACTAACGACACTCCTCCCAAAGAGACCTGCTGGACGTTGGGGAGGAAGCTGAGGTTTCCCCCTCGCTCAAAACGGTAACTGAGCCGGCCTGGGAACGGGGAAGGTGGAAGGGAGCCCTCCGGGCACCCTGACCCCTGGGCCCCTCCCCTCCCCCGGCGCCCCTCCCCCTCCCCCGGCGGCCCTCCCCCTCCACCAGCGCCCCTTCCCTTCCACCAGCGACCCTCCCCTCCACCAGCAGCCCCTCCCCCCCAGCGGCCCTCCCCCCCACCAGCGCCCCCTCCTCTCCACCAGCGCCTCCTCCCCCTCCACCAGCGTCCCCACCCCAGCCCTTTCCCTCCTGCTCCCCGGACTCCTGCCACAGATGCGTCAGCGGACCCCTCTCCAAAAAACAGCCTGTAAATTGTCATCTCATCCTCGTGCTTAGAAAAAACTGCAATTTCATTGTCACGTGAAGCGAAAAAGAACCCATTTGCCCAACAGGAGTGTCGGGCAAAGAAGGCCATGCTACAGGGAGACACATATTGGTTAAAAAGGAAATCCGTTCACTTCAAATCACCCTCCACGTGTTTTATAAGTGATTAAAACACACATACCTGACTTACTTGAGGAATGAAATCTTCAAGGGTCAAAAATCATGATTTACAAAATAAAATATCCTCCCCTAGATGACAGCTTATTCGTCCAGCACGTGGGGTTAAACGCCAACAGCAAATTTATAGGACTGCTCTCATCTATTCAACATTTTAATTTTGAATAATACACGTGAGCCATTGGGTACAATGTTATCTCTCACCCAGAAAAGTATGTATTTTGTAAAGTGGCTTGATCCTCTCTGAGTGCTTGTTCTGTGTGATGTCTATGACTATTTCAGGGAAAATGAAATGCCAATTTTGAGACTGACTATGGTAGGAACAGGACTACTTTACTTTTGCTCCCCGAAGCCTATTAAAATATACACATGAGTAACATCTCTGTTCTTTAATCACTTTACTTACAGTATTATTTTAATTTTTTAAATTTAATTTTTAATTTAATTAAAACATTTTTATGGAAGTAGAGTTGATTTACAACATACAATGTTATTTTAGACAAAAGATTGAGGCGATGCTTCAGAATCTCCTTGACTGGCCTCCTTGCAAAGGCCGTGCTGTGTGCTCGCACTTGAATAGAGGCGGCGGGGTGCTGCTATCACATAGAAGAGGGGTGGGCGCCCTGTCCTAATGGGGAGGCGTGGTGTGTCCACTATCACATAGAAAGGCTCGTGCGCCCGTTTTCCTACAGAGGCGTCATGGGTGAGTCCACCATCATACAGAAGAGGTGTGCTCCCCTAACAGCATGTGAAAGAGGGGCAGGTCACGAGCATCCCAGAGCTGAGGTGTGTGTGCTGATGTCACACAGAGGGGTAGCGGTGCCCCTTTATCACATAGACGGTGTGTGTGTACCTGCTGCCCTGGGGGGCTGTGGGTGTTCCCATTACTAAACAGAGAGAAGACAGTGCCTAGTGTCACATACAAGAGTCGTGGGCAGGCATCGTACCACATCTTAGAGGGATGTGCACCTAAGGTCCCACAGAAGAGGCGTGGGTACACTTGTCATATGAAAGGAGGGTTTGTGCCTAGTGTCCCATAGAGGAGGTTGGGTGTCCCCGCTGCCCTGTAGAAGATGCGGGTGTGCAGCTTATAGAGGAGATGCGTGTGCCTACTACCTTGTGGAGGACCCGTGAGTGTGTTCATCCCAACAGAGATGCCGTGTGGCTGCAGCCTTCATCACCTGGAGTGTGTGGGGGCCGCCTACCGTGCTTCCATCCCTCAGACACAGCGTGAGTCTGTTCCCCTGCAGATCCCCACAGCTCCTCCCCCATGGGCACCCCAACTTGCCACTGCATCCAGAACTCCCCAGGAAGTGTCCCTAAGAAGTCCACCTCTTAGAGGGGTGCCCCATGCCCTGCGAGGGCCGGGAGGATGCGGACCCCTGGCTGAGCTGCTCTGGCGAGCGTGGGCACCTCTTCCCAGCACCCTCCTCCTGCTGCTCTATCTCCTCCCGCTGGGCAACCCCCCCCCCCCCCCCGCACCCATGTCACCAGCTCAGCTGACAAGCAGCCCCGGCAAAACAGCCTTCCACAAACCAGGCAGGCAGCCCTGTTTCTCTTATGATAACATCTCCTGATCTCATTATTGATTATCTGCTTTCTTGGGTCCTGTTTCCTGAAAGTTTGATATGGGGCAACAGAGGTGACAAAAGATTGGCACCGGGCTCTGGGAATGAAGTGGCTGGTCATTAGATCAGCATCCACTCCGGGGGCGGGGGTGTTTGGCAAAAGCATTAGGTTCTGTCTTGACTTAATCGCTCTCTCCTTTATCTCAAATCTGTTTTGAACCCTCCCAGGCAGTTTACCAGACTTGTCATTGATTCCTGTCACCTGAACGTGCCCCCACGAAGACCTACGTTTTGATGATGAATCAGCTCTTCATTTAAACAACTGTGGGCTTCACCTTAATTCGAAAATAGCTCTTGAGACAACAACAACGAAAATACCGTGAATACCGTAAGTACCGTAGCTAATTAGAGCAATCTTTGGCCAGGACTCCTGTGGTCCTGAAAATTTCCCCCTGTTTCTTGTGGTCTGTGGCCTGTTAAAGCCGAGTGCATCCCACAGTTGAACTCACTGTGTGGAACACGTGTGCACATCAGGGAACATGTGTGCCTAGCTGAGAACACGTGTGCACAGCTCACTACCATATAGACGGCAAATGGGCCTAAGACCCACTGCCCAGAACACTTGCAAAACTGATTCACGCGTGGTCTCTCCTGTCATGAGATTGCATGGATGTGCACATCTCACCACCGGGAGGCCTCTGGTATTTAAGACCAGCTCAGTTTTCAGGGTGGAGTTATTGGGACCGAGGTCTCCTGGCTGCAAGTGACCAATGCCAAGCATGGTGTTCAAGGTGAAGTTTGTTGTCGTTGTTTTAGTTTCCAGCTGCCTCCATCCCCTCCCCACTCCCCATCTCTGAACCAATATCAGGTCCCCTTTCGTCAAATTCAGCTGGGGCCAGGGGAGCTGACAATCCAGGCAGGTTGGAGACGGTGTTCGTGGGCCCTGCGGGCAGCAGAGAGCATTCAGCGTTTGGCGTTGAGCCTTTTCCACCTTCACAGATTTGGTTTCTGTGTGATCAGCATTAGGGACACTCCTCAGAGGTGATTCACATAATGTTGGAGCAGCACGTGGACCCTGTCCGGGATTCCTGCCACCTGGACCATCTCGTCACTGCATCCACAGGGGAGGTGAATCTGGGAGTCTGGATGGGGCACTAATGTTGGGTGTCTCACCAGTGCTGTTGGTGTGTGATGTTCTTCAAGGTTTATCTTGGCTGAACAAGGCCCTGGGCATTTGTGTCCCCTCTTTGTGCTGCAGGAAATTTAGGGACGTGGTATTTGGTAGGGTGAGTGGCTTTGAAATCAGGTCCAACTGATGTACAAGATCCCCAGGGCCTTGATCTGCAGGTGCAAAGGGGTGACTTCAGTCTCTGCCCACCTTTCCATTGTTGATACAGATGCTCTGAAATGTAACTGCAGACGGAAGATGCCACATGTCCTCCCCGAGGCCAGGGGTACGCAGGGATGCCAAATGCTCCAGGAATGCAGAGGGAGAGCAGGGAGACTGCCTCTCTCCTTGTGGTCCTGTTTGGTGTGTATTTGCACTCTGCAGAAGCCACTTTTCTCACTCTGGCCTCTGAGCAGACATGCATTGTCTTCTCTTCAAATCAAAATTGCGACAGTCTCTCTCTCGCAGAGCCTCACCTCTACCCTGCCCGCTAATCACCATTATGACCGAGTTGTAGAATTCATACCCCGTGGAATCCCTGGCAGATGTACAATTACATCCCAGAGTCCTTTTAGGCCCCAGACTTAAAAGCCAGCCTCAACTCCTCACTTGCCGTCACTGTCTGCCACCCCGATCCAATCCACTTCAGGGAGTCCTGTTGGACCCACTTCTAAAAGGTCTCCAGAACCTGAGTCATCCCATGAGCTCTGCTGGCACCACTCCCTCCAGTCCCCTCCCAGTTCTCTGCTCCACCCCCATGATCCTTCCCAGGGGGCAGCCAGAGGGATGTCCTGAAAATATCCACCCTGCTCCTAGAGGTCTCAGCAGTCCCCCCTCAATAGTGCTTAGGGTCTAGATCCCCACTGTGGCCTGTAGGGTCCATCCTCTCCCACATCACCCTCTGCCCCAGCCGCACTGGCCTCTCAACTGGTCTACAGAGTTCTACACTCAGCTCATTTCTGCTCCAGGACCTTTGCGCTGGTTGGTTGCAAAGCTCTTCTCCCAAACTCAGGCATGACCTCCATCACTTCCTTACAGAGAGGTGCCTTCCCTGACCCTCTCCAGTCACACTTTATCTGATTAGGTTATTTAATTAAATAGAATAAAGTCCTCCCGAAGTGTAAAATGTCTGGGTGAGGGATTCCGAGGGATTCCCAGTGATGCCGATGGAGGATGGTGCTGAGAGCCTGTGCTCTTTGCCTGTACTTCTCCTCCTCAGTAACTATTTCACCCAATTACTGCCTTTCTTTTCCACGTTTATTTCACAGAGCTTACGTGTGTTGAGCTGTGAGACAGGTGCTCATGGGCGTCTTCTCCAGAAGAAGTTAATGTCCACGGTTGGGAAGGGCAGGGGGTTCACATTTAGCTGAGGCAGAGCTCCTAGGATGGTGCCTGCCGTCAGGGAAGAGATGAGAACAGCACACCCAAGACATGGCAAATCCGGGGTCACATTCAGCGAGAGGGTCCCAGTGCAGGGAGTTTGGGTCTGGGAAGAGCTGGGTGTCAGCCAGACGCAGACAAGACCCTTAAGACATTCCTTCTCAAGCATAGTTACCAAAAGGCCTGGATAAAATGGTTTGATAATAGAGTTTCATTTTTTATAGTTGGAAGAGTTTTCAAATCATGGAGTGTACAGATCCAAGGACCGTCAAGTTGCTTCTGGTCCGACCGTGTTGGAGAAGGAGATCATGGACCACAAAAGCCTAGGACCTTTTCTGAGATCAGTTGGCAGTGCTGAAATGGAGCCTACCTGGGACCTTGTTCTCCCCCGGTGGGGTCCAGGGAGACCTTTTCTTCCCTGTGGCTCCTGTGGGCGGCAGTCATGGGCTGTCCATCTCACCACTCTTCTGTGGAATTTTCCGAGTGTTTCTCCAAGTGCTCCAATGAGCTCCACCGGACAGGGACCTCCAGCTTTGAAGATCAAAGCCTGACCTTTCAAGGATGGTCACTGACAGATTGTAGACCAAACTGTCCCTTGCTGCCCCTGGGCAGAGCCCTGCTTTAAACCTGCAAGGAATCCTGCTGGCCCTAGCCTTGGGGGCAGTTTCCACCCCTGCCGTGGCCAGCCCAAGTGGCACACAGCACCTGCACCCTCCCCCACACCCAGACCATGCCCTCAACATCTGTTCCCCATCCCCCCTTCAATCCCCACTTTTGAGGTGAGTTTTAAAGGAGGAAATGCATATAAAGTGTAGACCATGTTTCTGAGGCAGAGCAGGTACGCGATAGAAGGTGGTAGGCGCTGTTATTTGTCTTGCTAACTTTATCATCACCATCATAATGCTAGGTCTTACTAACCCTTGGTCCCCTGAAGCTTGGGGGGCAGGTTTCCTCGTCTGAAAGGAGATGCTGGGCTAAGTGTTGGACTTGGCTGTGAGGAGGTGAGCTTCTGGAGCAGTCCTGGAGGCTGGGGTTCAGTTAAGGCCCAGGATCACAGACTATGGCCTGTGGGCCGGACGCAGCCCCCCGGCTGTTTCTGAGATAAAGTGTCACTGGACCTTAGGGTGCTCACTGCCCAGGGATGCTCCCACACCAGGCAGAGCTGAGTCCTGGCTTCAGGCACCATATGTGGCCCCCAAACTGGAAAGGTTTACTATCTGACCCTTTAAAGGCAAAGTTTGCCAACCTGCTTCAGACGCATACACAGACACCCTAGAACAATCGCAGACCCTTGGACATTGTCAGTGTCGAGGGGAGGACGGGTTCTGAGTGACCCCATGAGAACCACAGCCCTAGGGTCCTTGTAGCCACGACTATGATTCCCCTAAAACAACCATACAAGACACTTACCCTTTGGGTCAAAGTGTCATCACCCATGAAGTGTGGGGTCTGCCCGTGATCTCCTGGGTCTGCTGTCCACTCTCTCAGGTGGGGTTGCAGCCATTTTTAAACAAAACTTTGAGAAGCCCAACTTTGAGGCTTACATTAAAACACTGATACTGCGGCCAGTTTTTGTCCCAAACCCAGGAGTCTCCCCCCATCCCAAATGCACTGGTCCAAGATCAGAGTTTCACCTTTTTGAAGCAATTTTACTCATAGGGTTTGGGAAGAGTCTAGATCATTTAAGTGAGTATATACCCATTTTGAATGTTAAACCCGATTCTCACAACAGAGAGTGCTGGTGAAACCAAATTAGAAGCTTCCTCTTCCTGCGGGTCCTGGCTTGGATGTCTTTGAGCATTTTTGCTCTGAACTTTAGTCCTGAGAAAGGACCAACACTGTTCATTTCACTTAACGTGTTTAAGGGTCCACATCCTGTGTGGACAGGACACAGAGTGGGGCTCAGCAGGTGGTTTGTGTGTAAGGACCAGAGAAGGAGACACAGAAAGGGAAGATGCCCATCAACACCCAGTCAGTCGTGCGAGCAGCGTGTTCACATCTTGAGCTGAAGGGTCGCGGTGTGTTACGGTGAAAACACACGTATGCGTGGAGGACCATCCCCATAGATGGTGATAGGACACTGGGGTGGATTCTTAAGACTGTCGGGGGAAGGCACACGGTTCAGACCTGCTACCACCTGGCTGGGACCGCGGGCACTCACCTTGACTGTCCTGCCCTCTTGCATCCTGTACATTGGGGAAATCTGTGCTCTGGACTGGCTCATTTATTTTAAAATTGATTTGATTTTATGTATTGAATATTCTAGCTTGTTGGCCAGTATGATAATGTGTAGAACAGAAGCATGTTTTTTAATGAGAAAGAGCTCGTCTTGGGTATGGCCTAGGTTCACTTAAAACTAGATTCGGTTATCAAGTCAACCCAGGATGATATCTTAGCTCAGTTTTGTTTTCATTTTTAAGTAGAATAACGTAGACTCTTCTGTAAGAGACTGGTCGCACTCTAAAACGAACCATAGCTCTGTGGCAGCCGTTCTGTGTCTGCATCGTAACCCAATTGTCTAGGTCTCCCCTTTCATTCTGAGAATCCCGGCACTGCCCTTGCAGTGGATGCCTAAGTATTTTTAAGGCAGTTCTCTCACTTGCTCCTTCCATTTGTCGTAGTTGGACACATGCATCCCGTGGAGAACACCCCTCCCTCTGGAAAGGCGGTCCCAGCCCTTGGAAGACGGGCAGGAGGCTCTCAGAGCGTCCGAGCCAAGTGTGGTTTTAGCTTGCAATGTTTCCTCACTTCCATGGTCAGAAGGAGAACTCCCAGTTCCTTTTTCCTAAATAAATGCCTCAGACAGTAACATGGGGTAGGGAGGGGGAGCAGAGGTCAAAGTTCTCACTAGGGGTCAAGAAAGAGCCTTGCTGGACTCACGACCGTCCTTGGCTCTTGTGAGTTGCGACAATGCAGGGCAGGGTTTGCCCACCACCGTCCCTCCTCCCTGGCTATTCTGTTCCAGGGAATGTTGGATCTTCAGAACACGTCTGTGGTCAGTGGACCTTTTATCTCCAACACTGTCACTAAGTTGTCCCTATGTTTCAACAAACATCAACAAAATCCAACCAGGAGGGACCTCCCTGGTGGTCCGGTGGGTAAGACTCCTCAATCCCAGTGCAGGGGGCCCAGGTTCGATCCCTGGTCTGGGAACTAGATCCCACACGCATGCCACAACTAAGAAGCCTGCACGCTGCAACTATGAAATCCGCATGCCACAACTAAAACAATCCCTCATGTTGCAACTAAGACCTGGCGTAGCCAAAAAAGAAAAAAAAAAAAAAATACAACCAGGACAAAGTGGGGAAGCATCGGACTGACTTTACCATGTGTTGGCCGAGAACTCATTCTCACTCTTGTCTACCTGTCCCTCCCCACCCAAGGGGCCTGGCTTCTCCTCAAGGAGCACAGGTAGAGACCTGGCTCTGAAATTGCTTAGGGTCACAACACCCCACTTGCCTGTGGCTCAGCACCGCTTTGTAATGAACAAACTGAGCACTTCACATGCTCCCCTGAGCTCCATCCTGAATCTATGCTATTCCTTCTGGCTGAAATCTGCATGAGGTTAAGTGATGTTTGCAAGATGCCCTTGAGGGACAGGTAAACCATGCATTGCTCACGGTGTGTTTCTATGGGTAGAAATACTTTTATAGTTTATTTATAATTATTTTTATATATTTATAATTTATTCAATCTTTTAACTATTGAAGAAAATATTTCATTCCCTTTTACTGTTTTTATAAATCCTTGCACCTGTGCATACATGGTTTGATTGTAGGTATTGTGTAAATTTCAAGGTAATAAGTGAGCATATAACAGCAAATTGCAAACCATAGATAACAGTTTACCTTTAAAAAGTGGAAAATAATTACAACATTCTTTAATGTCAATTACTATTTCAAAAAGTATTTATTTTTTATGAAGTTTGGTCTAATTTTATTGTTTTCTTTCAATTTTGGACTTTTAAAGACTTTCTCTGGAATTATATTTCCAAAGATTGAGGAATTCATTACATTTCTAAACTTAAAAATAACAAAAGTAGATCATTGCTTTGGGTGGCATGAACCTGCCACAGGGAAAAGGAGCAGGTAAAGGGCACTTGGCTTTTCATAGCTGGGAGAGCTTCATGGAGGTGTCCTCCACGTTCTACGTTGAGAGATGGACACATGAGGCCCCATCAGTCAGGTTCCACGGCATGTCCAGTTCCCACTGCCAGTTCCCCTCAGGGTCGAGACTCAGATGTCCAGACGTTAGACTGTGCGGGAACATAAACATATTTCCAATACCGTAGGAAAACAGAACATGAAAGTTTCCTTTGTCCAGTGTGACTTTAAACATGAACTTTCCACTCCGTGAGATATCCACACACAGACATCATCCACCCCGTCCCACATTGAACAGGTCTTCGTGCACAAAACAGTGGTGGGGAAGAGTTTCCCCAACCCCAGTGAGTGCCCAAGATACACCGGAAACCAACTCAAGCCCGGGGCTGCTTGTAATCATCGTTTGGCCCTAGTTTCCCACTTGAGACGCCTTTTTCCTGATGACGACGTATCCTCCTGCCACTTCATGCTGTTTGGGACCATGCATTAGTATCTCCTGAAATAAAATCCTGCCTCAGACGCTCACATGCCTCTAGAATCAGACCTGTTTCCTAGGGACAGGTAACTGTGCAACTAGTTCTTGGTATTCTCAGCCAGGCTCTGGCCATTCATTAGTATTTAAATATATGCTAATTTAATCAAGGTGTGAAAAGATCTTCTTCTTGCATATACATGAAAGAACTATATTACTATTCAACTAGATTTTGTTTTTTCTGTTTTTAACCCAATAAAATCTTGTTGTGATTTAACAAAAGGCAAGGAAGAAATGATTTTAAAAGAAACACAATCTAGAAAAAGTTAGAAGGGAAACTTGTTTATTTCTTGTTGTAAACATATACCTGGCACACAGACTAGTCACTGCACTTGTGTGTGTCCGTGGGGATCACAACCAGATACCTGCACTCTTAGGAGTCCAAAATAACATCCCAAATGTCACACATGTTATGACGGCTGCCTTTTTATGGTTTAGGTTTTTCTAGATGACACGATAGAATGCTATGTAATACCCAAAGGCATTTCCCAACCCTGGTGTCTTACTATTTCTCCACTACGGATAAAAAAAAAAAAACAAAAAAAACACTGCAGAATTGGTCGACCTGTAGGTACGTCACAATAATAGCAAATGAATTTGCAACATGTGTGTGATGACTACCGGCGTCTGAAAGCCATGGCCCTGGAGAATCCCCGGCCAGGTGGACGCGGCGGAGGCTGCGCGGCCTTCCCGGACTGGCAAGCTGCCGCAGGCTCGCCCGAGAGCCCTTAAACGGCTCTACAAGACTCGTAATAAAGGCCTCTTCCCACGCGCTCATCATCATCCAGTTCAGTGGTGTCTAAGGCAGCCTGGTGTGCGCGTGTCATGATGGTAGATTGCCGGCCCGTATGGATTTACTGTCATTCTGCAGGCGCCTCATACGTGACAGGGGTGGAGTGAACGCAGCGGGCGCTCGAGGCTCTCGGGGTTAAGTGTCCTGCAGCGCGGCTCGGCTCGCACCCCAGGCGGGCGGGGGGTGCCGCCGCCCCTCGCGGTGCTGATGACATGATGGATTACCCGTGTCACTCTCGGTACAGTCGGCGTCACTCTGCTACCGATAAGACGGCCGCTCTCCTCCACACAGAGAAGGCAGCTATTTTTCTCCCTGATTTTAGGGTGAGAGCTCTTACAGGTGTTTACAGCTGAGTTTGAGAAGGTGTCTTACTTGGGCAGACGCATCAGATCCCTCAAAACGAGCTCATTTCCCTCCTTTGGGTTGGAAATATACTCTCTGCCCATTTTAATGACGCGCCAACATTTCTAAAAAGTAGCTTTCAAATTTTGCAGTCTGAAAGGAAAACTTTTAGAGGGTACCCTTCCCAGATTCTTGTGAAATCTTGAAACAGGCTCCCAAACATCCAACCTGGACAGCCTCCTGCCTTTGCTTCCTGTGTTTTGTCTCAGGATTAAAGCTGTCACACACTCTTTTTAAATGAGCTGAATAAATAAAGTTATCTCGGCAGAACCTACTCTAACTTTTATCTTGCTGAAGTTCATGTGCAAACTACTTGTCTCATCTACGAAACTTTCTGCTCGTGGAAGAAATAGTCATGTTTTTCCCCGGACGTGGAGGGTAATCATGAGAAGATTGCGGAGTGTAACCGTGCTGCCTTTTTCCTTACAGGAGACAGGATTTCTCTTGCTGTCTCGCAGTAACAGGACCGTCATTGATCAACACGACGGCCCAGGTGAGGGCATGGACACGGGGCTCAAAGGGCCATGGAGAGTGAGTGTTCCCTGCAGCTAAAGTGGCCGATCTTAACACAGATATTAACACGAGAAATTTTATTCTCACGCTGTGCGGACACTATTTAAGAGAAAGAGGCGAATTTAACTTCTAGGCCTTGCTGTGTCGGCTTAAGCAGACTCTACTCTGCAAAGGGTTATCAACACCTCCTTTAATATATTCAACAATTCCGAAGATGGGCTGGGACTTAGGCCCCCACTGCTGGAGGTCTCCGACTAGCCCATTAAGCCCCCCAGAGCTTAATGGTCACCCCCATCACTTAGCGACAACAAAAATCATTCTACTGATGTTTCCAACCAGCTTTGTTTTGAAGTTTTAATCAGGCCTAAATGGAAAGTTATTGTGGAGAATGGTGTGGTCTGCATTTTAATCCCTGGGCCGCCCCCCCCCCCGTTTCTCCCCCTACTCCCCCCACCCCGCCCCCTGCCCCCAACTCTCCAGCTTTGTTGCGTGTGGTGGTGTGACCTTGGATTGCAGTGTTTCTAACATACATAATGAGCTCAGTGTCAGACTGCCGGGGCTTTTGTCTTTAACAATAAGTGTTTAGCTCAACTAAATGAATAGAAATTGCTTTAGTGAATTACAAAAGCCAAGGTCTTTTCAATGCATGAACGCTGACATTAATTATTTTCAATATTGTCTTATTTTTGCAAACATAGTGATTTAAGATTGGACTTAAAATGTAGTAAATGAGTTTATTGTTTAAACTAAAAAAAAAAAATCAGAAAATCAAAGTGTCTGCTGATGGTTGTCAAAATCCTCTTCTGATTTAAAAAAAGTACACAGGGACTTCCCTGGGGGCACAGTGGTTAAGAATCTGCCTGCCAATGCATGGGACACGGGTTTGAGCCCTGGTCCAGGTAGATCCCACATGCCCCTGAGCAACTAATCCGTGCACCACAACTACTGAGCCTGCGCTCTAGAGCCCGCGTGTCACAACTACTGAAGCCTGTGTGCCTAGAGCCCGTGCTCTGCAACAAGAGAAGCCACCACAATGAGAAGCCCTCGCACCGCAACGAAGAGTAGCCCCCGCTCGCCGCAGCTAGAGAAAGTCTGCACGCAGCAACGAAGACCCAATGCAGCCACAAATAAATAAATAAATAAATAATTTTAAAGTATACAATCTTACTAAGTGCATTATTGCATTCCTTTGATTAGGAGTCTAAAGTAGTGTCACAATGTCTACCGCTCTTCATCAGCTGGCCGAGGTGTAAGGAGCTCCTGACCTCCTTGACGTGGGACAGGTTCTCTAAGTCAGCAAACAAGAGCCAACTTCCTGCCCTTCACCCTCATTCTGCAGTTGCCGCGAGAGATCTGAACGCTTTTCCTAAATCTGTGCAATCCAATAAGCTTTTGTGTTTAACGGCTTGTTTTGAGACCTGCATCTCGTACACCCGCTTGCAGGCAGGTGAAAGCCCGAGGGCCCGATCATTATTCAAGGCAAGAGGCCTGCTCAGCCCCAACCAGAATGTAATTTGTAATTAACTGTCATTTACTTCTGTCTGCATTGACTCGTTCAAAAGACGATGTAACAGGGCTGGGCACTCCTCTCTCTCTGTTGTGGATATAATGTAGCCCTGATGAAGCCCAGGGCTCACTCTCCTGACACCAGAAGGAGAGGGACAATTCACTGAAATAAATCCAAATAATGCACCAATTCACCGAAATAAACCATCTTACAGAAGAACCACAGACAGTCTGAGGCAGATAATTTAAATGACCTGAGTGAGCGTTCATTCTCCCAAGCACATCTTCTAACGTGCGATCAGCTCTGGAGCTGTAGACTCTAATTTATGCCTGCTTTTCAGTTTAATTATTTGCTTGTCACACTTTTCATTAGGAGAAAAATAAACAGAATGTGTGCAGAGGCCTTGGATCGGGGGTCTGTGTTCCCAAGATTGGCAAGTAATTCCAAGTTTGACTACTTGGAAATTAACAAAGCTTAGAGTCCATTTGGACGGAAGAGACTGTGAACGTATTAAGAGGTTTTAAAAGAAACACATCAGTCCTTTTTTGCAATTAGATCCCTAACGAGTGTGCTCCTCATTCCTTCACATGTTGGGGAGCTCACAACGGTCTTGAGGGAGAGTAACTCAATCAGCTGAAATGTTTAAAATCTTCACTGAGAAATCTCCAATCGCACTGCAAACAGGGATGCCTCAGGTTTCACCTGTTCCATGATGCTTTTTTTTTCACGCTGAGGGTGCCGTACGGCATCTAGTATCGGGCTGGTCATGATGAAGGGTGTCATTGTGTGTCTGTGAATAGAACCCACGCCCTGAGTCCTCATCCCCTGAAAGCCAGGCTCTTGACCTACGCCAGTTCTCCTGTCATCACAAGGCCCAAAGGCTTAAAATTGCCTTGCTTATCTTGGAAACCCTGGAGCTGTCTCAATGAGGGGTTAGGGGTCCCTACTGCATGATTTTCAAATGCATTAAGCGAATGAGGTCCAGGCACAAAGACGAGGTCAGGCTGTGATGATGGGCAGGACGTCCCATGAGTTTCAGCCTCGAGCCCAGAAAGGTGCGCTGGTCACCCTTTGACTTATTGTTTCCTGGTCACTTAGAACCCTTGAGACCTCCAAGCCCAGCCCTTATATCTATAGATACAGAGTATCCCCACGTGGACAGAGATCTCTCCAGAGCATGTACTGTGTGTCTGGGTCTGGGTCTGGACCAGGAGATGCGGCAGAGGAAGGAGAGAAAGGTTTTGTCCAGACCATGAATAATGGAGCATCAGCCCCAGGGATCCGCCCGGGGAGTGTGCTTCGTGCCACTTCAGGGGCCACCGGAAGGGAAATGTCAGTGAGGTAGCCCAGCCTGGCCACTCCAGTGGATCAGAATGCATGTCACACTCGGCTTCTTCAAAACGGCAGAGCTCAGATTTACATGACATTTTAAAAATTATTATTATTGTTGTTATTCATGATTCATTTTGGCCATGCCAAGCAGCATGTGGGATTTTATCGATATTTCCCCGACCGGAGAGTTAACCCATCACCCCCTTGCAGAGGAAGCTCAGAGTCTTAACTACTGGACCGCCAGGGAAGTCCCACATTTACACCTTATCTGATGCTCTTTTCCCTGCTAATAATTGGTAAAGGGAGCCCTGACCCTTCCGATTGGGGCTACCAGCCTCTAAATGCCCAGGTCTGCTAACCTGTCCCGCGGGACAGCCCGGCAGTGGCTCTCCACAACCAACCTCTCTTGTTCTTTTGCCTTTTTTCCCCCCTTAGCTTTCTTGCCTTTGGTTTACATCCAAGTTGCCCAGAAATAAGAGATGACAGTTGTTACAGATATGCTGGTTTAATTACTTGTCAGCTTATGGCTGGTATCTCGGGCAGCCGACACAGAAGCTTAACTTTCTTCTAGTAGCTTAAAAGCTGACCAACGGCTACAGCCTTCGTATTTAGCCCTACAACTCTGGATACATTTAAGATAAAAAAGAAAATAGATGAGCAGTCTTTCTGATTTGCTGGCAAAAGCCATCAGCCTTCAGTGCCCCTGATTCCACGTAGATGTCAAGTGTTGGGAGATTCCGTGGTCATGCTGACATTTAGGGGGGCACGGATGTGGTTTAATTCCGTTTTATAATTTCCCTGACACTGCACTAATATGCCCTTGTGCTCATACAGCGCGAATGAGAGAACACACATCGTATTCACCATAAGGTGGAATTAGAGTCAGGAGGACATAAATAAAATAAAGGGATCTCTCTGGCCCTAATCCCAACCCCTCCCAGGTCTAAAGAAGAGTCTGATCATATGATATCACTCATATGTGGAATCTAATTTAAAAAAAAAATGATGCAAATGATCTTATTTACAAAACAGAAACAGACTCAGAGATTTCGAAAACAAACCTATGGTTGCCAAAGGGGAAACATGGGTGAGGGATAAATTAGGAGCTTGGGATGAACATACACACACTACTGTGTATCAAAGAGCCAACAAGTTCCTGCTGTAGAGCGCAGGGAACTCTACTCAATACTCCGTAATAACCTAAATGGGAAGAGAATCCGAAAAATAATGAATGCATGTATATGTATAACTGAATCACCTTGCTGTACACCTGAAACTAATACAACATTGTAAATCAACTATGCTCTAATAAAATTTAAAAAAGCAATAAAATGTAGCTTGAAGGGGAAAGAAAGAAAAATCTGGATGCAATTGTAATTAAATGTCGTTGTCTGCCTGGACGCTCCGCTGATTCCTTGTATGTAACTTCAGCTCTTCCGTTTCACGTTGGATTAATTACGCGGCATCTCTGCTTTAAACCTGCTCACCGGACCTGCATCCTTTGCTCCTGGCCTCTGTGTGTGCTGGGCCCTCGAGGTCCCCAGAGAAAGGTTACAACTTAGGTCTGGTGCTGGGTCAGCGTCCCTGTGGAGCTCGGCAGCACCCCGGCCCCTCCCCACCCCCTCTGTCCTCCAGCAGGTTTTAGGGTTGGTGTTGGGTTTTTCAGCCCAGTCTTTGTTATCCACCAAGACAAAGTTTCCACTGACCGGAAGTGGATTATTGGTTCCTGTAATTTCCCTACAGCTCAGTGCGGCAAAAGCCAAGCACAGTGGGCTTCCAGGTCCAGTGGGGACCTGGGGAACTAAGGGACGCCCTCCCTGGTCTTCACTCTGATCCATTCCCAGCTTGTTAGATACACAATGGAGGGCTAGGTTCCCATTTCCACTTAAACTCTGGGTCTCCAGTTTACTTTAGAAATTAAGTGAAGGCCTCTCAGACACGCCATCTTCTGTAGAGCTACTTTGGTGGAAGCCAGAGGCTGTGGGTTGAGGACCCGGAGGTCCAAGCCCGGGGCAGAACCACCCTTTTCCTGCCTGGGTCCTGGGCGCAAGGGAGCTCTTTACCATCTGGCACAAAAGAAAGTGTGCTGTCCCTTTCCAGTGCTTTGCAAAGACATCCTCCAGGCTCTTATCCCCTGGTAAAACTGTCCCCCCACCCCCACCCCCAGGATTTTGAAGGGAAGATGGGAAACCCACATCAAGAGAGCTGGGAAGGACATCTTCCACGAGAGAACATCGAGAAGCTGACTTTTGAGCACTTTGGCACCGGGACTGTATTCTTGAGCGTGGAGAGGCCCAGGCGGTGCCAGGGCATTAGTGCAGAGGCTTTGTCAGGGGAGGCCAAGTTCACATTCAACCGAGGGTGGCTGAGAGAAAAGTTAATGTGATGTGAGAGCCGAAAATGTCACCTGTTCTGTTCGGGTCTTTGTACAGCTTCCTCTTAACCAGTGGTCCCCGCCCGTGGGGCTGGGTGTCTCCTCGGCCATATTCCCCGCTGCAGGAGGTGGAACTGGACCAGGGCTGCATCCTGCACCATCCACGGTGACACCCCAGAGCCAGCACAGCCGGATCGCGCTGTTCGAAGTGCACAAGGGTCCCCTTGCCAGCTCACCTCTGGCTTGGAATGCTCCCTCCTCCAGCATCTCGTGTTTACAGACAAAATAAAAACGACACAAAGAGAAAACCAACCAAAATAAATCGAGAGGGAAAACTCAGGAGAGGTGAACCGATACCATCCGTGGTCAAAAGTACCACCTTGCTCTCCACTGTTATTTGACATTGCTGAAGGTTCGTCTTGATTACCTTCAATAAAATTCAAAGTAAGGATGACTGTCTTGGCTCACTAAGCAACAAGGCTTTATCACTAATTACAATCCTTTATTACCAGTAGTTTAATAGGTTTACGATAGGTCATAAAACAATTCAGCACGGGAGTACATAAAGGGGATGGCTTATACAGCTGTGACATCCTAATAGCTATTCATTGTAATCATTTTATGATCTTTAATGGTAGTATTTTTTATTAAAATATGTACATATGCCTTTACATGGGCTGTGTTGCCACCAAAACTGGGAGGTGAAGTGAAAAATCACATAAATATATAGCAAAATACTTAATGAGGCATCTTGAAAACCTCTATTGTCGGAAGCACATCAACTACATCACGTGTGGGTTCTCATTATGGGTAATTATAATAAAGTTATAAGTGCTATAATAATTCTAACCTTGAAGGCACGATAAAGGGTGGTTATATTTGCCTTCCTAGCCCACACATCTGAGGCATTTTCTTCATTAATTATATTTCACATGAAAAGAATTAGGTTGCGTCAGACTGAAGTTCCAAAGCATCTGCTAGATTCTGTGAATTCTAGCCTTCCTCCAGTGAGGTTTCCTGGGCTTAATTACGTTACCACCTAAACTTATATTCGGAGAGAGGCAATATGTAGTTTACGTGACTTGAAGGAGGGTGTTTGTTGTTAGTCTGAATTTTATTTTGTAACCCAATTAGTAAACTAAATAAATCGGGAAAAGACGAGCTTCTCAGCTGAGCTCGCAGTAGGGCTGTGTCTCCACAGCCAAGCTAGCCCTCCCTACTGCTTCTCCCTTCTCACCTAGCGGCTCACCACCCCACACACCCCCGGCCCCGCCCTACCCCCCAGCGCTGCCTTTCAGAACTCAGGGCCTTGTAACTGCCAGTCTTGGGGGGCGGGCAGCTGGAGAGGTAGGGCAGACCCAACTTCCTATTGTTCTGTCGCTATTTGAAAAATCCGTTTGCTTGTGCAGTTATAACCTACATATTTGATTTCACTTATTTCTGGCCCAGGGACCGTCATAACCCTGGATCCGAGGGAAAATCCTTGATCTGAATATGGATTGTCAGTTCAGATGGTAAATGACTGGGGGATTTAAAACTTGCACCAGGATGACAAGTTTTTTAATTGTACAAAATATGTATCAATATTTATCAAGCTTATTAGGCCTCTTTAGTTGAGAGATGGGGTGATATGGACTGATCTCTCTTTACTGAGTGCACACACACCGCCCTTAACTGCAAAAAAATTCTAGCTCCAGTTGCAGCATGGTGACTGGATGCTCGGAGTCTGAGTCCCCCGTTCCCTCCCTTTGCTCCGTCAAGCCAGTTCCTCCACCTCTACTGAGAATTTTCTTTTAGGGCGAAGCATTTTCTGAGCAGCTTAGAATCACATTAGAATGCAAGAGAAAAAAGTGACAGAAACTGCATTGAAATTTTACTAATTTAAGTTAATTAGACAAAAAGCCCCTTTAAATTACAAAGCATGTTGGGACACGTTTTGTAACTTTCAAGTATAATAGTAACCTAACCCAGGCCAAAAAAAAAAAAAATAGAGAAAGAAAGGGAAAAAAAAAAAAAAGCCCAGCTGCAGTTCTCAAGGGAATTACTTTAGTGAATAGACCGGAATGATTTGTAATTAGCATATAAATTGTATGCATGTAAATGATGCTTCTAAAAGATATTTGAAAAGTTTATTTTCTTAAGTATTTCGAATCAGATCCCCTGCAACCTTGTTTACAGTACTGATTTGCACTTTCATGAAAAAGATTTGCAGTGAAAAAGAAAAAAAAAAACTTCAGTGTTCTCCCTTCTCTCCCACCCCCACCCCCGCTTTGTGCTTTATCACAAATTACAAATTAGTGGCATAGAAATTAATGAGGTTTTTACAGTATTCAGTCAAATCATGCAATAAAAAGCTTTAATTCAAACACTGGAGCTTGATTATTATAATTTATTTAAATGCTATGCACTGTTTGCTAAATTTCGTAGGGCTGGAATCAATGTGTAATTTAAAGTTCATTTTAATACAGAGGAACAGAAGCGCCTGGCTCTCCAGTTGGGTGGCTGTCTGCTCCACCTTTCCAGAGGAAATAGCAATTTGGTGCTTTATAGAAACACAGCCTTTAAAGTAATGGAGACCAGCCAGCTCTGAGTACAGGAAGCATAGATGTAGAGTCAGATTTGCAGGACCCCGAGGTGTGGACTAGATCATGTGGGAGCTTTGAGCCTTGCAAAAACACCTGTTCAGGTAAACATCACTCAGTACCAGCGTAGTCGCCAGGCCTGTCTTCTGTGCTTACAGGGGATGAGCAGTGACAATGCCTTCCTGTTAGTAACCTACTGCATCCTACCTATAGTGACACACATGAGGCACCCAGCTGTCTTTCTAGTCCTGGGGGCTTTGCTGTGTGTGGGAAAGTGACACATTTCCTTTATGCAAGAGATGCAGCCTTTGGTGCAAGATCCTTTACTGGGTGGGGAGAAGGCCACCCTTTTTCTTTGCTGCAGTGACCTGCCGTGACACGCCAGCCTGCCCATCCTGATTTGAGGGACAAGGACACAACCTTTGCTGGTGCCATTGGTATTCCGTGTGGAACCACTTTGGGAATACTGATGTGAGACTGTCTTCATCCATCCATGAGCCATTGGTCCCCTTCACCATTCATTTGGTTTGATTTGCCTTTTTTAATTAATTCATTTTTAAAGTAAAAGAAAGAAATCCACATGATCAAAGGAAAATAATTCAGGATGTCTCCCGTCTCTCCAGGGATAATCGCTCTTGAACATTTTCTCTCCGGAGAAGCAGTGCATCCACGCCCGGAAACTCATTCTCCTACCTAAGTGGAGATACGGGTGCAACCACACTGTTTAATAACATTTAAGGTCTCATCAGGGGACTTGTCCTCCCCTGATGGCTCACACACTCCTGGGGTCCTTACCTTCCCAGCGGTTCCCTGGGGTCCTGCCCACACCATAATTTATTCAGCCATTCCCATGGTAATAGACATTTTTAGTTTTTTCCAATTTTGTTTTGTTTGTTTTTGAAAACTGTTGTGGATCTCCTTATACGTACAGTTTTTTGCATGACTTCAGGGCAAACTTCTAATAGTGCAGCGGTCCCCAAACTTTTTGGCACCAGGGACCGTTTTCATGGGGGACAGTTTATCCACAGACTGGGCGGGGTGGGGGGAAGTTCAGGCGGTAATGCGAGCTATGGGGGGCGGCAGATGAAGCTTCGCTCTATACACTGCTGCTCACCTCCTGCTGTGCGGCCTGGGGGTTGGGGACCCCTGTAATAGTGGAATTCTACCACCCGCAAGTTGGTAGAACTAAAATGTGTTGGCTATTACCAAATTCTCCCCAGCAAACACTGTTTTAAATGTATACGCCCAACCACATAGGAGAGAGAGGATCTCTTTTACACCCTGGTTGATGGTGGGGTTTTAAAACTTTTTGTTAGTATTTTTTTCCCAAATGGAAAATGGGTAGCCTAATGTTATTCTGATTTTCATTTTTAAAATATGAGTAAAATGGAGCCTTTTGTTTAGATATTTATTGGCTTTTTAATATTTTTTTCCTGTGAACTCTTAAGTTCATATCTTTTCATCTTCCCACCACCTCTCCCCACCCCCACCCTGTAAGTTGTGTATGTTTTTCTTAGTGATTTCTAAAAAGTCTTTATCATACCAGAAAATAGCCCTTTGTCCATGGTATTGGCAAATTGGTGAAATGAGGAACAATGACATGGAGTTTTAGGGGAGATTAAATGAGCAAAGTGGAAGAACATGGCCTGGGACAGAGCTGGACTCAGCAGAGGAAGACATAGTGATTGTTCTGACTTGATGATTTTTTTTTTAATTGTCTTTCCACAGTGACATCTGGGTTGGGTGTCCTTTGAACATCTAACCCTCTGTGAGGCAATACATAAATAAATTCAGTTACGTCCACTTAGAATTCATGTGGAGATTCTCATGAAATAGATTATTGTCATGGAGTAGATTATTTTTCAGATCCATGGCTGCCTTGAAACGTCCCTCATATTTTGTGCCAATCGGTATAAAAATTGAGTGAGTTTAATGTCTCCTGGTAAAAAGAGTGTGAGAAAGCCACAATTAGACAAATGCTCATCTGTCTTTCACCTCAGCGCAATAAGCAAATGATTCAATTTTCCTTTCAACACAAAAATCAGAAACTGTACAGTGTTACCGCTGCTTTTTGCTAACGCTTATTAATGGGCCATACGGAGAAGTTTTTAAGGGCCTCCAGGAAGAGAGACACTCCAACCTCTTTCCTTACCAAGTGGTCAGGTGATGAAGACAAAGTGGTGGATCCCACGTCCTTCTGGATCCATGGTCCCAACTGGGGGCTACCTTGACACCCATGGGACAGTTGGCAATGTCTGTAGACAATTTTGGTTACTACAACGGGGAGGGGGCCGCTCCTGACATCTGGTGGTGGTGGTGGCCAGGGATGCTGCTCAACAACTTTGAAAGCACAGAACACAAAGAGATGTCCTGCCTGAAATGTCAAAAGTGCTGAGGTTGGGAAAGGCCATACTGGATAAAGACCTGCATGGGGACAAGAGGAGGTGCCATTCCAACCCCAGACTCCCCCTGATCTCGGATGACCTTGGCCTGCAGTGGCTTAAAGCAGGCTTTCCGTTCCAGGCCAGAGATTGAAGTCAGGCCGTGGCAGGGAGAAGGCTGAATCCTAGCCGCTTGACCAGTGGCCAGTGACAAGGTCCTGGCCCGTTGATTTTGTAGAAATGAATTCCCACAAGGTTGGAAAGTAGTGAAATGAGTAAAGTGTTTATTAGGAGGAAAAAGAGTACGTGTGGATAGACACACAGGTGGGCTGAGAGAGTTTAAGCCCTCGTGGTTGTTCAAATCACTTATATGGGGCATTTCTTCCTGGTTTCCTTTGGCCAATCATCTTGCTTTGCCTGGTTCTGAGTCCGTATTTGGTTTATCTCAGGGTCCTACCCTGTGTGCGTGTGCTCTCTTAGCCAAGACAGATTCTAACACAGAGGCCTATGGGTAGGTTGACATCACCTACTATGGGGTGGTGCCCCTTCCCTTTTGACCTTCAAGGAGCCTTTCTGTACGTGTTTAGTTGAGAAGGTCTCCTTGACCTTGACAATGAGGAACATGTGGTCTTTTCTCTCTTATCTGGGCAGGGCCCAGCTCCTCTCTCGCTCCTGCTACTTTTGAGTATCTGTCCACAGGGGACAGACTCCAGCCGCTCAGCCTGGGGCCCATCTATCTCCTGCCTCACCCCTCACTCCTGCCAGCTGTCTGCAGGTTCAAGTCTCTGCCCTGGGGCCTCACGCCCCACAGCACAGGAGGTCCTGCGGTCACAGCACTCCTTCCCTCCACATGGACCCGGCATCCCCGCCTCCAGGACCAAGTGTGCACCAAACCCTCTCCCTGCACTTTACAGCATCACCCCTTGGGTCCCCCAAAGAACCAAATGAGGCGTCTCAAGGTTTCTCTCAATATTAATGAATCATAACCCATCATTCTCTTAAGAGCTTGTATGACTCAGATGGGCATTCTTGTTTGTCTCCCTTTAGTATTAAAATGGGTTTAAATTTTTTAATTACATTTCAAATATTAATCTTTTAAATATATGTGTAAATACACATTGAAACTCTCAAACAGAAAACTTTCGGAAGAACACAGGCTGTGCCAGCCATCCTGATTCATCACGTGACATTGTTTTTTTTCCTGAAATTTCAAGGTATCACCATGGGCAAAAGGTCTCCTCTTAGGAGTGACTCAGGTTGTTACCTGGCCTCTGAGCCATGGGGAAAGAGCTGTCAGAGTCCCCAAAAGTTCTGGTGGTGAGACGGTTCGACATTTTGAGTGAAACCTCTATTTTGACGTTAAGACTAGTGATTCGGCAACTCCGTGGTCTGGATACTCTTGATCCTTTGCCTGTAGTGTGGGCAACGGACTAAAAATAGGAGAGGATGAGGTCACAAGAAGAGGATGTGTGATGCAGAGAAAGGGTGCAAAATGGTGAAAAACGGACAAGGGCGTCAGTTAAGAAAAACCCACGCGATCTCCGCACACTCAGGCATTCCTGTGGGGGGCAAAGTACAGGAACAGTGCTTGTGTCATTGACAACCTGAGTCCATGGGAAGGGGACAAATAGCCCTCAGTTTTCTCCACCAACAGACACGGGAATTGTGTCAAAGCTCTTAGAAATAGTTTTACCCACATAGTTCAACGGAAAGAAAAAGTGTTTCTGAAAAGAATAAATGGCAGGGATCTAGATAATCCACTCATTCAGGGAACTTCATTTATCAGCCAGAGTGAACAAATGAGGAGATGCATCTGGAGTTGGTGGGAAACCATCTGAATTCAGGGCAGGTAGCACTGGCCGGAATCACCCATCACTGGACACCACTGGCAGCAAGAGAGCAGATCACTTCCAGAAGCCGGCGTGTGCCCTGGCTGAGGGCTGGTCTCCCCTGCGCCTTGTCAGGAGGAAAGCCACCAAGTGGAAATCAGCTGCAGAAGAGGGAATTCCAGTCCAGAGGAAGGCCACCGGTGTCCAAAAGACGGAGAGAGTATCTTTGTGCATCTCCCTTTTCTAGAATATTCAAACACGCTTCTTATTTCATACGTGAGCATCTGTGCCACACAGAGTTACTGATCCTGGAGGAATAAAGAAGTGAAAACACCACATGACAGAATATGCTTTTGGGGACAGAGGAGGCAGGAGTGAAGGGTTGAGGAAGGATTCTGGTTACATTCTAGTCGCGTGGCTAAACGTTTCCAGCAGGTGCATATCTAACTCTTCTTGTTTAGGCTTCTGTATTTCTCACAAATGCTTCTTCAACCATGGTCTTGTAAATTAGGGAATAACGCTAAATCGGCCATCAGTATAGCTTTATGAAACACTTCGTTCATGAGATGTGCTTTTTGAAGGAACAAAAACTTATTTGAAAGGTATATGTACTTCAAATAAGTTATAAAATCAGGGATTA
Organism: Phocoena sinus; assembly: GCF_008692025.1. Lineage (NCBI taxonomy): Eukaryota > Metazoa > Chordata > Mammalia > Artiodactyla > Phocoenidae > Phocoena > Phocoena sinus. The sequence goes on along the minus strand of NC_045765.1, from coordinate 172,021,379 downwards.
GTTCTTAAATTAGAACGAAGATTAGTTCTTAAATTAGAACTCAGGACAGTTTTTCCGTCTTTTCTTTCTCTCTCGCTCTTTAGTGTACAAATGCGTAAATATGTAAATATAATGCAAATAGATATATAAATCAATGTTGATGAGTCCATTTCTATACATAAACAGACATATCAATAATACATGAATCATAAACATTGATGTATGAATTCAGATTCTATTTCTTTCTAGAAACACGTTTTAGAATAAGTAATGCTCTTGTCATATACTCATGAAGTATATGGAACATTGTTGACTGAGCTGGCTGTGGTGGATAATATAATAGGACAGAAAAGGCAACATATAAAATAATTTCAGGCATTTTTATTTGGGGAGACCCCAAGTGAAGCCTCCTTGTATGTGTGCCTATAGCCATGATAAATCGATGGACATAACCTCTTCTGTTTATATTGTTTATGTAAATAATGTATTTTATAGATTGGTTGACTGCTTACGTGTTTGTTTTCAGGTGCAATCTTCCAGGGTCGCCCACTACACAGCCTTGTCTAAGCTATTCCCAGAGGTTGATAAGAATGTTAAACCTTACATCTGTGGGGTGATTCAAACTTTCTGAAAGAGCATGAATATTTCCGTATGGATTGCATAATGGAATCCACGCTGCGGTATTTGTTTTCCAGAGACATTGGTGGAGAGAAGTCTAAGGAGCTGCCTTCACTGGTGGGCAAAGTGCAGCCCTGCTTGCTGACTGCTGCCAGAGGTCTGCGGCCCCTACCCCACTCACGCCACGACACACTATACCCTCGTCCCCATAGAACTTCATTGCTTTCAGCTTCTGTTTGTCTGTCTCTAAATATTGAGGAGGTTGTGCAGAGTGTCTTTGCTTTAGAGACTTTGAAGGATGGGGCTGAGGGAGACATTTGCTGGGGACCAGGGGGAATAGAGGATCCCAGATGCCTGGAAGTTCCAAAGGGCCTTGGAAACTGATCAATAAGGTTTAGACATTAAACAAACAAAAAAGCCAAACAACACGGGGGAAATAATTTTTGCATTTTTAAACACCAGTGAATCCTTAGAGTTAATTCAGTGCCTAGGGTCATGTCTCTTTCAACAATTAATGTAAACAACACTTATTCTGTGCCACAAAATGTAAGTACCACAGATACGGAAACACTTAGGGCGCGGTCACCGCTGTCCTGGGCTCTCAGTCTTATTGGGAAAGGAGGGCGTGATGGTTAGTTCTATGTGTTGACTTGTCCGGATTTTGATGTCCACTTGTCTGGTCAAACACCCGACCTGATGTTGCTGGGAAAGTATTTTTTTGGATGCAATTAACATTTGACGTTTAAATCAGTGGACTTTGAGTAAAGCAGCTGACCCTCCATCATGTGCGCAGGCCTCACCCACTCAGTTGAAGGACCTTACGAGCAAAAACTGAAGCTTCCCGAAGAAGAAGCAATTCCTGCCTCAAGACGGCACATAGAAAACCTGCCTGAGTTCCCAGGCTCCTGCCCTGGGGAAAATCAGATACAAGACTGCAGGCTCGACTCTCCCCGCAGTGTACAGACCGCTGTCTGCTTACAGGTTTTGGACGTCGAACATGCCAGCTCCCACAATCATTGTGAGTCAATTCCTAAATATAAATCTCCCTCTCATTTTCCAGCGTTCATCAGAAGAGCGAGAGAGTCCTGCGTCTCCTGTCCCCCTGCAGGACCTGAGCTGCGTGGGAGTGTCACCAGGAAGCAGCAGAGGTGCGATGCAACCGAGAGAACTGTCGATTGGAGATGAAATCTCTGTGCAAACTCCAATGCAACGGGAAGGAAGACCCTTACAGAGACGCTAAGCGTTCGTTGGACACACATTGAGCTGTGAGCAGTACTAACCACACCGGCCACAGGGGGTGCCTTCTGGGCAAGGAAACAGCCTGGGGCAAAGGTCAAGAAAGAGGCTTCACGTGTCTTCAGCGCCGGGACTGTTTCCAGCGGGGAACGTGAGGCTGGAAGCTGGAGGGTCGGGACTCACAGTGTCTGAGGTAAAGGTCTGGGGCATTCTTTTCCCATCCATGGGGAAGCAGTGGCATCGTCAGATGTATATGAGAAACACAAACAAACGCATGACAGGCAAACTGGCCACAGCGCAGAGAAGGCCAGTGCCACGCGACACCCTTGCAGGGCGGCAGACGACTCTGAGTCTGAGGACAGTGAGGGTGCAACCCCCCTGACAAGTGCACCTGTGCACACACGTCACGTGCCTGCAATTCTGGGAAGTTCCCGTGAACCCCTGGTCTAGGCACCGCCTGCCTGCTGCGACGCCAGCGTGACCAGGACTCCAACCCCTCAACCTTGTAACCAGCGCTCAGCCAGAGGCTGGGGTTCCAGAATCAGGACCTTAGGTGCTGCAGAGGCCACCTGAGTGCCTCGGAAGCGGAAGCCTGGGTCTGCCGTTGGCTCCCGTCAAGGTCAACGGAGCCAGGGAGCCCGTGGTGTGACCTCACGCCTGGCAGGGCCCTCGCTCTGCAGGGGCGTCTGGACTAGGGAACTCGACTTTACATCCAGGCTCCCGGCCCACGTGCTAATGGCAGAGGCCTCACTTCCGCCCTGGGAGCCCCCAAGAGCCCTCAGAGTCCCGGGGAGGGGTGGGTCAGGGAAAGGCTGTGTCTCGGTCCTCGAGAAGGAGGCATCGGCAGTGGCCTGTGGACCATGGGACCCTCCAATGGGAGCTAGGCGTTTTCTCCCATGTGGGACTTTCTCTCCCAAGAGGCACTCACTCCCCCTGCTCGTGTTCCTGGAGCTTCTGCAAAGGGCAGCAGGAAGAGACTGTGGGGACCCCGTGGCCTCACAGAGATTAAAGTCTCTGCCCTGGAAGTGGTGCCCTGAGGGGTGTGTGATGCTCTACGTCGGGGTCGGGGTGGATTGTCCGTTTCTCTCGGCGAGTCCAGAACCTTGCAAATCCCTCACCCAGGCCCGGATTAAGCGGTCTGACTGGAACCAGAGTAGCTTTCAATCCCACAGCCCCTCAGTTTCCAGTTCCCCTCTCCTTGGCCCATCCAGGAGGCGCCATCAGAATAATCTTCTACGTCGTCTACCCCTGTATCACTTGTATCCCTCAGGTCTGTATTGCGGGCAGTTTTCTCAGATCTGACATACAGTACAGGGTTTTCCATCGCTGGGGAGCTGGCAGCCCAAGTCAGGCCTGATGTAGGTGGTCCTCCCCCTGCTGGGGAGGAGTCTGCTGGTGTGTGAGGTGTAGACCCTCAGGGCTCCAGGGAGAAGCTGAGGTGTACAGGAGGCCAGGGAAGGGGCAGCCAAAGGTGACAGAGTCCCGGGTGCACCAGTGCGTGTCTCAGTACTGTGGATTCCTGGTCACTGTTTAGCCAGTGACCAGTGTTTAGCCACTGTTTAGACTTGGAGTACTCTGTGAACCACATTTTATTAAAATAAGGGGCCTCTGTGCTTTTACATTTCGTCTTGGAGACATGCGGGTCCCGTCCCATATCAGTCCTTGGAAAGAAAGGACGTTGGTTCTAAAGAGCCATTAAAATTTTGGTGAGTCGATCATTAGGTGCCTGGAGAGTCAGTGCTATTGGAGGTTCAGTGTCACCACTGATAAGCCACGGCGGGCACACTGAATCCCACTCTATTTTCGCGACCTACGTCCGTAATGACCTCATGTGTCCATCCCGCCACCGAGACACCAAATCCAGTCTTGCAAAAGTGACTCGAAACACAGTGATTGTTGCAGAATTATCACTTCCCTCATTCAGGTTTTCCGTCCTTGTGTCACGAGGTTCTGGAAAAGTCTGAAACCAAGAGAGTGGGTAATACCAGACAGAACTGGATCTCAGGTTTCTGAGTCTCAGAGTCTGGCTCGGAGTCTGTTCACTGGTCACCGAACAGTGATTCAAGGTCTACTGAAATCTCTTGCCTTGCTTTCCAAGAGCTGCTGGTGGAAGTCAGAGCCTGCCCTGGGGCCTGGGGCCTGGGGCCCCCTCGCTGGAGAAGCTGTGTGTGTGCAAGGCGGCCACGCACAGAGCCAGGAGGGACGGATCTGAGCCGCTCCCTTGTCCCAACCCCCTGACCCGGTCCGCCCAGACCCTGGGGGCTGGGACGGCCAGCGTCAGGCACAATTGGGGCTCGCGTGGAGCTTGGTTACATCACAGGGGATGCGGTGCTCTTGGGGTTCAGGACGTCAGCTGCCCTCTGTGCCGGCTTCTGCCCACAAGCAGCCCTCACCACCCACTCCAACCCCTCCTCCGCCTGGCCCTGGACAGATCTTCCCAGGCTCTTTCCTGCTTCACTTTTGTTTTTGGGGGGCACAGGATGGCTAGCGCGACTGGGGTTAATGTTTCCCTTCCCCCAGGTCGGCTGGGCTCTGATAAAAGCCCAGCGGGTCAGGCTCTGGTCAGAAGTTTAGTATGAGGACAGGCCTTGTTAAGAATGGGCATAATTCTGGACATATTTCAAACTGGCCACCTTCCCCCCCCCACCCCCCCACCCCCCCCCCCCCCCCCCCACACACCGGAGCACCAGGAATGATTCTCTGCTCTGCCCTGTGAGGACCAGATAGAGGCCCTGGAGGGAAAGCTCACAGAAGTGGGGTGCCCACCCTGCTCCCACCCCGTGACTGGGTCCCCCTGGAGTTTTTATCGCTCAGACAGACCTGCCCGCACTGAGCTTCCGGCAACTTGTCACGTACACTTTAATTTCTCTCACTCGACGCTGGTTCCAGTCGACACTTCTGCTTGTGGGTTTCTGCTCGTGCGTCTCTGTATCTGCCCGTCTCTCCAGTTTCAGGGGCAGCGAATTGCCCTGTGACCTCACTTTTCTGAGAATCTAAGAAAAGTTGTTGACTTTCGGTGTGTTTAGCCTTTGTCTTGTTGCGCAGATGGGAACGTGCGCGTCCTTTACTTTCCAGCCTAGAAACCGGAAGTTGCCTGCTTCTTCTTGTCTGTCCCCGAAACCTCGTTCTCAGGAAAGGATACACTGTTTGTTTCTCCTGCACGTGCTTCCTGGGTTCACCTGGTGTGGGGCTCCGGAGCGTACAGGATGCTGACCCCAAGAGAAGATGAGATCAGAGGCGGTGTCCCGCGCAGTCTTGTGTTCTGACCAACGGAACCCTGACAGGTAAGTGCGTTTGTACGGAGTACAACACCTCAAACTAAAAGAATTGGTTTCCAATAAAATGAAGCAATAGGGGAACTATTTTCAGGGATGGGGTAGGAGGGGAATCTTTCCCAGGTCTTCTAAGGGGCTTGGCTTTCAGGTGAATGCCCACTGACCTGTGGGTATGTTTCAGGACTCCTTTCGAGTATGAGTGACCCCCATGGGCAAAAACAGGGGTGGAGAATGTTCTTTTGGCGGGAGACTCCAACTGTAGGGCGTCTGTGGACATCAAAATGTGCCCACTTTCCTTGCCTCCCACTGAGAACTGAGAAGATTTCTTTATTCTCAAAGAGAGAAGAGGGCAGTGTGTAATCACACCCTTGCTGGGTGTGATCGTTTTTGAATGAAAGTGTCAGAATCTCTAAGCGGATGTGGTTGGTCCCCATCACGATTAGCTTCATTTACACGTGTGTGGTTAAATTTCCAGATCTCCATTTAATTGATTTTTTTTCAGGTTGGCCTGGATTTTACTCCGTGTTCCTGTCAACTTTTTGTAAGTTTCTGGCAATTATGACCAGGTAGCCAGCTTGCAGAGTCCATTTGGTTACTTTGTGTTGCTCATAGCAGATGTCATGGAAACTACAACACATGCAGTGAGGTCACTATTTATTATTGATACTGCTTGTATGTTAGCACTTTATCCATGGCATTAAATAATTCTAGCCCGTAAGCAATTTAATTTCACTGAAATGATAATGTTACCCAACATCTAACTTCCCCCCAGGGTACAAGAAAGGAGTTGGAAGATTATTGGGCACCAATAGTACGGTCATGAATCTACACCATTCAGATTACACGATAATCCCAATGACTGCCGGTCAGCAGGCCTCGCGCAGTGGTTTTTGGTCCAGAATGACTGCGGATGTGTTGGAAATAGGTGGTGGATGGTGGCTGTTTAGTGTTTCTCTACTCCTTTGGCTCCAGGAGCTGAACT